>NC_134877.1:40637555-40786187 GCF_041734735.1 Babylonia areolata
ATATATATATATATATATATATATCAGGGCCTCTTGAAATCATTACCCAAGAAATTTTCTCTTTGCAATCACAGTTTTTGTTTCTGCCTTTTTTTCTGTTTTGAATTTCTTGCTGCCATCTCTGCCTTCTTGGTCCTCCAACCCAGTGAATAATGTGGAAACATTTACCCCCCCCCCCCCCCGCCTCCCGGCCCCCCCACAATGGAGTATGGTTGCCTACATAGTGAGTAAAAATGGCCATGTATGAAAAAGCCCACTAGCAAAATATGAATGGATGTAGGGGTTGCAGTCATGAAACATCAGAATAAGATGACAGCAATGTAGGGTTGGTGAGACTGGTGACTATGGGTTGGGTAATGTTTTCCCAGGGAAACAAATGCTGGAAAACTGTAAAAACAAAAAAAACAAACTCAGAGAGAGTGAAACTAGGTATATATAATGTTACTATACTCATGTTGAAAATTAATTTGATTTGAAAAATATTTTTAAAAAACGAAAGAAAACAAAATGAAAAACTAAAGAAATATTAACAAAGAAAGAAAACTAACAAACGGACTCATATTTTCTAAATGCTGCTTCCTTTGAAACAGAGGTATTATATGTTTTGTTAATAATCATCCAGTCTGAGCTATTAATAAGCAGAAAATTTACAGTGAGCAACAAAATATGAAGCTGTCTGCTTTTGCCCAGTAGATTTAGGGTATAAATATATTAGGCGTTGTGATAAAATGCTTTAGATGGGATTAATTCATATAAAACATACAAACACTCTATGCCATAAACTTTTTGTAATTGATAATATCACACAATGTTGTATACTGTGTTTTGTTGGGTTTTGTTGTTGGTTTTGCTTTTACATGGATAAGTGTCAATGTAGTTGAATATTTATCAGCCATAAACATGTTGTCGGTTACTGCTTAACTGCCTATGAAATAATCCATTCTTGTGCAAATGATGATAATGGTGATCAGTGTTGCTCATGAGCACAGAACATAAACCAGTACCTTGAAATGTTGAGCACTAAATCGGATGTCTTGACTTTGCAGGCTGTAAAGCCAGTGAGATGGGATCATTTGACAGAGAAAGTATAAACAACTATTTCTAGACTAGCAAAGCAATTGACTGGGAGACAGTTTAACTGAGTGCCCCAGGATGGAAATTTCCATCTCCTCGTGTGCAATAAAGTGTCTGGGGACAGAAATTTCTGTCTCTCTGGTGTGCAAAAAAGTGCCCCAGGACAGAAATTTTCATCTCCTGGTGTGCAGAAAGTGTTCCAGGACAGATATTTCCATCTTCTGGTGTGCAGAACACCTATTCTTTTTAAATAAACGTTAAGCAATACATGCACATGTATCAGATATATATCCATCATGATGTACACAACCCATTCTTTTTTCTTCCATGATGGCATGGATCTTGTTTTGTTTTTTGGACAGGATAATGATTTTTGAATTTTCTTCAGCTTCAATTTTTCCTTGTAGTAATGCCAGTCTGTGTGGAATTCAACAGAATTACGTAAACAAAAGCAGTATATTTTTCTGTTTCATGTCTGTTTTTCAATAACTTACTAAATTCATTGAATTAAGGTATTTTTATTTTGCATTTATTGGTATAGAATTTTGCAAGAAGCAAAACAAAGTCCAATATTTTATCATATTTTAAATGAGTATTCAGGGAGAAAGATCAAATGTTTTTGCATTATGTTACTGATTGCTTGTTCCAGCTGCTTCCAATAGACTGTTGCACGTCCCATTGTAGCAAAAAGAGTGTCTGTTGTTAGGTTTAACTGTGCAACAGAACATTTGTTGTCAAAATTTAGTGTATTATTCTTATCAGACATCAATTTGATTTCCGCGATATTCTGAATCATTATGAAAGTCTTTATCCAGTTTATATTTATTTTTTGTTTTTTTTGTTTTTTTGTTTTTTGTGTGCAAAATTTTCCTTTAAATTATCCTTCACAACAATGTCATACTACAAGCTTGTTCCTTCTTCACTGAGCGGATGTAATATTCTGGAATAATTTGATTTACAATTGTTATCAAAATTCATATTTGATATTCATTCCAACAGAAGTTGTTTTCCATTAAATGACTGCTGCATAACTTAGAAAATTAGCTGTATATTGTACTCATTAATAAATGAAATCAGTATAAGTCCGGTAACTTCCATCCTCCTTCCACAAGTCTGCAATGTAGCAAGCATTTTCAGGTATCCATCCATTTTGCCCGAGTAAAAACTCTAAAGTAAATTTATCATTAAAACCAGTGGCACTGCCAACAATTCCACTGCATGATTTGGTTTAATGTTGTTAAAGAACAATTCATTTGCTTGAAATGAGTCTTTCCAAAAGAGTTTGTCTTCATATGCACTTAGCATGGAGTCTTTTCGAAAAGACTTCAGTTTTGTATATCTGGATGTGTTAATGAATGACACTTTTTTTTTTTTTTTTTTTTTATTGCTGTTAATGTTTATATCTGGAAAATGTTTGATTCCAAAAATAAACATTCCCCCATGAAGACAACTTTGTGCATGAAGTTATTGAAACTGCACTTTATGGGCACTAAGATCATGGAAAATGTGGCAGGAAGTTGTCAGAAATTTTGATCGTGCACACATTTCATTTGACATATATTTTATTTTGTACATCACTTGTAAACAGTAAATTGTATATTGGCTTCATCAACAGAGTTTAATTCCTGTGGAGAACATTACAGCAGACTGATCCTTGAATATTTATGAATATGATTGATTTTTACTATTGATTTGGGGTAATTCTGGCACATTGATTGAATCGCTTCAGTATTTGCTCTTTAGTTCACAATTTAAAATTAATCATTAGCTTATTTGGCTGAAAAAATAGTTATTTGTAGTTTCTTTCTGTTTTAAATAATTGTGTGTTCTGCAATAAATGAACAAAAAATCAAAAGCTTGAATTTTGTGTTGCACATGCTTGCATTAATGCAGACTGGTGTGTTAGTAGTGCATGCATTCTTGTGGGTGCGAGTTCAATTTGAAAGAGCTGTTTCGGGCGTGCCCTTGGTTACTTTTTTTTTTTTTTTTTTTTTTTTTTAGCTCACTTATATATGGATGATTGTATATTAATGTACAATTTCAAGCAAGTGAGCATGCAAATTAGGGATAAAAAAAAAGTAGTCCTGAGCAATCTGAATAATTGTTGTGTATCATGCGTAACAAATGTCAGATTTATTCTTTATCCCCTCCCACCTTTTTTGTGTTTGTTTTGCTACACTGGGATTAGTTTCTGACAGGCATCAGCTTCACTCTGCTCTTTCCAAATGAAGATTGTCATCCAATAACTGAATGTAGCTTTCACTATTAACCTTGGCTCTATCAGTGTCAATAAAATGAATGTTTGTTTTTTCTTTCCAGGATACTCCAGCAGAAACCATTATCTCTTTTGAAAATCTAGAAGTCTCATGATAGAGGCGAGATGGCTAAATTTCTAGTTTCCGTTTCCCATAAACGCGATCGTTTTGGCGATTTTTAGCTTTCTCTAACGTAAAGTTTTTCTCGTCTGTGAAAATGATCCTTTTCACATCAGTGGCCGAATAACGGTCATTCAAGTTACGGCAGCGAGTTTTTCTTTTCCCTCTAACATTTTGGTCCCTCCTTGATACCCGTATCCTCTTGGAGGGCTTCAGCTCCATTTCTTTCGCCATTCTTAGCACAGAAGACTTGCTCACTTGTAAATCGCTTGCAATTTCTCTAAGAGATTGTGGATCCCTGGGTTCCCCTTCTGGGTTGAATCAGTTCCTCAACACGGTCCTTGTTCTCCTCCGAACATGCAGTCTTGGGTCTCCCACTTCCAGTTATACGTGCTACTGACCCAGCAGTGCGTATTTTAGAGATAAGTCTATATACAGTGACATGACTCCACCCCTTGCCTGGAAATTCTTTTACAATCCTTCTTCCACCTCAGCCTTTTTCCTTGAAATAGTTTTCAATTATAGCCTTACCACTTTTATTCAAGGGCATGGTTGAACCTTCCAAACTGAAACTTTGGACAGAACTGATTTTGGATACAGACGACATTAAAAAAAAAAAAAAAAAAAGAAAAAAAAGATCAATAGACTTGACACCTAAACAGGCTATTTTTAGACTGACACTGATTGACAGATGCCAACACCTGGCACCTGGCATGAACATGATGAAGGTCACATTACACAGCTCTGTTATTGGATTTTTTTACCTGCTGTTTTGAATTTGACAATACTCTCATAAATTGTGTCCGAACTTTTAGATATTTTGCAGACTTGTCAATGATACCCTAAGGTTACTGTGTGAAAATTGTCAATAAATTCGGTTCTCTATCACTGAGAAAATACTTGTCAAAAAGCAGTTCACTTTTTGGGGGACGCCCGATATGTATCCTTTTATGCATACTACATGAACAGTTTGTGTATGCCTAAGGTGTTTGTATACATGCGCAGTTGTGTGTGTGTGTGTGTGCGTGCGTGTGTGCGTGCGTGCGTGCATGCATGCTTTTTACTGGGTTTGCGTGCGTGTGTGTGTTCATACATGGACGCATATTTGTGCGTGTCATGTGTGTGTGTGTGTGTGTGTGTGTGCGCGCGCGCGCGCTACCTGCTGGTAGATGTGATAGAGCATTGTCTTTATTTCTTAGTGCCAGATTTTCATTGTAATGTTGTTACACATCCGGTGGACATGCTTGAAGAAAAGGCAAAGACAACATTTCCAGCACAGAGTATTAAAGAAACAAGTGAAAGATTTTGTGCACTTTCGTGCTTCTGAATTTCAAATGTTTGCAGTAACTTGAATGAGGAGGGGGGGAGACAGAGAAAATTAAAGAAAACACAAAGAAGAATAACACTAATAGGGGTATCTTTTATGCTGTATTGTTAGACTGTTGTTTTCTTTCAAACTTTATACTTCATCACTGATGGATACGGACTATGCAGTAGTTCAGCTGGGTGTCTGTACTTTAGAACTGGTACGATAAGCTATGCTGATTAATAATTAATCATTTGTATTTGTATTTGTATTTCTTTTTATCACAACAGATTTCTCTGTGTGAACTTCGGGCTGCTCTCCGGGGAGAGCGCGTCACTACACTACAGTGCCACCCACTTTTTTGTATTTTTACCTGCCTCCAGTTTTATTTGTTTTTCCTATCGAAGTGGATTTTTCTACAGAATTTTGCCAGGAACAAAAGGGTTGTTGCCGTGGGTTCTTTTACGTGTGCTAAGTGCATGCTGCACATGGGACCTCGGTTTATTGTCTCATCCGAATGACTAGCGTCCAGACCACCACTCAAGGTCTAGTGGAGGGGGAAAAAATATTGGCGGCTGAGCCGTGATTCGAACCAGCGCACTCAGATTCTCTCACTTCCTAGGCGGACGCGTTACCTCTAGGCCATCACTCCACATGAAGTATAAACAAGAATACGATTATATAAAGTGATGCATGTATATTGATTTTGACTTCATGTGGGGAAAAAACCCTGAAAATTATCTAAAAGGATAATCATTTTTAGCATCAATGGAGCATGTTATCCCTGACCGTTTTGAATAAAGCATTAAAAAAAAAAAAATCATATCAAATGCTGTTGTTTACCAAGATTTATTATTAACATTTGCTGCCTTGTAAGTCTACAATCTTTCCTGAACCTGAAAATTTTTTTAATGTTTTATGCAGATGCATTATTCTTTTTGTAGTTTCACTCATTTCAGTAACGCTACTATCAGAACTACAGAATCGGACATGCAGAAAATAAGCCTTTTCCCCAGAATTCATGACACTGGCATTCAGCCAATAACATTAACAACCAACTGAAAAAACATCGGAGGTATTATGTGTACTATATGGATCATATATGAAGAGTTTTGACTATGAGAATGTATTTGTTGCAATTCTACAAGGGTTCCAAGATGTCATTTTGTGAGGTTCGATAAAATCGCCTTTTTTTAAAAATTAAAAAACAATGAGATATTGCTCCAAAACAATGAGATATGAGGCTTCTGCTATGAATTAAAAAAATTGGCTGAATCTACCTACTAAGAGACAAGGCCACAGTGTTGACAATGACAATGAGTTTATTCCCATTTACTCTTTTGAGTTATAGAGAAACAAGGAAACATGACAATAACGGGATGACGGCCACAGAGGAAGAGCGAAGATATTCTTAAACAAAAGAAACAAAAGGGGAGATAATACAAATGGTGAAAAAATAAAATGAAATAAAATAAAAGGCCAAATGTTATCATCAGTCTGATACAATGCAATAAGAATATGGACGTGTTCTGTATTACCTAGGTAAATACCGATTGCGGAGATTTTGAAGTGCAGGGCATTCCATGACAAAATGGTATTCGTCTCCCACTCGATTTGTAATAATAATAATAATGGATACTTATATATATATAGCACACTATCCAGAAATCTGCTCTAGGTGCTTTACAAAAACACATTTGTTAACATAAAACATTACATCTGTGTTACATACACACACCAAAATGTGACTACACATACACACACACACACACACACACACACACACTGCATACATACATTTTAACATACATGTGTATCTAGCAGCTACCCTAACACATACGCACACATAGGCAGGCACAAACTTACATAAACACACGCACACATAATACACATTCATATACATGCATGTAGTTATGTACACATACATATGTATACACACATTGTCAAGCACAGCTAACGCAAAGGAAGTGGACCTGCCACAATTGAACTTATTGCTGAGGAAAAAGGTGAGTTCTGAGATGAGATTTAAAAGATGTGAGGGAATCAGAATGACGAAGGTTATCAGGGAGCTTGTTCCACGTCTTTGGCGATTGAAAAGAAAACAATCTGTGTCCATAGGTCTTACTTCTGATGTGAGGTATCCTGAGAAGTCGAGTATCAGAGGAAGAACGGAGTTGGCGAGACGGGGTATAGATATGGAGGAGTTCAGAAAGATATTTGAGGCCAGATCCATTGACTGCAGAAAAGGTCAGAGTGGATAGCTTATTGTCTATTCGATCAGAAACAGGCAACCAGTGGAGAGACTGAAGGAGAGGAGAAACATGGTCAAATTTAGAAGCTCTGCATATGAGTCTGGCAGCGTTATTCTGAATTCGTTGGAGTCTAACAGATATTTGGGAGGGCCGGCCAAGAGAGAGTTGCAGTAATCCAATCTTGAGTGAACCAGAGAACATACAAGTGTCTTGGTTGCATCGGTTGAGAGACAGTGGCGGATAGAGCTGATTCTATGCAGTTCCAAACAGGCAACTTTACAGATATTCGAAATGTGCTGTTGGAAGGAAAGAGACTGGTCTAGGATTACACCAAGACTGTGAACAGAAGGAGAAAGTGAAACAGGTGTGCTATTGATGAGAACAGAGTCAAGAAAGGAAGGATGTTGATGAAACTTCTTTGGACAGGTTATCATAAATCCAGTCTTATCATCATTTAGTTGCAGTTTGTTGAGAGTCATCCAGTCCTTTAGGCCAGCAATGCACTCCTGTGTTTGAGTCACCAGTGCATCAAATTCAGCTATGGAAGCTGACACAATCTTGCTTCTTGTGGTATGTTCATGTGTCCACCTTTCTTAGTTTGTGATTACTTGTTCTGAGTTTCAACATTGGGATGCAAAAGCACAATGGCAAAAGATAATCATCAAAATGCTATCTGGCTCCAAAATAAACTGTAGTTATTGGATTTTTTTTTGTAGAGTTACTACAAGTTTCTACCCCCCCCCCCCCCCCCCCCCCCACGTTTTATTATTTTTTTAAAATTTTTATTTATTTATAACTATCTCTAAGCCTTTTGGGTCAGATTTGTTTGTCAGTTTCAATTTCAGTTCCAATGCAAGAGAGACAACTTGTGTTAATCCACCGGAATTACCTCCCTTCTTCTATCAGCATTCCCTTCTCAAACTTTATCGTTTTACCAGAACCACCCTTTATGGATAACACATAAAAAATAAATAACACCTTTTTGAGATCCTCCTATAGCGAGTAAAAGCATTGAATAGAGACCAATGTAACAAATGATTTTTTGGGTCTGTGTATTGAAAAAGATGAAAGTTTTTTTTATATATCTTGTATTATATATCTGTATAAAGTTAGTTTAAACAAGTTTCCTGTTCATGGAAAAAAAACCGGAAGTTTAGACTTCGAATCTCCCTGGTCCTGATCACGGCACATTTTTTAGGTCATTAAACTCCAGTCTATCGAATCTGCGAGGCCAAAGCCACGAACAGCTTGACCTTTTTTCCATTTCATCTTTTTCACTGTTCAGACTGAGGCTGTCATCTCTGACTGAGGTGAGTAGAATTATTCATTTTTGTTCTGTGTGCCTGCTTTCAAGGGACATGTAAATGTACTGTGTGGTTAACCGGTGTTTCATGCCACAGAGTCTAGTTTTGAACTGATCTTTGTCATCCAATGTACTGTGTTGTCAACATCTGTACATGTCTTTCGTGCCATACAGTCGGATTCTTTGTTGCCCCTGTGTGGTGAACTTGTGGCAATGATCATGATGTTCTTTGTGAAGGTTGAGAACATGTGTTTCCCTACCACATGGTTTTAGATGGGCCTTTGTTTTTCTTGTAGTTCTGTTTTACATGGTTTGGGACCAAAGACCCACATTTTGAGTTTGATTCATGTTTTCTTTTCATCAGTGGTATTTTTTACTAATGATGTAATAGTAGTAGTAGTAGTGGTGGTGGTGGTGTAGGGACTGGTATTTGACTGCCTAGGCCTCTTGGCCATTTTTTTATGTCCCCTTCAATATCGGTATCCTTTTATTTGTGCGATACATATGTTTTCTTTTACATGTTCTGTAAATCACTCATCAAAGTCAGTAAATTTTTCTTTTAAATTGATGTTCATGTCAAGGAGATTTTTGAACACATTAGTATTTTGTGCAAGTTTATTTTCGATTGGTAGTGCATTCCATATTTGTGTAATTCTATTAGCTAATGAATTTTTCCTTAGGTTAGTATTACAGGGCTCTTTACAAATTTTCATCGTTGAATTTCTTGTACTCTCATAATCTGACATTCTAAAAATATTAATTATTATTCACATTGACTTCATTATAATAGCAATTTAACATTTTGTATGTTTCTGTTAAATCCCCTCTTAGCCTTCTTCCCATTAATGAATGCATATTAAGTATATAACATTATAAGTCTCTGTTGATAGCTCATAGATTTGCATTCTTTTAATATTTTAGTTGCTCTTCTTTGTACCCTTTCTATGGCTATAGATTGTCTCTTGAGGTATGGGTGCCACACAATATTGCCATATTCCACTTGTGATCAAACTAATGTTTTATACAGTTTAAGAAATATATCTATCTAAATAGGTAAATGTTTTCTTAATTATTCCTATCATCTGGTTGGCTTTATTTATTATATTCTGTATATGCATGTCAAAAGATAGTTTATTATCAAAAATTATGCCAAGGTCTTTCTCACTTTGACATTTTTCAATGTCCTGTGTGGTGTCTTCTATTATATGGTAATGTAGTTATCTTGTACTATCTGTTGATAGGCATTCTGCATATATAACATTTGAAACTTTAAAATGGGAAAGGGAAATCCATCTGGTTTGGAAGAGTTAAACTTAAAGAAGCTGTGATTTCTGTATTTGAAATCTCACCTGCTTTGTGTATTCCGGAGCAATGACAATGGCGTGTCATTGGGTGTAGCCATACACTTTAAATAAATTGGTTTGTGAACTGGAGAAATTCCATAAGTAGTAGTAGTAATAGTATAGGGACTGGCAGTCATCTGTCTCGACCTCTCTGCCTTTTTATGTCCCCATCAAATCTTCATCTTCACTTCTTCCATTTTTTTTAAATTCATTTATTTTCCTCTTTTGTTTGTTGTTGTTGGGTGGTGTACACAAGTACACTTCTGCAAAAAACTTTGTTTTATTTATCATAGTCATTTTTTTTTTTCTTTTAAGATGGTGTTGGGGTCAAGGAGATTTTTTAATGTGTTAGTATTTTGTGCAAGTTTAACTTCGGTTGGTAGTGCATTCCATGTTTGTGCAATTCGGTTAGCCAATGAATTTTTTCTAATATTGGTGTTGCAGTGTTTTAAACAAATTTTCTTTACTGCGTTCCTTGTGGTTGTACTATCATAGTCCGACATTCTAAAGATATGTCTTGCATTTACATCATTTATGTTATTTAATATCTTATAAGTTTCAGTCAAATCTCCTCTTACTCTTCTATATTTTAGTGAATGTAGATTTAAATATGTAAGTCTTTGTTGGTAACTCATACTCTTGCATTCTTTTAATAATTTTGTTGCTCTTCTTTGGACCCTTTCTAATGCTATAGATTGTCTCTTGAGGTATGGGTACCACACAATATTACCATACTCTACATGCAACCTAACTAAATAATGCTTTGTATAAATTGAGAAATATATCTTTGTCTAAGCAATTGAAGGCTCTCTTAATTACACCAGTCATTTGATTGGGTTTATTTATAATATTATCAATATGTGTATCAAAGGAAAGTTTATTGTCAAACGTTATTCCAAGGTCTTTCTCACTATGGCATTTCTCAATATTCTGCGTTGTTTTCTATTTTCATATGGTAATTGTTATTTAGATTCTTTTCCCTATGTGCATTACTTTACACTTTGAAACGTTAAAATAAAGGTTTCATTGGTTAGACCGTTCTTGTAGTGTATATAAATTAGTTTGTAATGTGAGATTTTTGCGTGCATCACCATAAATATTAGTGTCATCTGGGAAAATTTTACACATATTTTGTATACAATCAGGAAGGTCGTTTATATATATTGTAAAAAGTACTGGTCCAAGAATACTGCCCTGTGGAATACCACTGATTACGTTTGCGCAAGTTGACTTTTCTTCTCCTATCATAACTAATTGTGTTCTACCTGTAAAGCAGCTTCTTGTCCAGTTCAGTAAGTTACCAATAATACCATGCGACTACGAGGCTAATTTTAATAACAGTCTTTCGTGTGGGACAGAATCAAATGCTTTTTTGAAGTCTAAATAAATTATGTCAATAGATTTACCGCTGTCTGTCATTTTAGTCAGATCTTCAATTACTTCTAATAGTTGCGTTATGCATGATCTATTCTGTCTTAAGCTATGCACAAAGGTTAATTATTTTCATATGTGAAATCATTGCATCTCTAATAAATTAATAAAAGATTCTAAAATCTTACACACTATACATGTCAGGCTCACTAGTCTATAATTACCTGGTTCTTGTTTTGACCCTTTCTTGTAAATAGCTGTTACCTCAGCCATCTTCCAGTCGTTTGGTATGGAAGCACTTTCAAGTGACTTATTATATATGATGCTCAGTGGAATAGCCAACTCTTTGCTCAACTCTTTTAAGAGCCATGAAGGTATTTGGTCTGGTCCTTGTGCTTTATATGGGTCTAAAGCTTTTAATTTATTTTCCACTGCCATAAGGGCGACCCTTAGATCACATACAATGATACATGGATATTTCCTGATCTGGAGCTTTCTCCAAGGTTAAGTAAATTTGTAACAGTCTCTTTTGTAAAAAAAAAAAAAAAACCACTTGCAAAGAAATTATTTAAAGTTTCTGCTTTTTCCCTATCTGTTTCTGCTAAACTACCATCTTCTTTTTTCAGTACTCCTATTTTCGTTCTTAGTTTAGTTCTTTCCTGTACATACTTCCAAAACATTCTTGGGCTATATTTACAGTTTTTTTTGCTATGTTTTTTTGTGGGTTTTTTTGGTACTCTTTTTCAGCTTTTTTTTTTTTTTTTTTTTTTTTTTTTAATGAACTTACACTAGTTACAGCACTTATTCTTTTCTTTTACATAACATAAATAGGGGTAACCTGTTTTTGTTAGTAAGAAACGCTTATATAGTTGACAGAAACAGAAAGACTGCACATATCTATTATTATCCGGTTCTGCTGCATGACCTAGATCCAAGTGAGAACGCAGCATACCTGACCACACCATCTAGTATTGATTATATGGTTCTAACTTTTACTGTTTTTTTGTTAGCGGAAATTCACACATTCAGTCTCTTAATTTCAGGCTTTTTGTCTGTAAATTAATTATATAGTTAACCGTAAGAAAGTACTGAGTTATGGAAAATATATAGCTAAAAAACCATTTTTTTTCAATTTCTCCCCTATCTCTTTCTTTCAGTCTGTCTGCACATATTTCGCTCATTCTGTCTGTGCCTTACTGTGTATGTGAGGATGTGTGTGTTATTGTGTGCGTGTGTGTGTGTGTGCACGCGTGTGTACAAGTTTCCATGTAAATTTGCACATGCCTAATCAGGAACACACAATATTTAATGCTTACAGATCTTACAGCTGTGGGTTCCAGAAAAATTTAGAAGAGTAGATCCAAAAGATGGATCAGTCTTTTGTGAAGACAGGAGTGGTCCAAACCACAACCAGACACAGGAGAAGGTTTGATGATGGTGGACGGTCAGGACAGATGGTGAACTATGCTCCATACACACACCAGGCCTGGCATCAGCAAACTAGTCCACTTGAACTGACCACAACTGTTGGCCGGATTAAAGTGTCTGTGTACAGGACTGACATCACCAAGCTGCCTGTAGATGCCATTGTGAATGCTGCCAACGAGCACCTTGCTCATGGAGGTGGTGTGGCCTATGCCATTGCTCGTGCTGCTGGCTTTTCTCTGGAATCGGATGGAAATGAGTACATAAGAAAGTTTGGTCCACTGAAAGTGACCCAGGTTGTGGCCACAACAGGCGGTGCCCTGCCTTGCAGGAAGGTTCTCCATGCTGTGGGACCTCGCTGGACTGACTACAAGGACAAAACACAGTGTTACCAACACCTAAGTGATACAGTTTACAACTGTTTTTCACTGGCCTCGATGAATGGGTTCACTTCTCTTGCTGTCTCCTCCATTAGCTCAGGTGAGCCTCAGTTCGTATGGAAAAAGGGTGAATATAATTTTTTTCAAATCAAAGGGCAGAATGACATCAGAATGTTTTATTTTCCAAAAAGGATGATGTAAAAATGTAGTCTTTTTTTTTTTTTTTTTTCAATTCTGTAACTCACATCCCCTCCAGGGCTCCTGCCCCCCCCCCCCCCCCCCCCCCCCCCCCCCCCTCCCCAAAAAAAAGAAAAAAGAAAAAAAGAAAGAAAAAGAACAAATGACACAAAACAACAACAACAAAAAACAACATAGGGAGAGTGAGAGAGATTGATTGATTGCACAAGGTTTTTAATGGATTTTTTTCTTTGACATTAAGCCCTTTTTCTGAAGAGTTGACATGCACTTCAAATGACCTGCGGGTGCTGGTGCTGTGTTAATTTGCACTGTACATCCAAATACCTTTTTTTTTCTTCTTTTGTTTTTTGTTTTTTGCTCTGCATTGCAGAAAAGTTGACACATAGGCAAGAATTCACTCCCTCGATATATCTGGGTGTGTGATGGTGGTGAAGGGTGTGTGGGTGTGTGACAGTGAAAGGGGTGAGGGTGTATTGTGACCAGTTTTCTGTGTGTGTAGTGAATGAATTGATGGGAACATGATTTGATCAATGTGTGTGTGTGTCTGTGTCAGTTGCATTGCACAGATATTTCTGAGAGTGCTAATGGTATAAAAAGGGCCTGTTCACTAAAGAATAAAGTACTGTTATGAACACTTACTACTTTTTTATGGGTATTTAGGAATGGTGATCTATTATTTATATTCATTTAGGAATATGCTATTGAACCAAGAATTCTTACATTTTTTTTTTCAGTATACACCATAGAAAAAGGTGTAAGATTTATATTTTCACACACACACACACAACCACACACACACACACACACACACACACACATCTATCTATCTGTCTGTCTATATATATATATATATATATATATATATATATATATATACAGAGAGAGAGAGAGAGAGATGTATAAGAAATATGAAATACCAAGTCCTGTAATGAAACGCTGTGATGATTTTCTCAATATCTGATTGCAGCAATATTTGGTGTTCCTCAGCAGACCTGCTCAGAATGTTACCTGGCTGCAGTGCAGAGGTTTGATGTAGAATGGGGACACAGGACCAGCCTCCAGCACATCTACTTTGTTGATGTCAACGACACCATGGTCTTTGTTATACAAAACACTTTCTGGAACTTCTGGAACACTCCAGTCACAGTCCAGCATGGGGGGTCACAGTTTGCATCTGCATTGCGAGACAGTGCTCCCGTCAGTGAGTCAAGAGGGTGGAAACGTCGTTGGCCAGAGCCCACAAGTGTAGGGCCAACAGGGCCACAGCCGACAGGGCCACAGCCCACAAGGCCACAACCCACAAGGCCAGAGCCCACAAGTCCTGATGTCCAGCCTTCCCAACTGAGCTCACATCAAGCTGGAGGTGACCAGATACTGGAAAATCATTGGAGCAGACACCATCCTGGAGACAGTACTGCAGTTGTTGACTGTCACGGCATCCGTGTTCTGTTCCAGTGTAAAGATGACATCAATGTCAGCACAGATGCCATTGTTCTTTGGCAGTTTGAGGGTCACAGTTTTGAAGATACATTGTCAAGGAAATTTATGTCTGTGAACAGTAAATTTTCCAGTGAGTTTGTTCCTAATTATGGAATGAAAGTACATCACAGAGGGGACATTGATATCACAGAGTCAGACAGCAGAATGGTGCTGTTGCCTGTGGTTGGCCTGTACCACAGAGACAGTCAACAGGAAATCCATGCAGCTGCACAGAAAGTCCTCATCGAAGTGAACCAGGCCAGAAGGAGAACTGTTGCCTTCCCAGGATATCCATATAGAAGACATCATAGTAAGACACTTTTAGTAACATTCTTTTTTTTTAGCTTTTTGTTTGTTTGTTTGCTGTCTTGCATCTTTTATTTCACAAACACTGAAGAATATCAACATTATTTGTCTTTTGTTTTTAACGTGAGATTGCATTTAGAAATGCACTTTACAATAGTTGTAACACTTTATACTGATGATAGTTTATTTTCCTTTTTCAGGAAATGTGTTCTTGTCACTTCTGTGTGAGTGTGAATTATTTATTTGACATCATGCTCTGATGGTGTCAAACTGGTTTGGCATGTTGGCCATTTTTTGTGTGACTGATGTAGTATTAAGACACCCCCAGGCCTATTTATAGCTCAGCCAATCAGTGCAATTTATTCCCATGTAGCATAACACTTCCACTGTTTCACATTATGTGGTCAGCAGTGGACCGAACGTCATGTAGATTTATGCTCTGTCTTTCTTGAAGTCTTTTGTTTATGTACTTGGCACTTCATTTTGTTTTGTCTGTGGCTCTTTTTCCCTTTTCCACTCTTGGTTTCTTCTATCCATTGTTTTTCACAATTTATATATTTCTTCTGTTCTTGTCTCAACTTGAGACTCAAGTTGCTTGTTGAAGCCACATTGGTTTTGTGTTTCATCACATGCCATGTCTTGCTCTGCCATTGGCAAACAGCAGACTTGAGGGGTGTAATGTCGGTGTGTTCTTGACCAGCCTTCCACTTGGGGACCCCCTTTATGTTTGTGGGTTTGAGTTATTCTCTGTACCTGTTGGTGATAATAATGAT
Organism: Babylonia areolata; assembly: GCF_041734735.1. Lineage (NCBI taxonomy): Eukaryota > Metazoa > Mollusca > Gastropoda > Neogastropoda > Buccinidae > Babylonia > Babylonia areolata. The sequence goes on from NC_134877.1 coordinate 40,653,141, forward strand.
CCCATGGATTATCAAGGATGGCACAGATGTTTCTATTTGGACAATTGTTCCACACTGCAAGACTGGCAAGGGTAAAAGGGTCACTGACAGTTGTCACCTATCCCAGCTTCAGATGCAGGGGTCAGTCAGTACAGACAGTCATCCAACCATTCTAACTCCCAATGTGTCTCGAAACCATTGGAGGCCCAGGTGGGTTTGGTTTCTCCCTGGAACCCAGCAGGGGACATATTTGTTGTGTTGTTGCTCGGACAGCTAAGATCAGATACATCTTGCGTGCTACGAAAAACAGATTTAATAAAAAGTGAAATAAACAAACAGAAACCGGACTGTGATCTGCTGTGGCCCTGACCATTGTTGTTCATCTGGTGCCCTCTATTTTCTCTTACCATCAAGAAAGATAATTCTAATGTTAATAACTTTCACCTAACAATATCATTCATGTCCTCTGTTGCTGTGATCCTGTTCCGTGCCCCAATCACAGGATAGGTGACAGCACCTTCACATTAAATGAAGTGGTGTGGTCCTCCCACTACAACCACACCTCCCCAGAATCCATCTAGATCTGTGTGATTGTGCCCATCACTGAACAGGGGTTACCATGGGCTGTGTATGATCCATCATCTTGGCCCCACATTCTGCTCCCCCTCCTACATCTCTCCATCATGTTAAATTGTTTCAGAATCCTCATTTGCAAGTTTTACTTGCAAAGATAGGGGAACTGTGCCATGAAATATTGTGAAAATGATTGATGTAACGTTCATACACACGTTAGCAGAATGTGAACAAGTTGGAAAGTAATTGCTCTTTTTGTTATATATTAAAATTGATATGAATTCTTATATTTTGCAGATTCAGATCAGGAGCTAGAAGCATTTGCTGTGGCTTTGTACCAGGCAGTGAAAAACGTCAGCACCATGCCAGTTGTAGAAATAACAGAAATTTACATTGTCCACCCTGAAGAAAAGAGCATACAAACATTGAAAGAATGCTTCGAAAGGGCTGTTGACAACACTGACAAAGCCAAACCAGACAGGAGGCAGAATTCAAGGCACAGCACCACACCTGTCTGCTCAGTGTGCCGGAACGAGAAGCAGTGCAAGACCCTGGATACATGTGGACACCATCTCTGTGATGACTGTTCTAAACAATTGAGGGAGCCAAAGTGTCCTGATTGTGGGGCAGCATGGGGTGAAATACATGGTGACCAGCCAAAGGGAACAATGAAAGTCAAGTATGACAAAACACAGCAGCTACCAGGGTTTCCTCCAGGGACATTTGTCATTTTATACAAATTCCCAGGCGGGAAACACAGTGAGCAAGTAAGTTGCACTTTATGATTTCATTGTTTTTAAGTTTTGAGTGTCACATTTTACGACAAAGCTTGGGTGTAGCTTTGGTTATCTGTCCATCAGCTGTGATTTATGTGAGTATAAATTTGACTAGGATATATTGTCATAAAATCTCACACATTTATGTAGCACTGTTACATTTGCATGTAACAACGTTAAGAAATTCTCCTTTGGGTTTGTAATTGGAGAAAAAAGTTGAAACCTATTAAACAAAACACACAATCATTCTATCGTAACAGTGGATCACATTAAAATTTTACACCAATATGAAAAATCATTCACATGATATATGGCAGGGAAGGGGTTGGGGAGAAGATGCAGGAGGGGAGGAAGGATGTCTCACAAACACCAGCAAGTTATTCTTGTTACAACAGTGTGACATGTACTGTAAAACACCAAATCTGATGTGCAAATATACATTTGTTAAAAAAAAGTCTTATTTTAATTTAATACAACTGTATGATGGAAAATGTTTACACTCACACTTACACTCACACTCACTCACATACGCTCAATCCAGCAACACAGGTTTGAAAACAAATAAGCCACAGTCAGACAGTGTTCAGGCTTCATCTTAAACACACACACCCCTTGCCCCCCCCCCCCCCCCCCTCAAAAAAAAAAAAAAAAAAAAAAATCTGTGATTAAATCATCCATCTTGATCAACAGCAAAAGTCACAGAAAACAATGTCTCAGAATCACTGGATGCCAGAACAAATCTGTTTATCAGGTGTTTAACATCCTTTGCACACAAAACAATTGCAGCATCGCCGGCGAACATTTTTCTGAGTATGTGGCTAACTTACTTGTGTGGTAGCTTTGTGGTAACACGGACATGCAAGAAGCCAGAGAATCTGAGGGCATGGGATTAATTCCATGTTCAGCAGTATTTCCTCCCCATCCACTAGACTTTAAGTGGTCATCTGGACACTAGTCATTCAGATGAGACAAATGATAAACCGAGGTCCTGTGTGTAGTTTGCACTTAGTGCATGGAAAAGAACCCATACCAACAAAAGGGTTGTCCCTGGCAAAATTCTGTAGAAAAATCCAGTGTGATAGGAAAACAAATACACTTACAGGTTGAAAAAAAAGAAAGGAAGAAAGTGGCTCTGCACTGTAGTGATGAGCTGTCTTGAATTTCACACAAAAAAATCTGTTGTGACAAAGATTGATGTAATATGATAATATATGATATGATATGATGTAATATAATGTATTATATATTATAATATGATACAATATAGTATGATATAATGTTCTAATTCTATTTTTTTTAAAAAGAAGAAAAAAAAGAGAAGGAACAGGTGGTAGGAATTGCCATTCAAGCATCTTTTTTGTAGGGTTTACCTCCACTGGGTTGGAGGGGGGATATGGGGGTGAGAAGATTTAACAAGGAAAAGGTTTGGAGAGAAGAACAGGCAGGAAGAAGGTTGTGGATTATGTGTGAACCAGCCCAGACTTCATACTTATTATGCATACAAGGAACATAAATTACCAAACAGTAAAATAAAATTGGGGGGGGGGGGTGCGGGGGAATAACACACACACACACACACACACAAAAAAAAAAAAAAAAAAAAAAAGAAAGAAAGAAAAGAAGAAAAGATCAAGTTAACTTGTCCACTTAAATTGCATTTTCTTGTTAACTGTTGATCATTTGCTCAGCATTCACAGATCACTACTACTTCTGGTTTTTTTCCCTGTCAACTTTTTCCTGAATCACATCTCTCAGTTATGCTTGTTTGCCTGCTTTTGCTTGCACAAGCTGATATTGGCAGTGAGTTACAGTATTTGACAAAATGAAGAACTGGAATTGCTGCAAAGTAAACAGACTTGTTCCAAATTTCAGGCTAGGCAGTATGCAGGAGAAAGATACCGTGGAAAAGAACAAACTGCCTATCTTCCTGATGTACCTGAGGGCCGAAAAGTTCTGATGCTCCTGAAGATAGCATTTGATCGACGCCTGCTTTTCCGACTGGTTGAGATCCAGGGATCCTGTCACTCTCATGGAAGACCAAAATATCGTATAACCTTGAATGGCATTGAACACAAGACAGCCAAAAAGCAAGCTGGCAGGTATGTAGCATTTTGATTGGATGGCAGGATGGTTTTGCAGGTTCTTCCACAGTTGTTATGGAGATCATTGTTTTCATATTCCGTAGGCTATTGTTGCTGTTGCCCTATAGTCAGCCAGTTTAATTATGGTTTTGTGCATCAGAAGAGACCTTTAAACCCTTATTTTTTATTTTTGTATCTTATGTCTCTTGGATGGATGTGATATTTGTTTTTATGTTCACAATAGTTTGTGAAATCTCTTGCCTAGGACTGATTGGTTAGTTTACCTGTAGTCTGGTCACACAAGTTGGTCACTTGGTGATTTCACACTCAAGATTAAATGAACATAAAATATATGAATTTATGTTCGTCAGAACAGTTTTAACAGATGAGGGAAATTTAGATTTTGAAATAAGGGGGAAGGGGGAAAAAAAGGAAAACAAACAAAAAAGAAACAACAACAACAACAACAACAACAAAAAAACCATGAGGGAATGGGGGGTGAGAAGATGAAACATACATGTATACAGTGGTTGAAACAAAGAAAGTTGTGTGGTGTTTACAGAAAATTTCCATACAGACTGTGTAACATGTAAATGGTTAGTTTCAGAAGGGACAATTTTAACAGTGAAACAATCTCCAGAAAAGAGAAATAGTTTCAACTGTTTAATGTTCCTTAAATAAATTTTTTGCTTTTTTACCAACACTTAATCAATGAGAAATCAAGCAAAAGCTGAAGCATTACACTTTTAACATTCTTGCTTAAAATGCATACATTCAACAGATTAAGATACCCATGGACAGGACTTAAAAAGGTTAAATGAGTTCCTTTTCCATGATATCACACATTTCTGAGGATAGCAGGAAGCAAGGGTTCCATCAGTGTTAGTTGCTCCACATTTCACAAGGCGATCAGCATGTTAGTTATAAAGAAATCCACAATGTGAATGTATCCAGCAAAAGTCGGACCATTCCTTTCATCTGAATACAATGAATTTACCTTATTTCAGAAATGATATTTCCCTTTATCTGATTCTGACTTGATATGAAGGGTTGCAAAACAGATTTAGAATATACACAAAGCAAAATGTGGAGAAAAAAAAAATAAAGGGTTAATTGTACTGCGTTACAGATACAGCTTCCCAGACGATGGCTACTTGAATCGTGTGCAGCAACAGTTGGCAGCAGTGGGTGTGTTTGCAAGTGACCTCACTGAGCAGCAGATAACAGGGTTTGAATTTAACAGTTTTTTTGGAATGTCAGTCGAGCACTCTGGACAAAACATTTGAGTGCCCAATTGTGGTTTTGGGTGCCAGCATAATAAAATGAAGTGCATCACATTGTCATTGAAATTAGCAGTTTTTGTTTGCTATTTACATGTAGAGTTAGGATTCATTCCTGACTTGTGTCAGTAGAAGGGACCCCAGGGTCTGTGGCTTGTAATCCAACATTGGAGGCTGAAGCGTGTTCTTCATGAATTACTTGATATGCTGATGTCAAAGATTTTAACACTTTACAATCTGATTGTAGTCTTCCCACTGAGGTTATTAATATACATGTTTGCTTTCTTGATTGAAGTTCTTTATTATGAACTGCAGTTGGTGTGTGTGTGGCAGTGTGTCTGTGTCTTATCTGTGTCTTGTTTTGAGTGCTTAGATTTTAGACTTGTACAGTTGTTTTAAAACATACTTTAACAACCCAGAGGTGTCTTTTGTCATTGGCTGTCTTGTGAAAAATCCTGATTTGATTTGACCATTGAGAATGGCATGACTGGTTATCATTGCAGTGTGAATAAGTTACATGTGTGATTTCCATGAAGTACTATTGATGAACCTTTGGTTGTGTTAAAAGAAATGGTCTTTATGGTGTTGCTGTGTCATCAAACTTCATATTGGCTCGCATGGTATTGTTAAAAAATAATGTATCACTGGGTCTAGTATTTCTTGTTTGTCTGTGTGATGCTTTAACTGTGTTGTAATCAGTTGACTAAACCCCAAATGATTGATTGATACTCTATGGTGACTTGAGACATACTTGCTTAAGTAGTTTGATCAGAATCCAAAGGATAATTTGCTTGATATTTATGGTAACTCGAGACATACACATGTGAATGTTAACTTGACAGAAACCCAAATAACTCACATGACACACATCTTGAGACGCAAGCCAGCCACAATGTTTTCAAACATTAATTTTTGTTTTGTGGAATTTCATTTCTTCTGGGTTTGTCAGTTCATGGACAGTGTACTATATAATGTCATGTGTGAAGCAACATCATTGACAGCCGTTTGACCTGCAGACTTCACTGCAGCAGGGGAACTCCCTGAGAACACATCATTACAGATCCATGCTTTGTGTATGTCTTGTTGAACTGACAGTGCACATGCTGAGGAATTATGCTGAGACACCAAGTGTGATGTGTGTGGCTTTTTTGTTGTTGCTGTTGTTGTTGTTTTTAGATACTGTTAGAGGAAATCTTTGTGGACATCTTTGTGGACATTTTGTGTGCGTGTGTGTTAAAAAAAAAAGTTAAAAAATTTTAGAGGATGCATTGCCATTTTATATTTCTTATTGTGTTGATGATATATTTGAATGTTAGTGAAAGACTGTGATGTATGTGCCAGTAAGAAAAAGGATGCATGGTGAGATAATCCTTGTGGCATTGCAAACAGTTGAAATTGTACGTGCTGTGTGTGCACAAATTAGAATTGTGGTGAAAAAGAGTTGTGTAACATGTACAGTGTGTAACATATAAAGAGTGACAATGTAACATTGCAAGTCTCTGATGTAGAATTTGTACTGCAGTGAAGTGGACATTACTTTCACAGTACAAAGATGATTATGAGAGCATATTTCCATATCAAATAAGGAAGAAAAGTAAATGCAAGACAGATGAATGACATCACAGCTAACTGTCCCAAAGGTTTTTGTTTTTTGTCAATGTAATGAAAACATTTTCAGTTTCTGAAACCATTCTGTAAGCAGTCCGTATTTGTATGATCTGTTAATGCATTTACCTTGTATGTTTAAAAATATAAATGAAAAATGATCTATTGGCTTTTTTCATTGAAGGTTTTTTTTCCCCATTTATTTGTACCAATAATGTGTTTGATGTGCCTTAAAGTATGTTTTTCAGATGTGTTCTGAGCATCCATAAGTAGTTCTTCTTCTGTAAATGGTGTGTTTGCTTGCCTTCATATGATGTGGTTGAGTGAAGTCATAATGTGTACTTTTATTGATTCAGTTTTTTTTTTGTTTTCATCTTTGTTGCAATTTTTCACTGTATATTATATCCTCCAGTCGAACATGATTTACTCCATAAAAGATCATCAGTTGACTTTGACGGTGGGGTTCATGTATGCAGTGTATGCATATTTCAGTTAAATGTCCTATTGGTTTTTGTTTTCTGTGAATGTAATGAAAACATTTTCAGTTTCTGAAACCATTCTGTAAGCAGTTCATATTTGTATGATCTGTTAATGCATTGACCATGTACGTTTAAAAATGTGAATGAAAGATGATCTATTGGCTTTTTTTATTGAAGATTTTTTCCATTTATTTGTACCAATAATGTGTTTGATGTGCCTAAAAGTATTCTTTTCAGATGTGTTCAAAGCACTCATAAGTAGTTCTTCTTCAGTGCATAATGTGTTTGCTTCCATATGATGTGGCTGAATAAAATTGTAATGTGTACTTTTGTTGATTAGATTTATTTTGTAATGTGGACAGGGGTATATGTGTTTATATCACTGTGAAGGTTTTGAGTGTTGTGCACTTTGTCAGAATGTACATCAGGAAATACATATATCATATATCTTACAGAGCCGTTTTCTTTAACACGGATCATTCATCACTCTGCTTTTTACAGATTTGAACACACTTTAATTATGGTGGTGTTGCAGGAATAAGAAACATTTTCTGTACCTATTTCCTAAAAAAAAAAGGATTAAAAATCCAGTCTGGAGTAGTAGATGTTTTATGTTTGAGCAACCATTTTTACCTGATACCAGTAAAGATGTTGGTGTTTTAATTGAAAGAAGTCATTAGTTGGTTTAGAAATATTGTGTGTACTCATTAGCAATATATCTGTGAACTATTAGTGCTCAGTATTATGGGTGGGATTGCTGTCAGTTGCTTGCTGTGTTACACATATTTTCTGCATATTGAAGAAGGGTAGTTTGTCATTGAATGGTTTCTTGTTGAATTTTCAGCTTGCAGTTTTACTTTGTAGGAAATACATCTCAGTTGCTATAAGAGTCCCCTCTACACCCTCCCCCCCACCCTCTCTACATCCCTTTCCCCTTCTTCTTCTTCTTCTGCGTTTGTGGGCTGCAACTCCCACGTTCACTTGTATGCACACGAATGGGCTCTTACGTGTATGACCGTTTTTACCCTGCCATGTAGGCAGCCATACTCCGTTTTCGGGGGTGTGCATGCTGGGTATGTTCTTGTTTCCATAACCCACCGAACACTGACATGGATTATAGGATCTTTAACGTGCGTATTTGATCTTCTGCTTGCATATACACATGAAGGGGGTTCAGACACTAGCAGGTCTGCACATATGTTGACCTGGGAGATTGTAAAAATCTCCACCCTTCACCCGCCAGGCGCCGTCACCGTGATTCGAACCCCGGATTGACAGTCCAACGTTTTAACCACTCGGCTATTGTGCCCGTCCCTTTCCCCTTCAAGTCTTTGAATTCTGTTTCTGAAAAGCTGGTCTGTATGAAAATTTTACCCAAGGTTGTTTACATGTGGTTGTGGTACACTGCTTTTATTGTCCATGTTTTTGTTGTTTGTTAATTAACTTATCCTGATGGTTTTGAAAGACTGTTGAAGTTTTGCTTGAAACTCCCTTGAGGAGGACCAATTGCCCAATGTCTCAGCCTTACTCAGTGGTTTTAGTGTGACATGAGAACAGCGGCATCTAACACACTTTGGCGTTTAATGTGTGCATGGTGGCCTGCTAGTCTTTCTACTGACAATGCTACATTGACTTTTGACGTTTAATGTGTGCATGGTGGCCTGGTAGTCTTTCTACTGACAATGTTACATTGACTTTTGACGTTTAATGTGTGCATGGTGGCCTGCTAGTCTTTCTACTGACAATGTTACATTGACTTTTGACGTTTAATGTGTGCATGGTGGCCTGGTAGTCTTTCTACTGATCATGTGACATTGACTTTTGACGTTTAATGTGTGCATGGTGGCCTGGTAGTCTTTCTACTGATCATGTGACATTGACTTTTGACTCTGTGTCTGTGTCTCCCCCTTCGTCTCTTCTTTCCTACTGCCCCTCTCTCTCCTTCTCTCTCTCCCCCCCTGTTTGGCAGGGTATTCAATTTCCTCATTCTTTCTGTTTCTCAGTCTCTGTTTGAGAAACTTTCTGGTACTCTCTGTGCATACTAGTGGTTCAGTATCAAAGTTGCATGTAAAACTCAAATAAATAAATGAATAATTGAATTCATTAATATTATATAAATAGATGGATAAATATAAATAATAATAGTAAATTAACAAATACAAATCACAGAGTTAGGTGGCAAATTGTAACTAGGTGCTCCGATGTGTGTGTGTGTGTGTGTGTGTGCAAGGAAGCAACCAGCCAACCAGATTACAGATAGCCTAACCAGTCAAGAAGTAGCTGAACAGCCCATCAAATCTACCCAAATGACTAATCAATGCTGGCAAAGAAGCAAACTAATCAACCACTCAAGTAAGTGGCTTAATCAAAAAATAAATTTTTTTGTAAAACAGTTCCTTGTTTTTTTTGGGGGGGTTTTGTTGTTGTTTTTTTTATAATAATTATCTTTTACTGAAAAATGGTTTCTTTTTTCTGAATTCAATTACAAGCTCTTTTGTTTTGCCAACATTCACTCCAAGGTAACTTTCATCACACTGGTACACTAATCTGTGAATATCTCTTAGGCAGTCAACATCATTGTCCCCATTGGTAATTAGTCCTGTCAGTTTGGAATCATCTACAAATTAGACTAGTGGGCACAAAGTGGTCAAGCTTCTGCATTCAGCTGTGTACAGGGTGAACAGAAACACTGTGCGCTACTAAGTGCAAAGCAGCTTCCCCAACAACATAGTTGTTTATCATTTAATATTGTGTGGTGCACACCCTGTTCAGGGTGAAGACTGGGTGAAAAAGCATCACACCAGTGCCTGTCTGTTGTCTGAAAAAATAACAATGTTTATTTTGTCTAGTCTTGTCTCCTGTGTGTGTGTGTGTGTGCTGTTATTTGTACGGACCAAGCATTCTCTCATCATCAAGATAATACCCACATACCCCCCCACCCCCCTCTCACACACAAAATCAAAAAAGTCAAAGAAAAAAAGCACACAACTTTATTTGAAATATAAATGAGTCGAGCTAAAATAATTTTCCAAACACACAACTTTATTTGGAATTAAAGGAGTCAAGAAAGCATACATCTTAATTTGGAACTGGAGCCAAGTCAGTGTATAATTATATAGGCCTATATATGTATGTGTGTATGTGTACGAAGCAGTTCTATCAAGGAGTGTTTATACCTGACACTGCCAGTAGCCATCAGCAAGACAGCAAAATCTGACACCAAATACTAGTAACCCGACACAATCAGCTAGATACATAAATGTCTTCATGTTATCACTCCACAAACAAGATAAACTTGCTAAGGTCTATCCAGTACATCCCAAATAAGAAAATTAAACATTCTGGAAAGAGTGTTTTTGTGTCTTTGATCCTATTTGTCAAGATTTTTTCTATTGCTGTCCCATTCAACAAAGCAGCTACTGTCAGCACTTTGGTGACAGTGATATTTCTACAGGGTGACTGGAAACAGTGATAAAAAATTGTTCATAAGTTCAGCTCCTTTGAGTTGACCAGACAGTCAACAAAAGCTGTGTGGCATCCTGGGTAGAGCTGACAGTGTGTGGTGTGAATGTCTTTTCCTATCATGTGGGGTGGTGGCTTCGTGGTAATGCACCCGTTCAGGAAGCACGTAGGAACATATCCCACACTTGCCAATATTTTCTCCTGCTCCACTATCCTTTAGTGGTGGTATGGATGCTAGTTATTCAGATGAGACAATATATTAAGATCCCATGTGCAGCATGCATGCAGCACACATAAAAGAAACCATGGCAACAAAAGGACTGTCCCTTGTAAAATTATGTAGAAAAATCCACTTTGAAATGAAAACAATTACATTTTCAGGCAGAAAAAATATGGTGGCACTACCCTGTAACATGCTGTCCCTCGAGAGAGCAGCTCTAATATCACACACACAAATCTGTGGTGAAAAAAAAGTAATGCAATACAATGCAATGCAATCTCTCATGACTGGAAGGAGGGATTTGCTGTGTTTGTATCTTCAGCCAGCAACTGGTTGAACTCTGTGCAAAAATGAACTCACCCTCAGTGTGAAGATCAAATTCTTTTAGTTTGCTAATGCCACCTTTGTTCTCCTGAATGATGGCAAAAGCGCGACTCCTGACCACACAATGAAAAATCCAGGCCTTTTGAGCACATAATATCAGAGGAACAACCTTCCCACCAGCATCTCATGAAGAGAACACAAGACAAAAATCATTTTTAAAAGAGGAGAAAAAAAGGTATCTTTACTCACCAATTATGATACATGAACAGAAATACTAGACAGCTGAGTGTCTGATCCTAGAGGGTCTTCAGCTGGCAGGACAGACCGTAGACTTTAATAGCTGGGGTTGTTAGAGTCTGGACAGACCAACAATAAAGATGAACAAAGCAAAGGCTAAATCTGCAACACTGTGTCGGTCACACATCTCCATGTGACATTTCAATGGAGAAAGGATGCTAACCACATGTCTATGTCAATATGTTGTTTTCATGTTCATGTCTTTATGATTGGTGAGTTCCTTTTCATGAGTACATTCCCAAATTTAAAAAAAAAAATCATTTTAGTCCTCAGCTGTGCTAAAAATTTCCATTTTTCATGTTTATCGCCCAGTTGAGAGTGGAGACCATAATATGCTGAAAGCACATCAGAAACAAAACCTTCCACAAGCCAAAACTGAAAGCCCAAAACATGCATTCCATGTTCCCAAGCATCTCATGTAAACAATTATATGAGGCTGCACCCACGAAGGTCTTCAACATAGGTGAGACAGAAAGTATTGTTTATTATCACCTTCTGATAAAAAGTATAAAATACTATTAACAAAAAGAAAAAAAAGACCCCCCTCCCCCCCCCCCCTAAACCCCCCCCAAAAAAACCAAACAAACCCTGCAATTAAAAAAAACAAACCCAAAAAACACCATTGCAAATGAGAAGGTGCCAAAAGACAGCATGCTAATGTTATACTGTTGCAACAGTTTGGGTTGCAGTTCTTAAAACATGGAGAAAACATTATTCAGTAAAATAACTATTAGTAGGTCTATATTACGAAATCTAAGTAGATGTAAGCAAAGTAACTGTTACAATTCAGTGTTTATATATATATATATATATGTGTGTGTGTTATAGTGTGTCAGGCGCCTATGGTGGAAGCATGGGATTTTCTCAGACACACTGCTCACTGATGGACCCCTCCTTCCTACCTCCCTACTCTTCTCCTCCCCCCCCCCCCCCCCACATTCCATGGCATCTATCCCCACCAACACCCCTCCCCATATCCTCTCTCCCTCCCCCCCCCCCCTTCCCTTGGCCAAGTGCAGAGGGAGCAAGTTATCAAGAAATACTAAGTAAAGATGGATCTCCTCTGACCATTCTCTTCCTATACACTCCCCTGCCCTTTTCCCTTCCACTTTCATCACCCTCAACCCTGTCCTCCCCCCCACCCCCACCCCCACCCCCCCTCCTTACCCCCCATGTCGATCTCTGGCAGGATGGCATCTGCCTCAATGGTCACCACATGGTGTGGTGTGTTTATCATGAGCTGTTTAGAACAGAATCAGGGCTGGGCGATCTTTCCTCCTCCTTCCCTTCCTCTTTTCATCACCCCCCTCCCCTTCTCCTTGACAATGCTGGGTTCTGTGAGGAAAGTGCTGATGTGCAAGTCTAGCACTGTCAGTCCCAGATTGGTCTGTTAACTTCAGCCAATTGGAAACGTTCTGGGTTGGAAGATAGTTTGCATACAGCGCCAGCTTGTGAAGAGGATAAAATGAATAGGCAAGTGGGATTTCTTTCTTTTCCTTGCTTGGAGCAGGCCAGGAGAGCCAGACGGTCAAGACAATACCAGGGGGCTGTGTGCTGTTAAGTTAGAGAAATAAACACCTCAATTCATCTTTCTAAAAGACCCTGCTGTGGTACGAGGAGAGAGTGGATTGTGCACCTATCCTCTGCTGTTATCCTACTCTACCTCTTCACCTTCTACACCTACCCGTACAACCACTCAACCCCTACCCCCACCACTACTACCCCCCTTTTAACAACTTGGCGTCGCCGACAGGATCAGCAGGTGAGGTGTCTCTTAGCCTTAGCAGCACACAGCCCAACCCAGCCCGAGGATGACCATGCCTACTACCACAGCACAGCAGTCCCCCATGCAGTGGTGTGTGGCACCCACACTGCCAGTGTTCACTGGTGAGCCAGGTGAGACGTCGGCTGAGGACTTTCGTCACTGAGGCGGAGAGGGTCCTGGCCGCATACCCCATGGGAGACGAGATGGCTGCATACTTCATCTACAGCCATCTGCAGGGAACCGCATGCAGGGAGCTGATGCTGCGGGACCTGGAGGACACCAACACCCCAGAGAAGGTGACCGGCATTCTGCTGGGGGTGTTCGGTGACGGACGGCGTGTCACCACACTACTGTCCATACTTTTCAGCAGGGTACAGCAGCCGGAGGAGTCCATCATGGACTACTCTCATGCTCTGCGCAGCATGGAGAGAACCATCCAGATGAAGACGACTGGGGCCCTCACTGCTGACATGCTGAGGGACCACTTCATTAGTGGCCTCTGGAACGCCTTGTTGAAAAGGGAGCTGCGCCAGGCAGTGAGGCGAGAGCCTCAAACCACCTTCATCCAGGCAAGAGATGAAGCCCTGAGGCTGCAGAGAGAGCTGGAAGAGGACCAACAACAGCAGCAGGCCAGGGAACAGATGGCACAACTGGGGGACAAACTGTTGTTGTTAGAGGGAAAAGTCAGGTCCATGCAGGGGCTAGTGTCAGGTCTAGTTGGTCAGAGAGATGAGGTTTTAGTTAAGAACAGGGCTGTGGGCAAAAAGAAAAAGGAGAAAGTCAGGAAAGGAAAAATCCAGTCGTCAGTGGGGAATAGGATTTCCCCAAACCACAACAAGGGTAAGGATTTTCCCAAAGTAAAGAGCAAGGTTTCCCACAATGAAATACACAGACACTTCCACAATGGTCTCAAGGGGCGGGATCACAAACTGGAAGAAAGGATTTCAGATAAACTGATGAAGAGCCATTCAGTAGGTGACTGCAATGGTGATGATCCATGCCGGGATGAATGGGTGCTGCTGCCCATGCCACCTGATCCAGGGATTCCTGGTCAATGTTGGAAGAGGGAGAATGACGTAGACTGCCAAGCTGCAGTCAAGACTCCCAGACCATCACACAAATCAGTGTGCACTGGTTTGTGTGAGACTAGCACCAGGTTTCATCTGAAGCCTGAAATGCACATGACTTGTGGCTCAAAAGATGCTAGAATGTCGGCTCAAATGGATAGGAACTGACATGGGAGACTGACAGGGTCAATACTCCCAAAATGTAGTGCTATGTACAAGACTAATGCGAACCGCCTTTCAGTGAGTAGACTTGCTGCTGTAGCCTGCTAGTGGATCTGGTATTTTGCGTACAGGGTGGTGTTTTAGCTGGAAGTTCAATGCTGCTTTTCATGTTTTATGGTTATTCAGTCGGTTGAAGTTACAATTTCTATACTGGCCTTTCTTGTTTGAAGGTTTTTAGGTATTGCTTTTTTGTTGCTGACAATGTTCTGCATTTATTTGCAATATGTAAGGGTGACATACATCAGATAATGTATGATGACAGGGATTCCTGTAAGATCCTTATGTATTAATGTTTTGCTAATACTCTTTGTTGGAGAATTTGTCTCACCATTTGCATGAAGCAATTGATTGGTATGCGATCTGCAGCAATGAGGACATTGCTTTCAAAAACAAGGGGTGGATGTTATAGTGTGTCAGGCGCCTATGGTGGAAGCATGGGATTTTCTCAGACACACTGCTCACTGATGGACCCCTCCTTCCTACCTCCCTACTCTTCTCCTCCCCCCCCCCCCCCGCCCCCCCCCACATTCCATGGCATCTATCCCCACCAACATCCCTCCCCATATCCTCTCTCCCTCCCCCCCCCCACCCCCCCTTCCCTTGGCCAAGTGCAGAGGGAGCAAGTTATCAAGAAATACTAAGTAAAGATGGATCTCCTCTGACCATTCTCTTCCTATACACTCCCCTGCCCTTTTCCCTTCCACTTTAATCACCCTCAGCCCTGTCCTCCCCCCCACCCCCACCCCCAACCCCCCTCCTTACCCCCCATGTCGATCTCTGGCAGGATGGCATCTGCCTCAATGGTCACCACATGGTGTGGTGTGTTTATCATGAGCTGTTTAGAACAGAATCAGGGCTGGGCGATCTTTCCTCCTCCTTCCCTTCCTCTTTTCATCACCCACCCCCCCCCTCCTCCCCTTCTCCTTGACAATGCTGGGTTCTGTGAGGAAAGTGCTGATGTGCAAGTCTAGCACTGTCGGTCCCAGATTGGTCTGTTAACTTCAGCCAATTGGAAACGTTCTGGGTTGGAAGATAGTTTGCATACAGCGCCAGCTTGTGAAGAGGATAAAATGAATAGGCAAGTGGGATTTCTTTCTTTTCCTTGCTTGGAGCAGGCCAGGAGAGCCAGACGGTCAAGACAATACCAGGGGGCTGTGTTAAGTTAGAGAAATAAACACCTCAATTCATCTTTCTAAAAGACCCTGCTGTGGTACGAGGAGAGAGTGGATTGTGCACCTATCCTCTGCTGTTATCCTACCCTTCTACACCTACCCGTACAACCACTCAACCCCTACCCCCACCACTACTACCCCCCTTTTAACACACACACACACACACACACACACACACACACATATATATATATATATATATCTTTTTTTAAGTAGAAGGTCCAATATAGCCTTTTACTGCCTTCAGGTCAGTGAATTTATATCCACTGGGATATACGGCTAGGTCAAATCCTCTCCTTGAGTAAATAACTAGGGCAAGCAATGAGAAGGTGCCAAAAGACAGCATGCTAATGTTATACTGTTGCAACAGTTTGGGTTGCAGTTCTTAAAACATGGAGAAAACATTCAGTAAAATAACTATTAGTAGGTCTATACTACAAAATCTAAGTAGATGTAAGCAAAGTAACTGTTACAATTCAGTCTATATATATATATATATTTTTTTTTTTTAAGTAGAAGGTCCAATATAGCCTTTTACTGCCTTCAGGTCAGTGAATTTATATCCACTGGGATATACGGCTAGGTCAAATCCTCCTTCCACTCTTCTAACCTTCCCAAACATAAGTCAGATACCCATTCACACCTGGGTGGAGTGAGAAAATCAGAGTAAAGTGCCTTTTCCAAGGGCACAACACCATGTTGAAATGGAGCCTCGTACCTGATCACTGGTGAAAACTTTATCAAAAGTCCAACACCAAACCTAGTCTGACATGGTGCCTCCTGATATTTATGTATCATATTAGTGAAAAGAGAGGCATGGCCTTCAAGACTCACTTGTTAAAAAAAAAAAAAAAAAAAAAAAAAATCCAAGCTTTTTATGTATTGAGTATAATTTTAAAATGTAATGTTTAAGATGAGAAAGATCAGTTTAAAGCAAATTAAGTCCCCTAGCATTAATTACAAAGTAATTTCCCTTTTTTACTATCTGCACCAAAACGTTTGCAAAATAAATAAAACTTCCATGCTGAGCAAAAGAAGTTCCTGTTTGAACAAAAAATGATAATAATGACTGCTCTTGTTGTTGGGTCAGAATATCAGATCAAAGTGCCAAGTTTAGAGAATACAAAAAATATAAATATAACAGTAAATGCAGTTTGCATATAATTAGGCTTCATTATTTATTTTTTTGTGCCCATCCCAGAGGGGCAATATTGTTTTAAATAAGATGACAGAAAGAACTGAATGTTTCCTATTTTTATGCCTAATTTGGTGTCAACTGACAAAGTATTTGCAGAGAAAATGGCAATGTTAAAGTTTACCACACACACACACACACCGCGAACACACACACACACTCTCTCTCTCTCTCTCTCTCTCTCTCTCTCTGTCACTCACTCTCTCACTCTCTTTCTCGCTCGCTTTCTCTCTGGGGAAAAAAAAAGAAATGATCGAAGAAGAAGAAAAACACAGCATGCAGTGCCAGCCCTGTTCATTCTATTCTTCGGAAAATGAAGACACCACTGACTTCTACTGCTAGCACTGTTGTTGTTGCTGTTGCTGCTGCTGCTGCTGCTGCTACTACTACTGATATCAACATATAAAAAGAATGACTACAACAAATGAAAAAAATACTCACCGTGCCAAAATCACGTACCATATTGCGTCGTGCTACCAAGCTAGAATGCCAGACAGCAAACACTGTCTCAGGCCAACACATGAGGAAAAAACAAAACAAAACAAACAAAAAACAACCCAAAACGAAAAAAAACAGAAAAAAAACACGAAAAAACAATTAAAAAAAACCAAAACAATAAAAAACACACACACACGCACGCATGCACTCACGCTATTTTGTAAACAGAGCCATGTGCGCCGTATGCTATTTATAGCTGATACATGCGAAACAATCACGTGATAAATGGGAACACTTGCAGTTGGCGAATGATTGTTGAGTTCGTTTTACACACTTTACAGTGGGTGTCATGGTTCAAACGAAAGTTATTTTATTTTGCATACACTTCATGCCTGCTTTGCAAGAAACACGAAAAGTGCCGTAGCTCCAGGACGCGAAAATAAACCTGTGGTCACATAATTATTTGATGATGATGTTTGTCACAGACGAGAACATTCATGAGCTCTCATCCATTGTTCTAAAAAATAGGTGGAAAGCACATCCCACTGATCTAAAGATATTTAGATCAATGGCCCCCATCGGCCATGCCCCCATCCCCGTGCAGACCCTGTTGTCTGTTTGGCCTTTTCACACCAGTGCCAATTTGTTTGGTTTTGTGTGTGTGTGTGTGTGTGTGTGTGTGTGTGTGTGTGTGTGCAATTAATAATCCGTCCCCATTTCCATTTTATTCGGACTTAAACGGCACGAATTTCATTTGCTGAATCTCAATACAAGATAAAAGGAGGTGTTTGTATTATACTCCATGTTTGGCGATACATATACTTACCATGTCAAACTGATGCAATCTAGGCCTATCGGTTTGCTCTGTTTGGCCAAACTTCGCGCAGCTAACAGTGAAAAGACGACCCGTCTTGCAGGATCCGCTCTTAGCCAATCAAACGCCTCAGATTAATTGCATTTTGGGCGTTAACCTGTCTCCAAAGACAAGCAATGCCCATCGCACACAGAGCGTCGAAGCAGCAAGTTTCACGCGACAAACAGTAAAAACGTGCGGCGCCCCGTGTGCGAGGTATTCAGGCAGCAGGAGTCGCGCTGCCAAGCAGCAAGATCGCCGTTGCCGCGCGTCAAATCCTAAATCACCCTAAGCCCATCTCTTCCACTCTTCTCTAGTAGCAGAAGGCCTGGGTCATAATTGTTTTCCTCTACATTTGGGAGAAAGGCATATTGACGAGGACGGATGCGTCTCACAAAGCACAACGAACCGTCCATTAGGCACAGGGGTGTACCTTTCTGCCCACTCATACCAGCACGGCAGATGCCGCATTCAAGCACATCAGTTCGCCTCATCACCTTGCTTGAACACAGATCCAGCATCAACGTCTCAAACAATTGGCATTTGAAAGCACTTTCTGCACTTGGTCTTCCCTGCCCGATCCTTTCAACCTCTACACACAACCACTGCTGTGGTTATAGATGGGCATTCCTCCTCAAGCACTGTCTTTCCAATGAGACACTTCCAGGGGTTTTAGCCTGGGCAGGCTATCCCATCATGGAGCCCCAGTCTTCAGTCAAGGGCCTGTCAGAGGATGACTTTGTTGTTACTTCGGAAGCAAGCACCATGTCTTTCAGACACACGGTCGCACCACAAGACCCGGTCAACTCTTTCCGGCTTCCTTACATTGCAACAAAACCTGCATGGTGAACACCTTCGTCCCTGAAGCACACAGCAGCTGTTTTCTGATTTACCCATGCTGATTGGTGTCCTCCTAGGAACAATATATGATAATCAGTTGTGTGCGACAGTCACCATCAGAACAGCAGAGGAGGCAACTGCTGTCCAGACTATTTGGGCTGGAATTCGATGATACAATTTATAGTAGAGAGTGTTTTGCCCAAGTTGCATCCCTGGTCCCTCGATCAAGAGGGCCTTAGGACTCATCATTGGGACGGTTCCCAAAGGCTACTTAGGCCCAAGGCTACAGCACTAAGTCCCAGTGCAATTTGACTTCTAGTCTGAGAGACATAGTCATTCATGAAAGACTAAGCTGCAAATAATTTCCCTTTGCAATTAAGAAACCACTGATAATACAGCTCTCACCTTGCAGTTGGCCATACTAAAAAACGTATGTCAGATCAGTGCTTTGATGTCAATAGCCAGTACAACACATCTTGAGCAACTTACCTCCCTGCCCCGCCCCGCTCCATCCCAGACTCAGTGCGCACCACACACAGCCAGAGGCCGGTCATGGTTCCAGTCCCCTTTCTCACTAAAGAACTTTCAGCAAAAATTTTCCCCATGGAAACCCTCTTCCATTTGGGAATTCCACCACAGAATGAGACTCGGTGACCTGTGGGCACATGAAATGCACTTCCACAACCTGATCCAACCCAGCCATCGACTGCAGACAACTTTCTGCAGGTCGCTCCAACATGCCACACTCAGGTACAGAAGCCACCAAGCCTTCTGTATGCCCCTTCATGATGGTACCTACCAGGGCAATTACACAACCCTGTCCCAGAGACACCAGGGACATCAAGTCTTTTGTTGCCAAATGTCTGCCATTCTATGCATAGGCAACATACCAGTGCTGTCATTTTTTGGCAAGGACAAAAAAAAAAAAAAAAAAAAAAGGGGGGGGGGGGGGGGGGGGGGAAGTGCCCATCGCCTGTCAGCTCGCATGGAGGAGCTCTACAGATCTGGCTTTCATGCCTATGGCAAGCCCAACACGGCGACCTACCTCTGTCTCGTGCCACAGTTTCCTTCAAACACAAAATCACTTCCACTATCGACCCACATCCGTTGTGGAATCATCAGATCAAACAACATGCGCACCTCCTTGCATTGACGCTCAACCACGCTCAAATGAGACAACCTTATAAGGGTACGTGTTTCCTTCCCTTCCTTTGATTCGAAGGGCTCTCAGTAAAGTGTGGATTCAACCCACCGACCCGATTTTCCTTGCGCTACATTTATCAGCACAGCTGTGGTCCACAGACCTCCCCCACAATACAGCTGTGGACCTCTGTCTTCTTTGCCCGCACCAATATCCTTAGGCGACACAGTACACTCTACTTTCGTCGAATTCTACTTGAGGGACACCTGTCGCTTTAGGGTTGATGGCTCGTCGACTTCTACCAGAGAGACGCCGCACGCCTGCGGGATGATGGCGCAAGAGGTATGGCTTCTGTGGTAGTTGCACAACAGGCCATCACAGCACGCAGACAGTAGAACAGGCGAGCCCTCCACCTTGTCGCGCTATTCTGCACTAGTTGGGTCACAGTTAAGTGGTGGTGTGTCCATCGAGATCGATGATGACCATCATTGTCATCCAGCTGGGGGATGGGGGGAGGGTGGTGGTGGGGTGGGGGGGAGGATGCTCATGAATCTATCTGTGAATGCGCAGATGGCTGAATAGTCCAATCTGCGTACGAAATGTTCGCTGACAGTTGGGGCAGACAAAGTCAGGCATACCATTGTCAGGGAGCTTGTTTGCCCGTGACTTTCTGGCCTGCCTCTTCTGAACAGCTGCAGCAGTCCTGTTGGCCTCGCACAACGTGGCGCCTTTGTGCACAGCAGCGCGCCATTTGTCACGGTCTACTGCAGATTCCTCCCAGGAGTCAGGGTTGATATCAAACGCTTTCAGAGAGACTTTCAGAGTGTCTCTGAAGCGCTTCTTCTGACCTCCGTGTGATCTCTTCCCTTGTTGCAGCTCGCCATAGAAGAGCCTTTTGGGCAGCCGATGGTCTGGCATGCGCGCCACGTGTTCAGCCCAGCGAAGCTGGGACTGCATCAGGATGGTGAAGATGCTGGGAAGGGTGGCTTCTGCGAGCACCTCTGTGTCTGGGGTCCTGTCTTGCCACTTGATGTTCAGTAGCTTCCTGAGGCATGTTGTGTGGAAGTGGTTCAGCTTCTTGGCATGTCGTTGGTACACTGTCCAAGTTTCGTAGGCATACAGTAGTGTGGGGAGAACTACTGCTCTGTAGACCTTTAGCTTGGTCTCAAGACTAATGCCTCTTCTGTTCCAGACATTTGCATTGAGTCTACCAAAAGTTGTGCTTGCTCTTGCAATCCTGACGTTCACTTCATCGTCGATGGTCGCATTTCGTGACAGTGTGCTGCCAAGGTATGTGAACTGCTCCACCGCACTGAGTCTCTGACCGTTGACTGTGATGTTGGGCTCAACGTAGGGTTTCCCTGGGGCTGGCTGATGGAGAACTTCAGTTTTCCTCGTGCTGATGGTACGGCCGAAGTTCCTGCTGGCAGTGGCAAACTTGTCGACGCTGAGTTGCATGTCAGCTTCAGATCCAGCGTTGAGGGCACAATCATCAGCAAACAAAAAGTCTCTGATGATGTCTGTCATGACCTTCGTTTTTGCTTGAAGCCTCCTGAGGTTAAACAACTTGCCATCTGTTCGGTACTTTAGGCCGATTCCAACATCGCCATCTCTGAAGGCATCAGTAAGCATTGCAGAGAACATGAGGCTGAACAGTGTAGGAGCCAGGACGCAGCCTTGGTTGACACCATTTGTGACAGCAAAAGGAGCAGATGTTTCGCCATTGTCCTGGACTCGAGCCTGCATGCCTTCATGGAATTGGCTGACCAAGGAAATAAATTTCCGAGGGCATCCGTACTTGGCCATGATCTTCCACAGTCCCTCTCTACTCATGGTGTCGAAGGCCTTAGTGAGGTCGGCATAGGTGGAGAACAGATCACTTCTGTGGTAGTTGCACAACAGGCCATCACAGCACACAGACAGTAGAACAGGCGAGCCCTCCACCTTGTTGCGCTATTCTGCACTAGTTGGGTCACGGTTAAGTATGTGTAATTAAAAGGAAATTTTCTATCTAAAATTACTTTTAAATAACATACTTACCGTGACCCAAATTTAAGACCCTCCCGTCCTTCCCGCTTCCTGTTCTCCCTGCTCACTGTGCTGGTGATGGCATATTGCCATCAAAAGAGGGCGCTAGCCAGCGGGACAAAGGGGAGGTTACCTACTTCCGGGAGGTTATCGGCCGTAGTTTCGTTTTCTCCGCATAGGCAGATAGTAGTTTGCACAGGACAGGAATGTCAGACCCCTGCCGGAGTCTGCACTAGTTGGGTCACGGTAAGTATGTTATTTAAATGTAATTTTAGATAGAAAATTTCCTTTTCTCCTTCATGGTCTGAATGCAGTTGTAATTTCTTTTCTTCCTTTTCAAATCATAGTTTGGTAACTGAAAAATGTTGGAATCTGATTGCATCTGCAGTTATATCAGGCACAGTTTATTGATATGAAGCTGTGCCACTGATGTGGAGAAGATAAAGAACTGTCACAACTGCATGTACAGGATTCTCACACATCAACACTAATGTAAATGAAAGATGCAACAACCTGAAATTGTAAGGATGACTGGATTTCCAAATATCTTTTAGAGCAATACACACTTCTACTTTATTTTCACCCACACATTATGTTCAAGCACACACACACACACACACACACACACACACACACACACACACCACACCACACACAAAAATACTACTGAACACTCACACAAACACTACTGAACACACACACACACACACACACACACACACACACCACACCACACACAAAAATACTACAGAACACTCACAGTCACACAAACACTACTGAACACACACACACACACAAACCACACTACCCACTCACACAAACACTACTGCACACACACACACACACACACACACAAACAAACAAAAACACACACACACACACACACACACACACACACACACACACACACACACACAAACCACACTACCCACTCACACAAACACTACTGCACACACACACATGCACACACAAACAAAAAAAACCACACACACACACACACACACACACACACACCACACCACATCACACACAAAAGCACTACTGAACATTCACACAAACACTACTGAACATACACTACTGAACACACACTACTGAACACTCTCACACACACTACTGAAAACACACACACACACACACACACACACACACACACACACACACACACACAGATTCATTCCTTCATGTTCTCCTTCATCCACATGCTCACTGTATACAAATATCATGGGATTAATGCAGACTGCAGCTAAGTGTGACTATTTTCTCATCCAAATCACAAAATTTATATTAACAGTATGATTGGTGTTTGGAAAGCAACTGATTTCAGATAGCATTTTAACTTCCCTACCTATCATACTTATCTGTCTTATTTCAGCTTCAGCTGAAATAAACATTTCCCAGCAGTTTGTTCTTACAGTTTGCCAAATGACTTGTAATTATGTATATCAGTGTTTTAATAACACTGTTTGCTAACTTACACACCATTGTATAATATCAGTGTGTTTTGATGTTTTCAATTGTAACTTGTGTTACTTCCTATTGGAGAACTGTTGGTTCAACACAAATACATGCTTACATAATTGATTTATCCTTCATGGTCTGATTGCAATTGTAATTTCTTATCTTTCTTTTCATATAATTTTGTTTGGAACTGTAAAATGTTGGAATCTGATTGTATCTGCAGTTATAACAGGCACAGTTTATTTTATGAAGCTGTGCAACTGATATGGAGAAGAAAAGAATTGTCACAATTGCATGTACAGGATTCTCACACATCAACACTAATGTAAATGAAAGATGCAACAACCAGGTTTGGTTCCAATGTAAAATTCTTCTTAAATAAATTATTACATTTTCTTATATATAGTATATATACACTTTTTGTATCTGATTGTAAACATCAACACATAGAGGACACACACACACACACACACACACACATATATATATACATATATACTCACACATATTCTCTCTCACTCTCCAGTCAAAAGATCAGTCCACCAACTCTGTGTGTCTCTCTCTGTCTCTCTCTCTCTATATATATATATATATGTGTGTGTGTGTGTGTGTGTGTGTGTGTGTGTGTGTGTGTGTGTTTAAAACTAGATTTGTTTATATGTGATTCTGCACACTATGGCTGTGTCTGGTCACCAAGACAGAAAAATACTGTAGCCTAGTGTCTTTTGCATACCATGTAATGTTTTTGTTATTTCTAGTGTGATAGGAAAAGAATCTTAAAATAAATAAACGAGTTTAAAAAAGAAAGATGAAATAAATGAACAATCAGTCAAGAGTATAAATTGAATTATGATAAATTTATCCAGTTTATCTAATTGCATGAATGAATAGACAAGCAAAATGGCATGCTAAACAACACATATTTTATTTCATTACATTGTTTGAGACAGTTAACAGATGAGAGATCATTTGATTATGTAACAATTAATATAGTGACTGGTGAGTGACTGAATGATTGATCAAATGAAAGTGACGGAATAATAACTAATAAACAGATATACTGGACAGGGTGTGTGATGAATAAATTCAAGGAAACGTGGTGATGTGTTTGAAAAAAACGTCAAAAGAAAATAAAGAAACAAACAGTATAAAACAACAAAAACATGTTATATCTAAATGTTGCCCCATTTCAAATGTAAAAAAACAACAACAAAAAACCAACAAAAAAACAACAAGAAATAACAACAACATCATCAAAACAACAACAAAAAACGAAGTTTTTTGTTTTCTTTCTCGGAAAAAGTGGGGGGGGGGGGTATTTACATGGCAACAGTCAACCATAATTTCCTCTTCAGTATCGACAATAAATTATCGTCAGGGCGACACTGACAGCACGTGACTTTCCACATATGGAGCGTGATGCATGATGCTGGGGAGATTTGTTGCGCGTGTGAGAGCGACACGCCTCGCTGCAAGTTTCAGGCGTCGGCGTGACAATGTAGCGAGGCATCAAGAAATGATGCGCGGCTGTCGCTGACGCCCCGTGGGCGACGGGCCTTACACGACCAATCGACTTGCCGATGACTCTGTCGTGGAAAAGATGACCCCGGAAGACACAAGTGATTCCTCACAACACACGGAAGATATTTTCACAGAACACGTCAGTTGGTTTGTTTCATGCTCTTGAGTAAAAATATATAGAAATGCTAACAAGACAGTATGATAGATGCAGCTCGAGTGGTTGTTTTTCCTATGTTTGATCAAAAAAATATATCGTTTCGGGTGTGTTCTTGAAAGACTGCAATGCGATTGGTCACCAAGCAATATGATGTCATGAACAGAAGTTTCGGTTTCGGTTTCGATCAACACGGCTTCCATGTTTGGTTTGACAAGTTGAGGAGGTGAAATATTTAAGTGTCGAATAGACAGTATTCTTATTCAATTTCATTTTCAAAAAAGATTTGAAACACGTTCAAAGTTAATAATATCGCATTTTAGTAATTAGAATTTAGGATGCTAAAGTGTAGTAGTAGCATTTGACTGCCTATGCCTTCAATATGGGTCTCCTTTTATTTGTGGGATACATATATGTTCTTTTACACGTACTGTAAATCACTCGGCAAAGTCAATAAATTTTTCTTTTAAATTGATGTTCAAAACAATAAACCAATGGATGTAATTTATCTGGACTTACAGAAGGCGTTCGATAAAGTTCCACATAATAGGTTAATTGCTAAATTGCAAGGGTACGGTATTTGTGGTAAATTGTTGGAATGGATAAAAGATTTCTTTGATGAGAGAACACAGTACGTATCAGTAGGGACTGAGTCATCGTGTCCTGTTAAGGTGAGTAGTGGTGTTCCCCAAGGCAGTGTCTTGGGGCCCACACTCTTTGTATATTATATAAATGACATGCCTGACATACTAGACTGTTTTGTGAAAATCTTTGCAGACGATACAAAGGTCTATGAGGAAGTAGATTCTGATGTCGGTAGATTGAAATTACAAGTTAGTATTGATAATTTAGTACACTGGACTGATAGATGGCAAATTAAATTTAATAACAATAAATGTAAAGTTTTACACGTAGGCAGAAATAATCCACATTATAAGTATTATATGAATGGTACGGACTTGCAGGAGACTTCATCGGAGAGAGATCTTGGAGTCATTGTTGACTCTGGTCTCTCTTTTGATGTTCATATTAATGAAACCATTAAAAAAGCCAATAGATTGACCGGAATGCTAGTTGGAAACATACAGTGTAAAAGTAAAGACATAATGGTGCCATTATTTAAGTCATTAGTCAGGCCAGTCTTAGAATATGGGAATGTTGTTTGGAATACGGGTTTAGTGAAACATACAGACAGTATTGAAAATGTTCAACGAAGATTCACGAAAAGAATCATTGGCTTTGCTGATATGGACTATGAAAGTAGGTTGCAAGCACTTAAGTTACCTAGTTTAGAATATAGAAGACTGCGTGGTGATTTAATAGAGATGTATAAAATGACACATGGATTATATGACAGCAGAACCATAAACTCTTTGTTTACATTGAATGAGAACAGTACCACGAGGCCATTCATACAAACTATTAAAAGTTTCAGTTAAAACTTCCAGATTTGCACATTTCTTTACTAACAGAGTAACAAATGTTTGGAACAATTTGTCACAAGATGTTGTTTCCGCAGGAACAGTGAATACATTTAAAAATTATCTTGATATTCATTTGAAAAATTTAAATTACAAAACTCATTTACATATTTATTGATTTTTCAAGCATTGCGCACTCACTGTTGAAAAATGCATCAGACATATGTGGGGACTCTCTTTTTCTTCCCCACATCAAGTGGGCAAAAGGCCTCGTCAGGCCTGCACGCCTTGATATGATATGATATGATATGATATGTCAAGGAGATTTTTTAACACATTAGTATTTTGTGCAAGTTTAGTTTCGATAGGTAGTGCATTCCATATAATGTGCAATTCTATTAGCTAATGAATTTTTCCTTAGGTTAGTATTACACTAGTGCTCTTTACAAATTTTCATCATTGAATTTCTTGTACTCTCATAATCTGACATTCTAAAAATATTATTCACATTGACTTCATTATAGCAATTTAACATTTTGTATGTTTCTGTTAAATCCCCTCTTAGCCTTCTACCCTTTAATGAATACAGATTTAAGTGTATAAGTCTCTGTTCGTAGATTTGCATTCTTTTAATAACTTATGTAGCCGGGTTGGCTACAGTCTTCGTTGGGCCAGCTTAGCAGACGACTTTTGTGATTCGCCGAAGGTTACTAAGGAAGTTCTAAATCGGTCACAAGTTATCTCCCTTTACAGGGAACCGAATGATGATTTTCATCAATTTGTTAAATTATAAACACTTCCTTATAGATGAGAGTATAGTTTTATGTTATGGGACTTCAGAAAGATCATACTTCTCAACTATAATGATATCATTTGGCCAGAAAGCCTATAACTCTTTTAAACTAATATTTATGTGAATGAGTTTTTGCGCGATCTTCGAAATCCACTCAGTTGAAGCATACAAAATACCTTCGTTTTCTATAAATCGATATAGTTGCCGTGGAATTTAGATTGTGCATTAAAATGTAAATGATTAAGCTTCTTCTCGTGTACTGCTTTCCGTGTACACCTAAGTTATAGGCATGCGATGGTACGAAATGTCTGACGGCATTTCGGCGCCATAAAACTATCTCTTCTTCCAGCCATTGGAATTCGTCAGTGCCGATTTGAGCAAAATACGTTTTACAATACCTAGACATTTTTATAGCGTGTCTTGCAGATGTTTGCATTTCTGTTATCAATCTGATTCGTATCATACATGTATAGCAGTGTTGTAATTGGTTTAAACGAAGTATTTCATTGTCGATCACAAGTGCCAAAAGCACCGCCAAGCGGTGCCGACACGGGAGCTGTCCGTTGAGTTTTCTCTTGAATTTTTACATAAAAAAACCTTTACCCTAGAAGCAGATTCTATAGATGATTTTTATATAGTTGGAAATTCAGGATTTTCAGTCACTTAATTGTTGCAATAATATTACATATCGCGACATATTAATTGTTGTAATGTACAAAAATGATACATGAACTCGTTAAAAGCTCGTTCATTCAGTGACTCTTTTTGTTTACAGTTTTTAACTACATTATTTTTGTAGAAAATGGTTTAGCTTAAGAAAATGCTCGTCTCTTGTAGTTTTGTGTGATATATAATATGTCTATGTTAGTTTCCCGAGCCGAAAGTCAGAAGCCGCTAAATTTGGTCAAACAAACACAAGCTTGGCCCCTCAAGGCTCGCGGAGGGCCGGTTTCGTGAGTCGCTTCGCGGCGCTGGCTTTGCGGTTCGGCGGAACAGAATATAAGGAGTGAGCGAGTGCCAGACAAACAGAGAACTCTCCTGGTCTGGAAGAATGAAAGAAGAAAAGAAGAAAAACCGGCGCATCGCCTTCCCGAGTCTACCTTGCCTGGCTGCAGCTCTCTTCTGCAAACACACCTTCTACCTGTCTTCACCTTCTCTAACACCACCTTACCACCCCGTCACACTTAGTTACTCATCTTTGTACCCTTTCTGTAGCTATAGATTGTCTCTTGAAGTATGGGTGCCACACAATATCACCACATTCCACTTGTGATCTAACCAGTGCTTCATACAGTTTAAGAAATATATCTTTATCAAAATAGGTAAATGTTCTCTTAAATATTCCTATCATCTGGTTGGCTTTATTTATTATATACTGTATATGTATGTCAAATGATAGTTTATTATAAAAAAAAAATATGCCAAGGTCTTTCTCACTTTGACATTTTTCAATGTCCTGTGTGGTGTCTTCTATTATCATATGGGTTTTTTTTCTGGATTTTTTCTTCCCATGGGACGGAATGTTAATGTCACCACTTAAGCATCCAAAATTCCTGATTCTAAAGTGCAATTATACCGTAAATCTGCAACTTTTGTGTTCTTTTTGTGAAAGGCAGTACTGGAAGCACAATATTTGTCCCCGCAGACGAAATTTGTATTGCGGAAAATGCCAGCCTCAATTCATTTTGCCAAAATGGCAGACATTGAATTCTATGTTATAAGCTCAGAAAAATCCATTTGCGGTTTAGCTCGCAGATGAGTAGCTGTCTTGTTTTTTGTTTTTTTTAAAGACAGCCATTGCTGCAGAGAGTATCACAAATAAGCCCCAAAATTAAGAATGAATCTGAAACAATATTTTTCAGTCCCACCCTATTAAAAAAGAATAATTATATTTTTTAAATAGCAATATCACGCGTTCCTGCATTTATATGGCACAGTATTTGGATCAGTTCTATTTCAATAGCTGCCTGCAAGACCACCCAGACACTGGACTGTCTGATATTAGTACTGGGCTGTAGGATCAGTAGGAAAGAATCAGTCAAGTTAAAAGGTGAACTTGTTTGTGGCAGTCTCCTTTTTGTTGTCAGAACTTCAAATATGAATTATTGTATTATATGAAGTATATCCCAGAATGGATGGGATTGTGAAGGGGTGGAAAGGATTGCTTCTGTGGCTGGTGCTGTACTCACTTTTTGGGTTGGACAATTTTTCTCAACTCCTGTAAATTTCGGAGTGTGCATTTTTCTTAATGGCAGTCTAGTTCTCCTCTCCATTCGCTTGGTTTTATGTTGTATAGTTGTACTTCAGCAATTTTTTAATCTTCATTATACTTTTTTCATTTAACAAATGATTTATATGTTGTGGACCTGATCAGTACAGTTGTTAATTTCAGGCACCCAGTAATCCAGAAACCATGAACACCTTTTATATTTGTCCTTTCATTAATTTGTATGCTGAATTCAGTGCTAATTATACATGACTTAGAAGGCTTTGCCTCTCTTGTTTTTTCCCCTGTAATTTAATTGTTGGTTTTTGCAAATAATAGATGTGGAGGTCATCCATCTCATGGTACAACTTTCGTGATGTTTGTTATTGCACAGCCTGAGAATTGTTGTTTACATTTTATTATATGTAACAAAGCATTTAAAGCACAACTGAACTGAATGCCACTTGACTATGTTCCAGTTTTGTTGTGTCTTTGTTTTCCGATTGAGTCTGTTGTTTAAAATGAGGCAGGGGCCATTAAAAAAAAAAGTCTTTCCCCTTCCCAGCTTCCCAATCTGCTGCCTAAATGAGCTTTTAGTGAAAATTTGTTGCTGAGATGAATGTTGAGAGGAGAATGTCTCTTACGGTCTCCAGCATCTTTAAAGTGGTGTTATTTATTCATCATTTCATATGAAAAAACAACAAAACAACTATATCCAGAAATGCCAACTGTTATGATTTGCCTGTATTTTGTTATGCTCAATTACAGTTTGTTCCAGCATTACGCCAACATAAAAATTGTTCTGACAAGTTCATTTTCAACTTATAGCATGGTCATTTGCTTTCCTGTGGTAACATTATCCAGACACTGTAGACCTATCGATCATAAGACCAGGATAGTCACTACTAATCTTAGTCTCACATCACTGATGATGCTCAGCTAATCACGTGCATGTTTACATTAAAACAGCATTGAGTGAACCAATCATCTTAATTGTTTACCTGAACAAGAGAGAACATGGCTGAATCAAGTTGCGCCTCGGTCAAACTGTGTCTAAACCCAGTGGATTAAACTAAAATGTATGTTTGCTGATGTAGCTTAGAGTCAAAGTGTTCATACCAAATTCAAAATTTTCCTACTAAATTTCCTGATTGTTCCTACAAACACTACACAGTGATTGGCATCTCTTTATATCTGGCCATTCTGGGTCAAAGTTTGAATTAGAAATTATAAGCTTTACTTTACTCAGCAGTGCATCTGGGCATCATAAACTGATTAAGCCCCATGTTTGATTTTTTACAATCTATCTATCTATCTGTCTGTCTGTATCTATCTATTATATTGATACATTTTCTGCTTGTGTGTGTGTGTGTGTGTGTGTGTGTGTGTGTGTAACAGTGAGGGTAGGTTATACCTGATGGAATTTGATGGCTATTTTTGTTACTTTTTCTTCTTTTCTCTTTTGATTCCAGCCATCATTATGAGCATTCATAATGGAAGATCGCATTTGGAACCAAAATACAGCAGATTTCAGTGGCACACAGCGTTTTGAATTGGGTGCATTCAATAAAACACATGCAGAAGATTTTCAATCACCAAAGGATAACTCTTCATCTGAGAGTGGAAATGAGGGCACAGATTTCCAGAGTCTTTCAGTCAAACCAGACCTGCGTGAAGAGGGTCACCACACTGCAAATATAGATTCCACTGGCAAGTTTCAGTTTGTAACTGTATTAAATATTGTTGAGCATGAATCTGGAGACTATGTTATTGTTGACAGTGAGATCCAGTCAAATGAGACACATGTGAGACAAGTATCTGGTCAAGGAGCAGACATTTTGGAAGCCTGGACATTAGATCTTGAACAAGAAACAGAGAATGATGCAGGTGAAACTAGCACAGGTGATTTTAATGCAGAATGCCCTCAAATAAGCAAGGAAATAATGGGATGTGCCAACTGTCTTATCTGTATCTTGTGTGTATGTATGCGTGGATGGTTGGTGTTGTTATCATGTGCTACCATTCAAATTGCACAGACACTTGGTAATAGTTACACCGGTTTAATCCACCATCTTGATCCAGATATGTCGTCACGCTTCCTGTGACCTTTGACTCTTTATAGTAATTATTTCCCTTGTATTACTATCTAGGTACAGACACGACATCCCTCCCTTACTTTAATTTAAAATCAGTTTAAAATTACCCAACAGATCTCAAACAGAATTAGTAATTGTTTTAGGTATGAAATACTATCTTCCTATGTAAAAATACTCAACTTAATCAATTGGAAACTCTTTACATTGTGATTCACTCTCATAATGTCTGAATTTGTTTTGTGTTTCAAAAACATAAACATTAAAGAAATTAATTACAAACAAATTTATGTTCACCCATATTCATTCAAAACTTTTGACAAACTAAATACAACAATTAAGAAATGAAAGCATTGTCTCTTGAGTTTTCAATCTTAAACTCTTTCTAAATACAACAATTAAAAAATGAAAGCATTGTCTCTTGAGTTTCAATCTTAAACTCTTTCAATGTCTGTTTTTCTTACGCAATCTCACATTCGTTCAAAGTTTGTCCTTCTCTCTCCTTCTTTCTCTCCCTTTTCTTAAAATAAATCAATGTCCAACATTCAGTGGGAGTATTATCACTGTAGTAAATGAAATTAAAATAAAGCACATTGAATGAACTATCTGTTCTACTAATCCAAATACACACGCATTCATTCCCAGTCTCTCTCACTCTCAGCTTGTCACATAATCCTCAAGCTTTCTGGGTCTTGTCTTTGTGTGCTCCGATTTTCGGACTGGGGTTGCAGTACAGGTTTTGGGGGGTGATGGGGTAGGGTGT
Organism: Babylonia areolata; assembly: GCF_041734735.1. NCBI lineage: Eukaryota > Metazoa > Mollusca > Gastropoda > Neogastropoda > Buccinidae > Babylonia > Babylonia areolata. The sequence goes on from NC_134877.1 coordinate 40,685,347, forward strand.
CTGGAATTGAGTGGGGCCTCTGCTAGGGGTTGGGGATGGGGTGGGTTTTCACTGTCAGCTGTTGGAAGGTCGGTGAACTGGGTTGCCTCCCGTGGACTGCTGGGCTCATCACTACTTGGGCTGTGAAACTTCTTTACATGGGATGAGTTGCGGGAGATTTTCACACCGCTTGGAGACTGGACTGTCACTTTGCTGCCTGATTTCTCGATGACTTCATATGGTTCTGGCAGGAAGGTTGTGTCCAGCTTCCCTTGTTTCTGGTCTTTTTTCAGCAGGACGGTGTCTCCGGGCATGATGTTGCACTCAGTCGCTCCTCGTTTCTGGTCAGCATTCAACTTTGAAAGTCCTTTCCTTTCAGCGTCACGGTCTTGGACTTCTTGGTCAATGTAGTCGCTGGGCAACTGGGGAATCTTTGTTCGGATTTTGCGTCCAAACAGTAATTCTCCTGGGCTCTTTCCAGTTGAAGGATGTGGAGATGCTCTGTATACTTGCAAGTATTTCAGAATTTCATCCTTCCAGTCTTTTCCCTCTGCTTGTGCGATCTTCATTCTCTTCAGAAGCGATTCATTTTGGCGTTCCAACTTCACCGTTTGCTTGCGGCCATCTTGGTGTAACTCTGATGTGTTTGGCTCCAATGTCTTTCATGTAGTCTGCGAAGACTTCAGATTTGAACTGCAGCCCATTGTCAGAGTGTATTGTGAGCGGCATTCCATGTCTGGCGAATATTGTCTTTAACACTGCCACAGTCTTTTCAGCTGTTATAGATTTCATGATGGCAATCTCGTAGTACCGGCTGTAGTAATCAATGACTACAAGTACTGAGTGTCCTGATGGCAGCGGTCCTAGGAAGTCCATGGCTAGGTCTTCCCATGGTGCGTTTGGTAGTTTGGTGCTCTTCACTGGTTCAGGCGGGTTAGCTCGGCTTACCAGTTGGCAGCCATGGCAGGTCTTGCAGTATTTCTCGGCTTGTTTCTCCATGCCGGGCCACCAAACTTTGGTTCTTAGGTTCTGTTTTGTTCCAACTATACCCATATGTCCTTCATGGGCTAGTGTCAGAATGCGAGGTCTCAATGTTTTGGGGATCACAATGCGGGAACCTCTCAGCACTATGTTGCCAACAGTACACAGTTCATGGCTCACAGCGGCATACAGCTTGTCACAATTGTGCCACTGTCCTGTCTCTATGCATTGTCTGACTGTCTCCAGCTCGTCGTCTTCAGCTGATGCTTTTTCAATTTTAGCCGTTGTCACAGCACATGGCGTTGCGTTGTTTGTGACGAATCTGACGTGTTCTTCAGCTTCTTCAGAAACGTTTGAGAATGGTGGAGGGGTCTGGGTAGGCAAGAGTCTGGACAATGGATCAGCAATGTTGGCTTTTCCTGGGATGTACACGACTTGGAATTGGCAGGCTTGGAGTCGAAGTACCCATCTCTCGATCCGAGCACTTGGTTTCGAGTGGGGGCCATAGATGGTCTGGAGAGGTTTGTGGTCTGTGAGAAGATCAAAGTTCAGTCCGTATATGTAGGGATGAAATTTCTCGCATCCCCAGACGATTGCAAGAGCCTCTTTTTCTGTCTGCGAATATCTCTTCTCTACAGCGGTCAGACTTCGACTTGCATAGCTGATGACTCTGGCTCCTTCTTTCTGTCTCTGGACTAGAACTGCACCTAATCCAACTGGCGAAGCATCACAGATGATTTGAGTTGGCGCCTTGGGATCATAGTAGCCTAATGTCTTTGCACTACCTAGGGCTTCTTTCAGTGACTTGAATGCTTCTTTCTGCTCTGGGCCAAAATGAAACTTTTCAGCTTTTCTGGTCAGCCTGCGTAGGGGCTCAGTCAATGTCGCGAAGTTTGGGATAAAACGTGCGCAGTAGTTTGCTAGCCCAAGGAAACTCCTCACTTCACTGATGTTCTGTGGCTCACGGGCGTTGATCACAGCTTCAACCTTATCCTTTGCAGGGTCAAGGCCTTTGGCAGTCAGCTTGTGTCCGAGGAACTCAATCTCGTCTTTTCTGAAATGGCACTTGTCCGGATTCAGTGTTAAACCTGCATCTTGGAGTCTGTGGAGTGTCTGCTGCAGTCGCTCATCATGCTGCTTTCTGTCTGGCGCATGTATGATGATGTCATCTGAGAGATTGGCCACACCAGGGATGCCTTGTAACACCTGTGCTATTTCATGTTGGTATATCTCACTTGCTGCATTGATGCCCATCACCAATCGCTTTTACCTGTAAAGTCCACAGTGTGTAACGAAGGTAGTGATGTCTCGTGAGTCTGGGTGTAGCTCCAGCTGGTGGTAGCCCATCTTCAGATCCAGTTTTGTGAAGACTCTACTTTCAGCCATGTCTTGCAGTAGCTCTTCAACTGTTGGTATTGGATGGCGTTCTCTCTGAACGGCCTCATTGACACGTCGCATGTCCACACACATACGGATGTCATTGTTGGCTTTCGGCACGATCACTACCGGGCTTACCCAGGGAGTAGGCTTCTCCACGGGCTCGATGATGTCACTGTTGAGAAGTTCTTTGATCTTGGCCTCTACCTTGGTTCTGAGTCCAAATGGTGTTCGTCGTACTGGTTGTGCGACTGGCTTTATCTTGGGGTCTACAGTGAGCTCGACTTGGCGTCCTTGCAGCTTTCCAAACCCTGTGAACAGTGGTTTGAACTTAGTCTTGATGTCTTCGTTCTCATCTGCTGACACGTTCTGAACATTCAGTCTGATATGAAGTACATTTAGCTCCATGCTAGTTTTTCTGCTAAGCAGCGGGTCTGCATCTTCTCTGATCACAATGAAGTCGGCTATAGCTTTATTTTCACCAGCACACACTTCTGCTTCAAAACAACATACTGTCTGTAGTGGTGTAGTTGATGTGTAGGGGTACAGCTTTTTGGTGCATTTCTTGATTTTGTGTTCTATGTTCTTTGACTTCAGTTTTGACCACAGTTTTTCACTGATGATGTTGATGTCGCATCCGGAATCAACAATACAGTCAACAGGCACACCTCCTACTTGGATAGTGAGTTTACGGTCTCTGACGGTAGTCTCCCTAGTCATGAATACATGGACCGTCTCTTCATCGCTTTCTGATTCTGAGTTTTCTGCGTCAAGCTGATTCACTCGATTTCTGTTTCCTCTACTTTGCTGTCTACCTTCCTCTTGGTTCTTATTTTTCCGTGGTCTAGCATCTCGATGATCTGTCCTTTCTCTCTTAGATCTAGAATGGCACATTTTTTGGAAGTGATTTGCTCCACCACATTTGCGACATATTTTGCCTCTGGCAGGGCAACTTGGGTTACTGCCATAGTGATCAGTATTACCACATCTATAGCACTCACCTTTGCTTGACTTGTTTTTGTGACTGTTCGTTTTACTGTTAGTGTGTATTCTGGCCACTGCTCCATTTCCACCCGAATGATCTTGTTTCATCTGTCTAGCTTGTTCATCTATGGCTTCATGTGTTGCTGCAATCTTGAGAGTCTTTGCTAAATCTAGTTCATCTCCCTGTTCTAGCAGTTTGCGTCGCAATCTGTCAGATTTCACTGTTTGCACAACTTGATCTTTGATCTGGTCTTCTATATTATCGAACTCACAACCATCTGCGTTCAGTCTCAGTCTACCCACGAATTGAGCAACAGTTTCCGTGTCATTCTGGGTTAGTTTTCTGAACTGGTGTCGCTGAAATGTCTTGTTTGGTTTCACTCTGAAGTGTGTTGTCAGCGCCGTCACTGCTTCATCATATTCTGTTGCTGTTCCTTTGTCTGGAAGATTTGCAAAAATGTCTCTCACCTCCTTGCCTGCCGTATATAGCAAGAGTGCTCTACGTTGTTGCCTCACGTTGTCTGTACTGTCCTCGTTGACAAATAAACCAACACTGTCTGCATAGGCTTCGAACTCTTCTATCCACGAAGTCCACTTGATGCTAAGAGTTTGTGCGTCACCTACCGCTTCAAACGCTTGTGGTCGTCCTAGAAGGTTTATACTCATCGCCATTGTCTTATCTGTATCTTGTGTGTATGTATGCGTGGATGGTTGGTGTTGTTATCATGTGCTACCATTCAAATTGCACAGACACTTGGTAATAGTTACACCGGTTTAATCCACCATCTTGATCCAGATATGTCGTCACGCTTCCTGTGACCTTTGACTCTTTATAGTAATTATTTCCCTTGTATTACTATCTAGGTACAGACACGACACCAACTACAAGAAGGCTGATAACTTTCAAAATCAAGGACAACAAACATCATTGCTGAAGGACCATGAAATGGCATTTGAACGACAGAACAACCTTTCCAGGCAGAGGAGAAATACTGAAGAAATTGATCTGCCAGAGAGTATGATAACTTTCTTCAAATGCCATTTCCACATAATTGAGAATGAGATCCCAGGTGTAGAAATCCCACAAAGAAACAATGGAACAGAATTTCTCCAGGTCACATCTGTACAATCTCAACATGACCTCTTTGGGCTGCTTTCAAGATTTTTCTCTTGTCAGATTCCTGTGGATGCTGCTCATACCTCGTATTTAGACAGTCCTGAAGGCTATGAAGCAATGAAAAGGATTGAGAAGAGAAATGAGTGTGTCATAAAGACACACCCACCTTCCATTCTGTTGACAGCCACATCTTCTTGTGGTCACACAGTGTGTGTACATGAGGGGAGAATTGAAAACAACAACTGTCAAGTACTTGTGCTGCCGCTTTGTGCTGAGCGGAGTGTGTGGTCACCCCAGATACAGCACATTCTCAGGAGAGGTTGGTTTTTTGTGTGTTTTACTGTCCACTCTTTCTTTATACATGAGCAGACACACACACACACACACACACACACACACACACACATACACACACACACACACACAATGTACACACGCACATGTGCATGCATTTGCATAGATGCAAACATGTACACTGATACACATACTTGGGTACATGAACACACATGCTTATGCATAAACATGCACACACATTACATTTTCTTTGAACAAGTTTTTATTTTATAATACAGCTATATATGGCTGTTATTTCTTTTCAATGTAATGTCCTTGAGTAGTTCATAGTAATGGTAACTGCAACAGCAGATGCTTTCTATGTATTGAAAATTTAAGACAATGAAAAGAGAGTTAAAGAAAGGAAAACAAGAGACCCATGATTGTAAAGAAACCAGAAAAGATTTATGTACTTAATACATTAACAGTACAGCATTCATTCTGGAAGCCATATTTGATATTAGGAGGATAAAGCAATGTTTATCTTTTATTGGAAAAAAAAATTCTTTACACTTTACAGTTCCCCAAAAAATATTCTTTACATTTTACAGTTCATAATATGACAGGTTTAACCATGAAATGGTTGCTGATGATAATTTTTTTAATGAAAGGCTTCTTATGCCCTCAGGCATCCAGGACAGCAACACAGATCTGCCACTTTTTGTCAGATTTTGGTACTTAGATTAAAGATACAGAATTACATTTATACATATTGTTTAACGTGTGTTATGTTTTTAACAGCTACATTAAACTGTGAAAAGTGAAGGAAATAGGAATAGGAAATTTTATAAAATTTTATTAAAAGCCAATATTTTGGTAAATGGAATGTTAACTTGTTTGAGATATGACAAGCTCTATATTTGATTTTGTTTTCAAATATAAACCTGAAAAAAAATATGTGCAACATATGTCAAAAGTTCAAGAGCAGTTATTTTGAGGTATTTACACAGTTTGAATTTTTTTCCAGTATTAGTGAATGCTTGCCCAAGTATGAGGTGAACTGACACAGCATTGTCAATATCAGTATGCAAGTGAGATAGGTACATGTACACATTTAAGGAGACTTAAACATTTATGTTGGATATCTTGATATTATGTTTGAATAAATTTTAAACAAGTAGTGTGCATTATTCACAGATACAGACACACACAGACACACACAGACACACACACACACACACACACAGTGATGGAGGCAGGCAGTGTGTGGTTAGATCAAACAGATTACACATGACACCTCTTCTTGGTTGCAGAAAGTTCAAGAAAATATATTTTGTTTTTGCAAATAAACAGAGAAAAAAAAATCATATATGCACATATGCATATGTATGCATATATTGGAATGTGTGGTGATACATGTGGGAATGCAAACTGAGTGGTAAAGTAAAACTATAAGTGTTTAGGATTTTCATATATAAAAGATTCAGCATTCCATGTATTTCCTAGATAGTCATAATGATAATAGTGATATTGATGTGAAGAGAACTGTGATTTGTCCATGATTTTACTGAAGAAAGGAAAGAATCTTGCTTTGAATTAAAAAACAAAAAAACAAAAAAACCGAAACAAAACAACAAATTATTTGGAAAGATGAACTTCCTTTAAAATTATGTACTGACATTTCTTCTTTTTTTTTTCTTCTTTTTTTCAACAGATATATTGACATGGATTGAGGAAGATTACACCAGATGGGTTGGACCATCCCCAAAAGCAGGAGGTCTATTTCTGAGGTGTCCATTAGACAGAACACGTTCTGTGGTGGTAATACATGTACCTCAGACCATCGGCGGTAAGGAAGCAGACTACATCAGAGGAACACTGAAAAATGTTATGAAAAAAGCTGCAGAAAGAAGGGAGAGTGTTGCAATTCCTTATGATTTGTTCATCAAAAGTGGCCTGAGGAAGGAAATCATTTTTCAAAGCATTGTGGATGTTTTCAGTGGAAACACCCCAGCCTCGTTATTGAAGCTGTATCTTGATGCAGGCAACTCCGAGACATCAGTGCTACGGGAGAACATCAGCACATTTTTGGAGTACAGGGAATGGTCATGTGGTAACTATATTTTTGCTGTTTGTATTTCAGATAGTGAATTGATGAAGTGCTTCTGATCTTGAGAATTAGAGAGAAAGATTCAAGCCAGCCAACATAATACCAAAATCACGGGTATCTTGCAAAACCTTCATCACCATGATCATCACCATTAAACACAGTCTGTAAATCACAAAGTTGGTTTTTTGGTGGGTTAATATTTTAAAGCAGATCCGTACTGATAGTGTGTTATTAAAAGAAGAAGAAAATAATATAAACATGTTTTCATTTTGTGTTGAGTGAAGCAGAATGTTTGCTTAGCTGATTCAGTGCCCGGTGTTGACAATGTATTTTGTCAGTTTTTCTTTGCAGAAAGGAAGAAACTATGAGTTGTTTGAAGCAGAAATTTCAGATTTAAGCAAGTCATATCAACTAAGAAGGGGTTTTGTTTTACACTTGAAATCCTGTTTGAGATGAAGTCTGTGTACAGGATAGAGGCTTCTGTTTTGAAGATATCTGCCAGTTTTGATGTTCACCTTTTTCTGTTGAAAAAGGCTTTAAGGTATAAAGGTATTGTTGGAGAGAACATTTAACTGTAAGTCACTATAACAATAGAAGACCCCATGTTGCACCAATATTGATCTAATAAAAACGTTTTATGAAAATGAATTGAACCATTCCTGTTTTTGTTTTTTATATATTTTTTTTTCTATTGATTTTCATGTTAGGTGAGCTTTCAGGGTGTCTTGTTAGGTAATGGATTGGAAAACATTAAGTTTTATCATTTACTTTTCCTGGTAGGTTGGTTTCTTTGTGTATTGGGGTCTGGTGGGGTGGATGCTTTGAGTTTTAGCATAGTGCCATAAAATCATTCAGCTAATGTCAAAACTCCTGCTCATTGTTGACATTTCATTCTAATAAGGATAGTGATCAATCTGTTGGTTGGATGCAATGCATATATTGCTGTGTGTGATATACAAGAAGGCATACTGGACTGCTCAAGCAAACCTTAAAGAAGACAGACAGTACAGATGTTGCTTACCTGGTGCTTTAATGTCGTTTGAATGACAGTGAATGTAAAAGATAATGTTGTCACATGTCTGGAGCACATTGTTCAGTTTCTAATTTGTGTGGGTTTTTTCTTCAGACTTTGCAGGAGGTCGTTCAGTAAGGATGCATGTTGGAGACGTCCTGGATCTTAAGGTAAAGACATGAAATCAGGTGATAATTTTCCCATTAAAAAAACAACATGGTTGGTTAATATAAGTGTTGATTTAGGTCATTGTGGTAACTGTATATGCATGAACACATGCTTTCAGGCACACACACAATCATTATAAACTACTTGTAAGATAAATTATTTTTTTATGGACAAGATATAAAAACTGTATTGAATCAAATATTCTAAATGAAACACAATGGGAGAAAAATATGAATACATGAAATGATACAGAATTAACATTTACTAACAAAACATAGACTTATGAAACCATTTAGAATTAACATTTATTTGATAAAGTTCTTATTGTTGTTCAACCCTTCCTCTCTCTTTCTCTCCCTCCCTGCCCTGAAGAAGTGGATGATTTGAGGTCAACTCTTGGTCAGCCACAGAGCTATACTCGACCTCCTGCTCTGCTTTCTCTCCTTTATTGGCTACATCTAGCTCTTCAACTACCCCTGCCCTCCCTCATCTCTGCAAATCATTATTCTAACTTTCAGTCATGCCAAACACGCCATCTGACAAGATTTTGCCACACCTAGCACTCAGTTTATTATTGTCAGTGACTTGTAAAGCTTCTGCAGCATCTTGGATATCAAAATCTAAATTTTTTGTCATTATACACTGCTGTTTCAAGCTACTAGGGTAATGTTGTGGTTTGTCATCTGCCATTTGAAAGCATAGTAAGGAGGGGTATTTGATTTGTTGCTTCTCATGGATAATTAAGATAGACATGTCAAGCTTTTGGACTGGTGGCCATTGGGACACATCAAATTTAAAATATCTGTGAAAAATTGTGAAATGACGCTGACATGTGTGTGTGTGTGTATATATATATATGTTGAAGGGGGTAGTAGTGGTGGGGGTAGGGGTTGAGTAGGGGTAGGTGTAGAAGGTGAAGAGGTAGAGTAGAATAACAGGCAGAGGATAGGTGCACAATCCACTCTCTCCTCGTACCACAGCAGGGTCTTTTAGAAAGATGAACTGAGGTGTTTATTTCTCTAACTTAACAGCACACCTGGAACACACACAATATTAAAACCCAGGTTAAATCAATACCAAAACATATGCTAGACATAATTGCACTGATGTAACAGAAACATCATTATGTTGTCTGGACAAGTAAACAATTCCACAGATAACCTTTCTCCATTCTGACAATGTCTAGCTGTACACTCTCTTCTCAAAGAGATCTATGTAAAAATGTCAAACAAACTTCATATAGCTTACCATCAACAATCAGTGGCACATAAGTTAATGTGCAACCAAATATATGACTAACAAATACTAACTCCCAGTTTTTAACTGCTGTTAAACCACCATAGAATAATAACTGTTGCACCAAGTATGTGGCAGACAATTACAAACTCCTAGTGTTTAACTCCAGTTAAATCACCATACAATAATAGCTGTTTCCATTAAGACTGAACAAATCTGTACTTTGTCTCTGCAAAGTATCTCATTGGTAAAATTTTTACATGGGAATCATATAGTTACCAAGTAATTTGGTAAATATATATATATATATATATATATATATATATATATATATATATATATATATATATATATATGTGTGTGTGCACCAACATAGGACTGCCTCTCAGTGGTCTCAAATCTTATTGAACACATACAGCTATGTGTTACCCCACTGGCATATAACACATGACTACAGCACATAGTAATCACAACTACCAAGTCACACATGTTCCCCATGTTGCATTATCACCCATGTGCACACACATGGAAAAGCATGAACATACAGTTAGCCTGTAGATTTGTTCACCTTGAATATAACCATCACCACCTAACATACAAAATAAGTATGTCATACCTCAAAATAACTCCAACTGTTGCAACCAAAACATTCTACACAGATGCAACACACACATAATCTGTGTTTCTTTGTGACTGAATGCTTACATTGTTCCCACAGTATGTCAACAATTGACACACCACTGACATATTACTGAACATTATCATTTGTGTAAGCCAAGATGCACAACCTGTAAACCCAAACATGATGTCCAAGCATCATACCACAATATCAACCTGTAGGAAACAGGAAAGGGGGGTGGGGGGGGGGGGGGGTGATACCCAAATACCCTAAACCAGTACTCCCTTTAGTCATGTACTGACTACATTGTGTATTTTAACCACTTTTCCCTCAGTCACTAGCCTCAAATACATTTAAGCCATATACATGCTGGCTATGCTCTCTCACAAGTCATGGTATCTGCATCAACATATTCCAGTTACATTAACTGTGAAATACCACATCAGCCAAAAGTGTCATAATGTTCTTGTGACACAACATCACAATTCTACAAACTCCAAACTGTTTCCAAAAACCAGAAAGTAAATTGCCAACAAACCAAATTACCAGTACAAGCATTACTCACAGCCCCCAACGTTTCAGGGTTCACTTTATATTCATGTAGCAGAACACAATCCCACTGAGCCAGTGTGTTAGTCACAGAATCCAAGTATACCATAAATCAAGCATTCAACTAAATCCGAAAAATAGATGCTAGTTTGACACTCACAGCCCCCATGGTACTGTCTTGACCGTCTGGCTCTCCTGGCCTGCTTCAAGGAAGGAAAAGAAAGAAACTCCACTTGCCTATTCATTTTATCCTCTTCATAAGCTGGCGCCATATGCAAACTATCTTCCGACCCAGAACGTTTCCAATTGGCTGAAGTTAACAGACCAATCTGGGACCAACTGTGCTAGACTTGCGCATCCAACACTTTTCTCACAGAACCCAGCATTGTCAAGGAGAAGGGAAGGGGAGTGGGGGGGGGGGGGGGGATGAAAAGAGGAAGGGAAGGAGGAGGAAAGATTGCCCAGCCCTGATTCTGTTCTAAACAGCTCATGATAAACACACCACACCATGTGGTGACCATTGAGGCAGATGCCATCCTGCCAGAGATCGACATGGGCGGTAAGGAGGGGCGTTGGGGGTGGGGGGGGGCGGGAGGGGGGGGGAAGGACAGGGTTGAGGGTGATGGAAGTGGGAGGGAAAAGGGCAGGGGAGTGTATAGGAAGAGAATGGTCAGAGGAGATACCATCTTTACTTAGTATTTCTTGATAACTTGCTCCCTCTGCACTTGGCCAAGGGAAGGGGGGGGGGGAGGGAGAGAGGGTATGGGGAGGAGTGTTGGTGGGGATAGATGCCATGGAATGTGTTGGGGGCAGGGGGGTGGGGGGGGAGAAGAGTAGGGAGGTAGGAAGGAGGGGTCCATCAGTGCGCAGTGTGTCTGAGAAAATCCCATGCTTCCACCATAGGCGCCTGACACACTATAACATATATATATATATGTATCAGCATAACTGATTTAAGTAGTATGTGGAGTAAGACATACAAAAATGCCTAAAGGCAATATATGTATACAAGCTGTTATTTTATTTATAAAGCAACATGGAAGTGGGAAAAAACAAGCGCAAGGAAGCAGCTAGTCTTTCATACAACGACTTTACATATAGCCTTTATGTATTCAAAGGAGGAAACAGAGGTAGAGGGGAGAAAATTGTGGGAAAAGGGTGGAGGGGAGATTGGTGATGGGGCTTAAACCCTTCAAAGACAGCAACTGCTAAGCCATTTCTCAGAAAGGGAGAGAGCCATTTGTTGTACCAGAGTATTACTTGAGTATCAGCATTGACAGTGAAGAATCCTATGATGGAGTCTCCCATCAGACCAACGGATGAGTAGGCAGGCAGGCTTATTTGTCGGTGTGTGTCCTCATATGGGAGAAGAGGCTGATTCTGGATTCGCAGCACTTCCCACAGGTGTTGCAAGGGAAAACGTCTCCAGAAGTTGAGCCCTGCTTCCTTCGCTCATGCTTCTCCTTAATGGCTAGCATTCTCTTGTTTTCAAACGTCTTCATGCCACTAGAGCACAGCGTCCTCCAGCGAGAGCGGTCAAGGGCATCAGTTTCCCAGGAAGTGATGTTTATGTCACAGGCTTTGAGGTTTGTCTTCAAGGTGTCCTTGAAGCACTTGCAGGGTCTTCCAAGTTCGCGGTGGCCTTCTTTCAGCTGGCCACACAGTAGCATCTTCGGGATCCTGCTGTCTGTCATGCGGACAACGTGTCCTGTCCAGTGTAGCTGGCGCTGGATCAGCAGGCTTTCGATGCTGGGCAGGCTGCTCCTCTCTAGGACCTGGAGGTTGGAGACCCTGTCTTGCCGCCACTTTATGCCGAGGATCTTTCATAGGCATCTCTGGTGAAACTGCTCAAGTTGTTGAAGTGACGGCGATATGTCATCCATGTTTCACAGCAGTACAACAAGGTGGTCAGCACAACAGCTTTGTCTTGCATCAGTATTGACAGTGAAGAATCCTATGGTATATGATAAATAGGCATATATTATAATTAAGTTGTGTTCCTTTTCTCTGCAGGACAAATACAATTGGAAGAAACTCTGAGGTTGTCTGATGTCTGAAGGATGATAGCTGTCATTTTTTATTAGCTAACCATATGTATGAAGGGATATTAAAAACCAATTTACACACATGACACGTCCGATAATTGCACAAAGTCAAATGTTAGTTTTTAAGCATGCATGCATTTATTCACACATACACACACAGAGACTCTTTCTCTCTCTCTCTGTGTCTCTCTCACTCTGTCTGTCTGTCTGTCTGTCACACACACACACACACACACACACACACACACACACACACACACACACACACACACACAGTGCCATTTTTAATGTTGTAATGAAGTGGTGAAGTAATCTTCAGAAATGAATGAATAAAAAAATATTGCAATTTAAGAGTTAATGAAATATTTTATGATGCTGTCTCAAAGGGTTGGTCTTAGTTCTATACTGCATTTATAATTCCCCATTATCCTTAAGAAATATGCAATGGAACAGACACTATTCACCTGTTTATTACATTTCCATTCATGTAATGTCACTTATATTAAAGAGTTGTTTCACTTACAGTAAGATATATCAAAGAACAAATTTGTATTGAAAAATCCTGCAGTAAAATACTAGTTTCTGGGGATTGAACTCTCAGCCTCCCAGTCATCAGTTTGTGATGTTAACCATCACCCATGGTGGTTGGTCAGTTTTTGTTTGTCTTATTTCAGGCAGATGTCATTGTCAACTCATCACACAAGATGTTAGATATGACCCATGGGCAGCTGTCTCAAGTATTACTGAAAGCAGCCGGCCCAGAACTGTCCAAGCAGTGCAAGGCACGTTATCCTAAAGGAATTGATGATCACGTGGTGGCTGTTACTGACTGTTTTCAGTTGAAAGCATTCCAGAAGATTTTCCATATTTTGCTGCCAAGCATGAATGCAAAGGTAAACCCCATCTTCTCTCTGTGTCACCATTCCTCTTTCAGCCTTTTCTTGCATAGGTTTAGAAATTGTCTTTGGATGGTTCAAAAGGTTTGGTTTTGTGTGTATGCACAGAAGCAGAATTTGTACATGCAGATTATACCTATGCATTAAACATTTGCCTTCACACTTGTACATATTTGTACACATTGACGCAAACAGATAACACACATTCACATTTGTTGCCACAGAGCAAACTGTGATTCAAATCAGTCTAAGACTGTTCTGTGGGATACTGGGATCATGGTTCATGCCAGGTGATTTGGGTGTGACAGGGTGGTAAGGTGGTGTCAGAGAAGGTGAAGACAGGTAGAAGGTGTTGTGCAGAAGAGAGCTGCAGCCAGGCAAGGTAGACTCGGGGAGGCAGTGCACTGGTTTTCTTCTTTTATTTTCTCAATCTTCCAGGCCAGGAGAGTTCTGAATTTGTCTGGCACTCACTCACTCCTTATATTCAGTTCCGCCGAACTGCAAATCCAGCGCCGCGAAGCGACTCACGAAACCGGCCCTCCGCAAGCCTTGAGGGGCCAAGCTTGTGTTTGTTTGACCAAATTTAGCGGCTTCTGACTTTCGGCTCGGGGAACTAACATAGACATATTATATATCACACAAAACTACAAGAGACGAGCATTTTCTTAAGCTGAACCATTTTCTACAAAAATAATGTAGTTAAAAACTGTAAATAAAAAGAGTCACTGAATGAACGAGCTTTTAACGAGTTCATGTATCATTTTTGTACATTACAACAATTAATACGTCGCGATATGTAATATAATTGTAACAATTAAGTAACTGAATATCCTGAATTTCCAACTATATAAAAATCATCTATAAAATCTGCTTCTAGAGTAAAAATATTTTACATAAAAATTCAAGAGAAAACTCAGCGGATAGCTCCCGTGTCGGCACCGCTTGGCGGTGCTTTTGGCACTTGTGATCGACAATGAAATACTTCGTTTAAACCAACTACAACACAATTATACATGCACGATACTAATCAGATTGATAACAGAAATGCAAACATCTGCAAGACACGATATAAAAATATCTAGGTATTGTAAAAACGTATTTTGCTCAAATCGGCACTGACGAATTCCAGTGGCTTGAAGAAGAGATAGTTTTGTGGCGCCGAAATGCCGTCAGACATTTGGTACCATCGCATGCCTATAACTTAGGTGTACACGGAAAGCAGTACATGAGAAGAAGCTTAATCATTTACATTTTAATGCACAATCTAAATTCCACGGCAACTATATCGATTTATAGAAAACGAAGGTATTTTGTATGCTTCAACTGAGTGGATTTCGAAGATCGCGCCAAAACTCATTCACATAAATATTAGTTTAAAAAAGTTATAGGCTTTCTGGCCAAATGATATCCTTACATTTGAGAAGTATGATCGTTCTGAAGTCCCATAACATAAAAACTATAATCTTATCTACAAGGAAGTGTTTATGATTTAACAAATTGATGAAAATCATAATACGGTTCCCTGTAAAGGGAGATGACTTGTCACCGATTTACAACTTCCTTAGTGACCTTCGGCGAGTCACAAACGTCGTCTGCTAAGCTGGCCCAATGAAGATCGTAGCCAAGCCGGCTACATGGGGATCCTGCTTTGTTGTAAAGATAGCAGTGAAAGATTGAATCCTTTGACCCTGACACATCCTGAATTGTCTTGGTTATTCAGAAGTTCTGCTGTTGTTTTTTTTCTCTTTTATCAACCTCCTTTTCCATGTGCATATGTATGTTTGTATGTGCGTGCTTATGAACGCATGCGTGTGTGTGTGGGGGGGGGGGGGGGGCATTTTCACGTGTGTTGTCATAAATAAAACATAACTATTGTAAAGTAAGAGTGTCAGAGGATTGGACACACAGTTTCTTTAAGCCCATACCAAAACCAGGGAAAGATTGTTGTCAGGTAAACGGCTACCGAATCCTAACAGTGCAAAATATAGCTGGAAAGCTGATGGAACACACAATAGCAAGGAAACTGGCAAGAGGTAACAGTGGCACATTACTTACTTCAAATCAATGTGGGTATAGAACAGGTAAGTGTACATGGGAAAATATGGCTGCTTTTGCAGCTTTTCAAAGAATTTCAAAGAAAAGAAGTAGCAACAGACTTGGAAGATGCATACAATTAAGTCCAGTTTACACATCACATGGAGCTGCAGCTAAAGTATGGAGTACGTTTTACACTGAAAAGATGAATAGCAGCAGCACTTCAGGAAATAACTATCCTATGTCCAGGAGATTGGATGCCCGCACCCTACAAACTTTCCATCAGACTGTTACAAGGATCTCCACTTTTCCCTGTCCTGTACAACATTTATACAAAAGAACTGAACAATAGTGGAGAAGACCTTGAGTTTACATGAGTGGCCTATGACCTAGTCTTCAAAATTTTGAAAGGTGCAGAAGAAAGAACTGCATCATCTAGAAACAACTGAACAATACTGCCCAGTGGTGTCAGGATACAGGATCTTCCATCAGTCCAGCGAAAGCTGTGCACTGACAACAAAACTGTGGGCAGATCATCACTAGCTCTCATTTGGTGGAATTCAGATCAAGAAAACAAATAGTCCATGCTATTTAGGAATACAGTCTTACAGGCTGACATTCATTAAACATTGAAGGCATTGTTCTGAAATGCCAAGAGGGTCTTTCATTCTTGAAGGCAATGGAAGCCAAAGGCATTGAACAGTGCCACCTCTTCTGGCACAGTTTACTATGGACTAGGGCTAACAACACTTTCTAGAAGCAGCCTCTTGAAGGAATGAATTCAAAATGAAAGCAATGAGACTGATCCTGGGAACAATTTAAGACATGCCGGCTGTCACCATGCAATACCTTCTTGACCTTCCTTCAGCGCAGGCCAGGCCAGTTCGAACTGTTTAAGGCTTATTTCAGAGGACTAGAAAACCATCAAAACCCACTGCATGATGCAGTGAAGCAATGAAAAGGCAGCTGTCTGGGACATGGAAGATCATGGATGGGACAAACAGAAGACACTTTTCAGCTTGTATGCTGGCTACAATATCTGAAACAAACAAAAGAATTGGAGGAATACCTAGAACACCTCAAGCACCTCTTCAACACAATCATTTCACCCATTCTGGGAAGACATTGTTGGGGATGGCCAGAGAGCAGAACTGATGCAGAGAAGCAGCTATAGCTGCGGTAAGTACATGAGGAAAGGACGATAAATTCAGGTCTAGTAGCTTCACTGAAAGTGTGATGAAGAGGCTTTCATAGTTTTTTCATTTGACAGATTGAAAGTGAAGCTCCTTATCTTTCTGTGTGTGTGTGTGTGTGTGTGTGTGTGTGTGTTGTCATTGACACTGTCTTCATATCTTTGTTGAAGAAGTAAAAAAAATTTGTTATGACTTCTGATTCAGGTTCAAGACATCCGCTACCCTCACCTGGAATGGATAAGGACTCGCACACAGGCCTGCCTCGCCCTTGCCAGTGCTATGGGATACAAAAGCATTGTGTTTCCCACGCTGGGTGTTGGACCTCTTTTCTATTTACCCCAGGAAGTTGCAGAGACAATGTTCACTACCTTCAGGGAGTTCTTCAATGAGATGCCGCATTCTTCTCTGCATGATGTCACTGTTGTTTGTTTCCCCAAAAACACTGCTGTGTTTCAGGTAAATATTTAGAGCACAATAATCAAAATACACTATTTGCAGACATATTTACAATATACATTGGAGATTTTTTTTGCATTTGACTTTGACCAAATATAATTGTTCTGAAGCAAAGTAATCATTGTGAGTAAAGTTTTGATTTATTATTTTTTGATAGAATTGGAAACTGATTGAGGGAAATAGAGGCATATCAAACAACAAACAAGAGAGACAAGTGCTATTACCAGTTTCAAGCTTTGGTGTTGTGTGCCCTAGAGTGACAGTACCTGTTTGTTGTTTGGTGTTGAAAATTTTCATTGATGATGAATTTGATTGATGCTTTTGAGTGAGGTGGCAAACATATTTCTGAGAGAATGTCTCACTGATGATGAACATTATGATTACACCCCTGCCATCCACTATGTTTTGAGGTTAGTACGATATGCTGACCTTCAGAAGGCTACACAATTTGTACACGCCATGTAAAAATGCTATTATGTAGAAGTAAAAATCAAGCAATGATTTGAATTAAAAGTAAGATTTTCAGAAAATCAGTACAGAGAGCAAACTGAACTTTATGAAATGGGGAAGGGAAAATTCAGTCTGTGGCATTAATAGCATGTAATTGTTAGTTTTGTTGCTCATTATCAGCGTAAGTCAATTAAAGCTCAGTTTATCTGTTCTCCCACTTCCATTCTATAGAATACTGTTACTAAATATGCTCCATCTCACTCTTCTCTGATTTAAAAAGTCAATGATAATAAAAACATTGAAGTGACATCAGCAGCAATGACCAGAAATGACCAGTTTCACAAAGTTAGCGCAAAGCTTTCAGCAAAGAATATACTTTTGCATTTAGCCTTTGTCTATGAGCCCAACAGACTATGTATTTTGTGCTGTGTCTCAACTTGACATAAATCGTTTCTGAGTAGAATTCACGATTTGATTCTTCTTCTTTGCTTTAAGCAGGCAACAAGGCTGAAGAATCTTAGTGGAGTTTAGGGAAAGGTTGACTTGTAAAATATGTTAGACACTTTGAATACAGGAAAAAAACCCACTGTCATTTTCTTTTTCTTTTTTTTCTTTTTTTGTTCTTTGGGAGTGCCAGTGTGACTTCAACTGATCACTAGTGCAGGTTTTCTTCATGAATTTTCTCATTGAACACAACAGTGCTCTTTCACCTGATGATTTTGTTGAAATGGAGGCCAAAATAGTAAAGAAAACAAGACCAAAAAAAAACAAAAAAAACAACAAAAAACAAAAAAAAAACAACCAACTTTAAACTGAAAGACTTTCATTCAGGAATCACCATTACATCTGGTACGAAAACATTAGTATCTGAATGATTTGGCCATTTTCAAAAGCATTTTAAATGCCATCCACAATAAAGAGAAATGATATGTCAGATATTTTTTAATATTGAGTATTCGTGCTGCTACTGTCAGACACAGTTTTGGTGCTTTCAGCAGTTGAAAGTGCTACTCTCAAGTCTGGTTAAGGGATTTGTAGCTGTGCTTGTTACACTATTTTTGTTTTCTTCCCCATTGCCCTGTTTCTTCATATTTTCAGCCAGGTTTTACAAGGATCTCAGTAGTTGTTCTTCAGTTTAATGTGCATGCCGCCATGACAAAATCGGTAAGTGCAGAACTTCTGATTCAGTGTTCACCAGTGATCAGGGTTCAAGGCCCTGTTTTGGCATGGTGTTGTGTCCTTTTAATACTCTACCACAGAAAACGGAGTATGGCTGCCTACATGATGGGGTAGACATGGTCGTACACGTAAAAGCCCACTCGTGTAAATACAAGTGAACATGGGAGTTGCGGACCACGAATGAAGAAGAAGAAGAAGAGAAGAAGTAATACTTTGATTTGCCTCACTCGGCCCAGGTGTGAATGGGTATCTAACATCAGTTCATAAAGGTAAAAACGAAAGGACTGGGCTCCACATTCCTATGCAGAGCCCAAGAGAGTGGATATGAATTCACTGCCCTGATGGCCATAAAAGGCTATGGGACCTTTAACCTTTTGAACAGTGTGTCAAGCAAGGTATTAATGGAACCTTCAACATTTTTCTCAAATGTGGCAAGCAAGGTGCTAATTCATCATTGTTGACAGGCTGTAACTACAGACCTGTTGTAAATGAGTGCTTGAGTATCTTGATTGGCTGGCTGTACAGGGCTATGCCTGTTATTTATATATATTTTTTCTATTCTAGTGTTTGAATGTATGTATTAGACATGAGTATCTATATTGTACAGTGCAGCTGAACATGTTTTACATGGAAAGATGCTTTATAAATCATATTATTGTTAGCATTTCCTCTATCTTTTTGATATTTGCAGAATCAGAAATAATTTTGCTTTTCAAGAAATAAAACTTAATATTTGATGCAAGAGAATGTTTCTGACAAATGTATGTAAAGAAAATGAAAGATAAGATGACATAAACAGTTATTATCTTTTTTTCAGCATTTCAAGATGGCAGAAATCAAATTTGCTCTACAGGAGGATATGAACAGCATCTCAGGTTGGGTGTGATTTCATACTATTAAAAACAAAACAAAACAAAAAACAACACATAGATTTGTGAGTAAAAATGAAATGGTATCTCTGAGGCTCTTGAGCATGAGTTTGCTTGTTTAAAAGAGTTGGGATGGGGTAGGAGGAACTTGACAGAAAGGGATCAGACCTCTGAAGTGACTCAGCAGCAGTGCAAGGTCCCTTCTGCTATGGCCCCTTGGTGACCTAACACAGATAGCTCCATGTGGACTGCTAACTCTGCAACTGCAGCCGACTGCCATTGAAATGACAATGACAATCACAATCACAGCTTTATAGACATAATTTATTCTTTTGAAATACCTGGATGTTAAAGTCAGAGAGCTGGTGAGTACTTTATGTTTGAACATTTTTATCCACTTTCAACAGACTGGATGGAAATAGAAATAGAAATACTGTTTTGAAAGTGTGTGTGTGTGTGTGTGTGTGTGTGTGTCTTTTACAAGTCAAAATCGTACATTATCTGCAGGTATTTCAAGGGAATACAAGTACTTCTGTGTTTGTAAATCAAGAAACAGGAAGAAATAGATTGTCATGCTTGAGCTTAGAATTGTAGCTCACAGTGGAATTCAAATTGAAAATAATTAATTTGCCCTTTAAATTCTGCTTCGTTTTTTCTTTTTTTTCTTTTTTTTGTTACCGCTAAGTAATGCTTTCTGAACATTTAAGTTTTTTTTACAGTTTTTAATGCCTTAACAGAGAGAATATTTATGTGACTTTTCTACACTTGGATGTATTATAATTATGTTTCAGTTATTGGTAATTCTTCAAAGTATTGTGACACTCAGTTGTAAAAGTCTAAAATTTAACTTTTTATATATTTTTATTTATTTGTTTATTTTATTTTATTTTTTACAGAAGTGGTGATGGAAGTGAAAGGAGTCCAGATACAGATCATACAGGGTGATGTTCAACAGCATACCTGTGCAGCTGGTGTTGTTATTGTTGCAAAAGGTGTGTTAAAATGTAATCAATTTGTCTATCTGTCACCAGTAATATGCATGGGAGCATGCTTTGGTTTATTTATAATTTTTCTTTGAGGGTTGTGTTTGTGGTGTGCGTGTGTGTGTGTGTGTGTGTGTGTTTCAGAGGGAAGGAGTGCGTCATGGTGTTTTTGCTAAGAATTCATCATAGTTCACTTATGTTCTTGTTATTTTATTTAGCACAAGTTTGCCATTTGTCAGTCAGTTTCTAATTCACTGTCACCATTGGATTTGTTTCATAGATTCAAGAAAAAAAAAAGAGGGTTGGGTTGAGTAATCTTAGTTAAAATGAATATATTTGTCTTGATTTATTATTTACACTGTGACTAGAAATCTTTGAAGGAAGAAATATGGCAAGAATATTTAGTGGCTGTATTGGTTTACATTGTTGCTAATATATGTATTCTTGCTAATGCTTTCAGGAGCTGAGCATACGGTCATGAGTGATGGGTTAAAACCTGAGATATATTCAGTATGCCAGGAGAAATTTGACAAAGATTTCAGATGGATACTTTCCTCGGTTGAAAAAAGGCTGCTTCCGTTTTGCCTGCAGATCAATCTGGAGACATTTAGTGAGTATTTTTATATAATTAATAAACGTGTTGAGAGTTCATTTCTGTGTACAGATAGGTTAATTTCTACCTTACTAAATAAGTAGTCATGGGATGAGCCACCATGATGAAGTGGTTAGTATTGCTATCTGGGAGGAGCAGGTTTGAGTCCTTAGCAAAGGTGGGATTTATCCACTTGTGGCTGGCTCCTACCCAGAACTGAATTTGCTGTAGGTTCAAATGGGGAGACTTGGACCACACAAGCAAGGATCATCTATTTCACAGATATATCTTTGGGAGTGTTGCTTGAATTTCCAGACCATCCCTGCAGGTGTCTGTATCTCTTTGGCCTGGTTGGTGCCAGGATGTATTTTTAAAGGAAGGACAGAGTACATCCTTGTCACGTGGTCCCAAAGTCTAGAATGGACCTCCACAGCATACATCATCACTATGAAATTAATTGCCCCAGATTCTGTGGTCTTTCTTACCTGTTCTCGTGATGACCTCATTTTTCAGTCACCCCCCACTTCCATGCTTGGTATGAGTTCCTTTGGTGTCTACTCTGGAGGAGACACTCACTCAGTCTGGCTAAGTGACAAAGCTATTATTGTTGTCAGTAGGAGGCTTTGTAGGTAGTGTACGCATATGTTGGATTAGAATAGGCAATACTGAACACTACCAAAGTGACTGGGCAGCAGTGCAAGGTCTCCTCTGGTATGTGGCCTCTTTGCGACCTAACATCAACAGTCAGCTCTGAGACTTTGGCAGATGAACCCAGGTGTAGGTGCATATAAGGGGCTCAGGATGAGCAGTCTAGGAGTAATGCCACTGAAATGATGCAGATGATGGGGCAGTCCCCCAAAAAGTTTTCTTGGAAATGAGCCTCTGATTACACCATACACAATTAGAAGAAATCTTCTTTGTAAGGCTGAATGTAGGGATGTTTTGTTTTCCAATAGTTGATAAGAAAGTATTAGTTAAAATCAGCTGCTCCAGTTTTAATATCTGTTTATGCAGTTTCCAAATTTAATTTTTTAAATACATCAGCTAAGGTTTAATGAAGAGGATAAGTGAGCTGATGAGAAACTGGCTTAATAAATGATTCTTTCTGACATATACAGGCTAAATAAATTGTCTCTGCATGCACGCACCACAGAATAAGAAATTGTGTTATTCACACATTTGTATTGCAGAGCCTTTCACCAATTGTCTTAATCAAATGCTTGCATTGAACAATCCAATGCTACTATGTCACAAGAAAGGGTCCTGAAATAGGTGAAGTTAGACTGTTCTTATGCACATTTGAATTCTCTAGCTATTGTCCATGATGCCATCTCCATTGTGGCTACATTTTTGACTAATGATATAGATGCATGAAAGTTTCAGACTCTCCTTCATTATTGAAACTTTTCTTTCTCCAAGTAATGGCGGAAGTTGACCATTGTTTGAATACTTGAAAAACATTAATATGCGTATGCACAGTGTGACTGGAGATTAACTGACAGAGTATGGGTGTTCAGTGCTGGCACTTTAGTTCGCCCAGCGAAAGTTCGTGAACCCAGGAAGTAGGGCATGGATATAAATAAACGCGGCTGACAAACAGGCCGCGCCAGCGGCACTCGCTGTACGCTTGTTCAGCAGTAAATCTGCTTTGTTTCTTTCGCGCATCATCTCCTCGGATGGATCGGAAATAACGACTAAAGAAGTAGTTTTCTAAAAAGAACACAAAATAAGCTTTCCATTGACTCCAAACACAATATGTTTCCTTACATAGCGGTTGTTGTGGCAACGGCTGAAACATAAATGGAGAAAGAGAAGAGAAGGATAAGCAGAAACATGATCACAAAAATCGTTAAGTTTAAATCCCTCTCTAAGAAAACAGGCGCTTATCACAATAACATCGTAAATTCACACAGAACATTTAGCATGCCTGCATGCAGATCAGCTTAACTTTTGAGTTGTGCGATTTTTCTTGGCAGCACAACAAGTGTTTAAATGAACACACTGTAGCATGGCGAGAGTGAGCAGCAGGGGGATGGAGAGTGGGGTGAGTGTCTGTCGACTTATGGCACTGCCGTGCCCTTCATTCCACAACAAAGACGAAGATTTTTAAGGTAAAAAAAAAAAAAAAATGAAACGATGATGTTGATAAAATAATGAAATTGTGTAAATCAAATCAAACTGCACTCCAATAATACAAGCAGGAATAGCAATAATTCAGCTTTCTGTAATCGCTGCAGGAAATGTGTGGATGCTGTGAAAATGTGGGAAAAGTGGGGCGGGGGCTGCGGGGCCGAGTGAAACAAAGAAGGCAGTGTCCCAGTTTGGCGCGCGGGGCCAGAAATACCGTGGGAATGCGCCGGTCAGTGCAGTGTGCGGTGGGAAAGTCTGGCATTAAAAAAATTTTGACCCAAGACATTAGACGCTGCTCAGCCAACTAAAGAGCCGGATTTTGTGCTCGGCTGAGCAGCCGTGAGAGGTGCTGAGTTGGCCTGTAATTTAGATTTGTTCGCCTTTGATGGTTGTTTGGGGACCTACTGCAGTAATTGATGAGGCCTGTGCACCAATCTTTTTCTGAATAAAAATTTATCAGCCTTCTACACCCTCTTTCAATAATATGTTATTGCAATTTATCAGTTGAATGCATGATTCCAACAGTGACAAGACTTCAGGCAAGATGGCTGCCTTTGACTGAAATTGTCAAAATGTCAGTTCTGATTAATTCACTACCCTCATTCAAATAATATTTGTTTGCAGTAAAGATGTTGATGATGTAGTTAGTGTCATTCTTGTGTGTTATGTTCAGAATTTGTTTTCTTTTAACTGTGGAGAAGAAATAAAATGCCATGCTGTCTTCAAACCCAAAACAAATGTTCTAGCAATGCACCTAATGAGACCTTGTGGATCCAGAGGCTGAATGGAATAAACTGTTCACCATATAGAAATACAACTTAATCCAGAAGATTTACAACCAGTCATTGGAATGATTGTAAAGGTGTTTTTTTTCCTTATGTCTCGTCCAAAATTTTTTTTGATGGACAAAGTATTTCCAGAGAAAATGAATTTGTTAGTTTACCATGGACACAATAACCCCCCCCCCCTCCACCCCCCACCACACCCCCTGTCCCCCCATACACACACAAACAGACACACAGATAACCTAAACACTGTGTTGTGTGAAAACACACATGTGAGCCAAATGCAATAATTTATACATATACAGAAAATAGATGAACAACAATATGATAGTGAAGGAGGCAGGCAAATAATTAAAAAGGTCCTCCCCCCCCCCCCCACCCCCAATGGGGATGCCAGGGGTCTTTCAGTATAAATGGCATCCCCGCCTTCTGGAAATTCTGTGCTAGAAATTTCTTTTTTAAGCAAGCCTTGACACTTTTTTTGTTTTCTGCAGTCTGTGATGTACTATCTGTGCTGTTTTGCTCTGGCGATAGGTAGTGAGATGTAAACACTGGGATGGGCACTAGCTGCCCATTTTGCAGTGTTATTTACCTATCTGGCCTTTTTCATGTATTTTTTGTTTGGTTTTGAAGTATTTTTTTTTCTCTTTTTTTTTAAGGATTTTTTGTAATCTGGGCAAATTAAGTGGAATGGCCAAATCTTGTTTGCCCATAGGAGCTAAATGGTTAGGATTATGTGTCATGAACTGTGTGAGGTGTGTGTTTATCTTGATTTTTTGTGTGTGTGTGTGTATGTAACAGTTTAGTGTTGATGCGGTTTAGCATTTGTATGGTTTGACAGTCCTGATATGGCCCTGTGCAGTCAGCTGGACTATGAACAACAATAAACCAGTAAAAAAAAGTTCTTTTATATTTTTTAAGGTGAGATCTTTATATATATATATATATATTTATTTATTTTAAGAAGGTGAGAGTGATGTTAACCCTTTGAAGACAGAACTTGTGGCCACTTGAATTTTCTGAAATGGAGAGAGTTGTTTGTTGTGCCTGATATGACTGCAGTCAAATCCCTCGAAGATTTGTCAGATATCGCTGCAGTGGCAGTGAACTATTTTTCCTATAGCACATGACTGCTTTAAAAATTTGGAACACAAAGAGTGGGTGTATGGGTGACAGTGATGTATACCCTTTCAAGACAGCAGCTTGGGTAATTTAAATTATCTGTAATGGATAGAACCAGTTGTGATGCAAAGAAATAAATGACACTTCAGCAGTTTACTGCATCAGTGGCCACAACCCATCAACCCTGTCCATAGTTTAATCAGCCCGCCCAGATCAAGGAGTGAATGTGAAGGGATAGCATTGAAAGAAATTGCTTGAATCTTTTTCTTTTCTTTAATTAAAAAAAAATTTGTTTATAGAAAGCTGAAGTGTGGTCATAGGGAACCAGTTGACTGTTGTCCACAGTGATTGTGGTCAAACATTGTGGAGGACCTGGGGATTTCTTTTGGTTTTTCTTTGCCTGTCTTTTCTTAGACTTTCAGTTTTCTGACGAAAAACAAACCATTTTCTTTCATGCTACCTTTTCACTTTTATCCTTGGTTTTGACTGGCTGAAGTGATAAGGGGAAGGAGTTGATGGCTGGTGGGATTCACCATATAAGCTATGACCTGGACAAGTTCAGGATTATAGATATGTCTGCATTTTTCAGTGTGAATGAGTATAGATTTTGCATCTAACAGAACGCAGGTACTATCAAGATGTGGTTGCTGCTGTGGTGAAGTGTCTGCGTGAAGCAAAGAACTTGAAGGTTGTGACGTTTGTGGTGCTGACACCTAAAGAGCACCAGGAAGTGCGTGAGGCTTTTGAGAAGGCCTCTCAAAGGTCTTTCCCTGCCCCACAACATGCTATGGCTCCAGGTAAGGTTCAGTTTATCAGACCAAGCACTTGTTCACAGCTAGAAAGCAGTTACCTTTGTTTACTTCTCTAAGTATTTTAGATAAATTTACCCCAAAATAACAGCAGAATAGAGTACACAAAATGTTTGCATTGGAAAGATTATACAATGCATTAGAATGTAACGTTTTTCCGGTTTAGTGCCTATAAGACAACAGCTGATGTCCTGCAAAAAGTGTTGCCTTTGTGCCTATAAGACGTCCACTGATATTCTGCATATATTCCGATTTTTCCTTTATTGGAGTTTGGTTCAGTGCACATAAACAGACTGTGAATGGTTAGTTTAATGTGTCTGAGTTATAAAAGATACTATTTAAATGAGCATATGTCAGGTAGAAGACCCCTTTCTTTTCAGTAATGATTTATTAACTGGACCACCTAGAACATGCGTGGCAAGGGTTTTGCTTCATTTGCAAAAAATATTCGTTGAAAACCTTGTCCAGTGAAGGCAGTGGTCTCAGTCAACAGATTTACACAATTTTTTAAGCTGTACTCATGATTATGGACAGTTCTGACGATGGAGAAGGATCTCCCTTGTCTGATGATTGGTTTGAACACGAAGGTGAATGACAATGACAGTGATGAAACTGACAGCCCATTAGATGGTAATTCAGTCTATCTATCCAGTCAGACAGGGTTTTTGAGCAGGTGACTTTGACTGTCAGAATACATGCAGCAAGCGTTGGAAGAAGGGGAGGGGAGGGAGAGGAATGATGTAAGATGATAGGCTGAATGCCAGCCAGAGGATGTGAAAGAGGACGTGGCAGTTTGACATCAGTGAATGGTTATTCTACTGCCAGAAATCAACAACCGCCAGTGCTCCGCGGTTTTCTTTTCATGAAACGCAGGGTTGAAAGTGTACTGGATGTGAAACACTGAATTAGTTTTAACGCTTTTTATCACTGAATCAGATGGTTGACTTGTTTGAAGAGAAGGAAAGCTGGATGTACAGCAGACATTTTATACAGCCCAGGTACAACCTGGAGGGAGTGAGTGTCATCAAAGAACTTCACTCTCCAACTTGGGAAAGCTTTTAGCTGTCAAAAAGCTTGCCTGTTCAGTTTCAGAGAACATGATTAACTTCTTGTATTGACTGTACCCATGTTTTTCATTGTTGGGACAGTTATTCACCTACCTGTCTACATGAGTTGTGGTTTGTTTTTATAAACTTATAATCTTTTTAATTTCTTCTATGGGTATAATCTGACGATAGGCATACTATTTCCAGCTGTATTTAAAAAATATTTTTATTTTTTATGGATGCCATTCTGTGCAGGTGGAAATAGTTTTTTGTTGCACAAAATTTATCTTCACTTTAAATGCCTGAACAGTCATCTATAGTCAAACTAACTGGGAAAAAAAGTGCAGACTCAGAATCTGCATGCATTTTCCTTTACAAAAATATTTACTTTATTTCTGTATCTCTCATGGTTTATGTACATTTTTGTTTTTATTACCCTCCAATCCTCAAAAAATTCTGGCAAGGGGAGAGCACTCAAGAAAATATACAAAATTCTTTGGCACTGAATTGGTTAATTCCTTTGTATTGTGTGATGCCTGGAAAATGTTATGTTTAATTTGTTCTAGGTGATTTATAATGATTGTTTGTCTTACTGTCAGTGCAGTCCAGTTGCATGTGAAGCAGAATTCTGCAAGGCCCATTGTCAATGGTCATTGGTCCAGGGAATACACAGTGTGAATGTCTGCCAAAAATTGTGTGTCATTTTGGACTTGGGCTCATAAAGGTCTAGGGAACTAATATCATTGCCATTGTTTTTGAAAGTTTGGTTTTACTTCCCATAATTCCCTGGGGATTCTGGATCACATGAGAGACAGTTTGTGGATTTGTCATTCTTGTACAAATTTTTTCAGGGCATGTGGGGTCACAGTGTGTAGCAGTAGCAGTGTGTAGCATAACTGGTCACTGTGTATCACAAATAAACAAAGACAGCAAAAGCAACATGCAGAAAACAGCAACATGCAGAACTGATCACAGATCATGTTTTCAGGTTTTCTGTCAATGCATCTTTAAAGTATGGCCTGTGGCTACTTTATCATTGGGAAAAAACAATGTGTAGACAATCAAGGCAGAATCCTGTGCTGTCAGTTAATCCTTGATGGCTCAGAGTGTAAACACTCAATATGTGGACATACTGCTGTTTCCATAACAGTAGTGGGCTGGTGTGAAAGGAAGGGGATGGGTCCTATGAAAATGTGTCTGGCAGTGACCACGTACAGTACATATTTTTATGTGATCAGTAATATAACTGGTTTAGGAGAATTAGCAGGATTTAACATCTGGATCCCACTCAATCATTACAAGAGCAAAATAAGTTAATTGTTGGGAAAATGGAAAGGAAAAAAAAACAACAAACAAAAAAACAAAACAAAACAAAAACACAATAAAACCACAGCTGAGAAGAATTTGTTATATAAACTCAAGTCAAGAGTTTTGTTTTAAAACGACTTTCTTTTTCTAACTGCAGGTCAGAAAAAAGCTCCCAACACAGCTTCGCCTGCAGGAAAAGTTCACATATGTGGGGAACTACGGTTTGTTGAAAATGCAACAGAAGAGGTGAGATTTTTTGTTTTTTTGTTTTTTGTTTTTTTTTTTGTTTGATTGTTCATTTTCCAGAGGAAAGAATAAAGTAAGGAGGAAAAGGTCACAAGACCATAGAGAAAAAGAGAAAACTACCAGTAATTGATCAGAATGTATTAATCTTTTCTGATTCATGTGTTATGAGCAAACAAACACACAAGATAAATTTCTAAGACCTTGCTTTTCATGCAAAATTACAATACTACCTTGATTTTAACGCAAAATTACATTTTTAGACTTCAGTCATGAGGATCTGCTGTGGCACGATCAGAGCTGCTGAGCTTGTGATCAGCTCTGTAAATGCACCTGTTTTGGAGGTTGAAAGTGCAGTTTTTTACTTGTGCTACTTTCTCTGCCTCGGCATGCTTTTACTGATATCTTCAGTTTTATTTTCTTGGACCAAGGTTAAGATAGTGTAATATCTCTCTCAAAACAGGTGTAGTTTTTTTATTTGTATTTTTGTTTTTGTTTGTTTTTTGCCAGCTTGGGCTATTCATGACGTAATTCCGAGTACTGTTACTAAAGGGAACAAAATCAGCAGTTCCTTTTGAAACACAGAAATATGCATTATTTTCATGCATTTTCTTATGATGGTTGCTGACACATTATACTTTCAGAAGAATATAATCATTTGAATTTCAAGGTATGATTATTGTTTTCTGTCACTGTGCAATATTTCTTATAAGATTGCATGAATAGGATAACCATTTTACAGATAGTATGAATGTCCCACAAACAAACAACAAAAGCTCAAGTGAAGCAGAAGTACATTCCGCATAACAGAAAATCACAGACCCAGAAGACAAATATGAATGGGTAATTCCTGTAACACCTGTGATAAAACAGTTTCGGCAAGGAGGGACAGCTCCCACAGTAGAAGTTAAGATTCCTCACATTCTGGAATATTTCTTTCTGTGAGTCTTGTGTGGAAGTGATAAAACAGATAGAGGGATGCAGTCCACCCTCACACTTTGAGAGCACACACACACACACACACACACACACACACACACACACACACACACACACACACACACACACATATATATATGTGACGGGGTGGTAAGGTGGTGTTAGAGAAGGTGAAGACAGGTAGAAGGTGTTAGCAGCAGCCAGGCAAGGTAGACTCGGGAAGGCAGTTCGCTGCGCTGGTTTTCTTCTTTTATTTTCTCATTCTTCCAGACCAGGAGAGTTCTCTGTTTGTCTGGCACTCGCTCACTCCTTATATTCTGTTCTGCTGAACCGCAAAGCCAGTGCCGCGAAGCGACTCACAAAACCAGCCCTCCACGAGCCTTGAGGGGCCAAGCTTGTGTTTGTTTGACCAAATTTAGCGGCTTCTGACTTTCAGCTCGGGGAACTAACATAGACATATTATATATCACACTAAACTACAAGAGACAAGCATTTTTTTAAGCTAAACCATTTTCTACAAAAATAATGTTAAAAACTAAACAAAAAGAGTCAGTGAATGAACGAGCTTTTAACGAGTTCATGCATCATTTCTGTACATTACAACAATTAATACGTCGCTATATGCAATATAATTGTAACAGTTAAGTAATTGAAAATCCTGAATTTCCAACTATATAAAAATCATCTATAGAATCTGCTTCTAGAGTAAAGATTTTTTATGTCAAAATTCAAGAGAAAACTCAACGGACAGCTCCTGTGTCGGCACCGCTTGGTGGTGTTTTTGGCACTTGTGATCAACAATGAAATACTTTGTTTAAACCAACTATAACACAACTATACATGTATGATACAAATCAGATTGATAACAGAAATGCAAACATCTGCAAGACACGCTGTGAAAATGTCTAGGTATTGTAAAAACGTATTTTGCTTTTTACAAAGAGATAGTTTTGTGGGGCCGAAATGCTGTCAGACATTTCGTACCATCGCATGCCTATAACTTAGGTGTACACGGAAAGCAGTACACGAGAAGAAAGCTTAATCATTTACATTTTAATGCACAGTCTAAATTCCACGGTAACTATATCGATTTATAGAAAATGAAGGTATTTTGTATGTTTCAACTGAGTGGATTTCGAAGATCATGCCAAAATTCACTCACATAAATATCAATTTAAAAGAGTTATAGGCTTTCTGGCCAAATGATATCATTGCAGTTGAGAAGTATGACCGTTCTGAAGTCCAGTAACATAAAAACTATAATTTCATCTATAAGAAAGTGTTTATAATTTAACAAAATTGATGAAAAATCATACGGCTCTTTGTAAAGGGAGATAACTTGCGACTGATTTACCAACTTTATCAGTAACCTTCGGTGAGTCACAAAAGTCGTCTGCTAAGCAGGCCTAATGAAGATTGTAGCCAACCCGGCTACATATATATATATATATATATATATATATATATATATATATATATACAGATACACAGACACATGCATGCATGCATGCACGCACACATGGTTTGAATTTGGAGACAGAAAATACTGCCTTTTTAAAAAACAAAACAAAAACATTTTGACATCTTTGAATTGGACTTCATGAGCTAAAGGGTCCTTGGAAAGACTACATATATCTATCATTATTCGGTTCTGCTGCATGACCTAGATTCAAGTGAGAATACAGCATACCTGACTAGACCTTCTATTATTTATTATATGGTTCTAACTTTAGCTGTGTTTTTGTTGGCAGAGATTCACTCATTTATTCTCTTAATTTCAGGCTTTTTGTCTGTAAATTCATTACAGTTAACCGTAAGAAAGTACTGAGTTATGGAAAATATATAGCTAAAAAGCAGCATTTTTCAGTCTCTCCCCTCTCTTTTTCTTTCAGTCTGTCTGCACAGATTCTCTCATTCTGTATGTGCCTTAATGTGTATATGAGTATGTGTGTGTGGTAGTGTGTGTGTGTGTGTGTGTGTGTGTGTGTGTGTGTGTACTAGCTTCCATGTAAATTTGCATGTGCCTAAGCATGAACACACATTATTTGATGCTTACAGATCTTACAGCTGCAGATTCCTGAAAAGTTCCAGGCAGAAGAGGAGATTCAAAAGATGGATCAGTCTTTTGTGGAATCATCAGTTGATGGAAAAGAATTTCAGCAAGGCAGGCAGGATGGTATGAGAATTGCTTTACTCATTTTGCATTATGATGAAATGTGATATTAGCTCTGTAAAGTCAGACAGGGGCAGAAACAAGCAGATGTTTCCTGATTTATGCAAATATAAGAAGAGAAAAAACCTTATCAGCACATCCTGATGCAGTCATTCTCACAGCTGTCAGCTCCACCTTAGAGTCTTGTCAGCCAGCTCAAATCAGTGAATTAAAGGTGAGATGGTGTAATATGAAAAAAAAAAAAAAAAAAGAAAAGAGAGAAAAAAAAAATGACTCGCCTTGTGGAGGGGGAACACAAGATGTAAAGTGCATCTTATTTTTCTTATAGTCCAGTCGACCACACAGGGGCATATCAGTACTGAAAAACTGAATCCATTGAATATCAATCTCATCGTTTCAAGGGAAAAAAATAAGGAAAAAAAAATTTAAACGCAGGCACAGTCATATTCATACACATAAACCTAGGACATGCTCCGTTGAGCATTCCATCAATTTTTCACCTGAGGATTAGAAAAAATCAACCTGAACGTAAACATGATAATATATATCATACAAAATTTTATGAAATAACAGACATACAAAACCACTGTCAACAGACATCTCACACGTCACCAAGCTGTAAAAAGAATACAACATAGCAAGAATGCCCAATTATTAAGCCCCAAAAAGTACAAAGAATATTGAAGGCTTTCTAGATATAACAAAATATAGATGAATGGGCCAGCAAGGTAGAAAATAAGAAAGGAAAGAATGACAGAAACAGAAATAGCCAGAAACAAAGAGCGATAGAAAAGAGAAAATATCTAGCACAGACCTTCCAGAAGGTGGGGATACTATTTATAATGATGGAGCTGACATCCCACAGGGGAAAGGTCCAACAAAAAAAGGTTACAAGGCAATGACAGTGACATGTTTCAACCCAAGGGTCTTCTGCAGGCAACACATAACATTCGGATAAACTGAGACTGAGAAATATGGAGAGAAAGGGGTACTAAACTCATTCTACTCCAGGTACAAGTTAACTCTTACCATCATTACTTCCCCTGTGGAACAGGTATGAGTATTCTTGTAACAACACACATTTAAAGACCTGTTAATGGTTTTTAGGGAAAAAAGTCCTTTTGCTCTGACTTACTTGCAAGCTTTATTTCTGTTTGTTTTTTAAAAATTTTTTTTAAAAATCTTCATTGATTGTCATGTATTTTGACATAGACAGATGTTGTGAAGGCTGTAATAAAAGAGTTTTCATAGGGGGGAGATATATTAGAATAACCATGGATACTTTTTGTGCTTTGTTGCTTCAGTTGTGTTTGGTTTTTGTTGTTTTTGATCATTCACTAGCCGTTATTTTTCTTCAGTTAAAAAAGTACTGTAATTTTTGGCTTCCAAGATACTTCAGTGCATAGGGTGTACCTCATGAATTCAAAGAAAAATGGTATTTTGAACACATATAAGGCGCACACATCTGATAAGCCACATATGCCATAAAGTGAAAGTCCTCCATTATGGCTCTGCTGTCAGGGGATGTTGTTAGTAAAGTTATCTTTGGAAAACTTAACTGGAATCTATCTTGTTGTTGTCTGCTTGTTGACTCGGCTCTGTTACTTCATTTGTCTGCTCTGTTATCTGTTGCCTTTTTTTAAAACTTTTTTTTTTCAACAATTTTGCTCCAATTGTCAAATGCACACTGTTGTAAAGTCCTAGTTCAATAATTTGTTCAGTTAGAATCCAGTCTGCTAGCTCTGATTTCAGTCCTGTCTGCCATTTTGTTTTGCGTTCTGCCTTTGAATAATAATCAGTTCATTTCTGATTTCTCTACTTTCACAGCAAAAATTTATCCCCAGCTCAGACACAGCTCTCTTTTCATGGCCCAAAGGTGAACTGTGATCATGTTCATTTGAAATTTGGTGTAATAAGCAGTTTAGTTTCAAGTATGAAGGTGAACATAAACCATGTTGAATTGAACATGGTAGGACTGAAGTGTTGCTGTCCAGTGTGATTGTGAGCATTTATTGTGATCAACAATGTTGTCTTATTATATGGAGTTTGTTGTGACAGGTGGTACTGAGAGGCTGTCAGAATGTACTTTTTGGACACAGATAGGGTGCATACAGCCTATAAGACGCAAGGATCAGATTTGAGCAACAACAACAAAAAAAAAGCAATGCCTTATAGGCTGAAAATTTTGGTAGGCTACAGTATGTAAACAGCTGCAATGTACATGATTACAAAAATGCAATAAAAAGATGCTGTATAACTTGATCTGTTTATGTGCAGGTGGTGACATCAGCATAGTGCAAAAACGCAGTGAAGTGGAGGTTTGCGCTGACATTTTGGTGATTTTGTTTTATATGGATTTGTTGTAGCTTGTAGTTATTAGAAATAAGTGCAAATCAGCTCACGCACTTTGCTTTCTGCGCCCATGTCCAGTTTATGTTAATGTTGTTATGAAACATAGCATTCATGTATTGTTGTTTTTTTAATTCAGATTCAAGTTTAACCAGCCACTGTGGCAAAGTGGTTAGGGTCATGGACTGACAATTGGGACGATATAGATATGAATCCTATTGGAGGCATATTATGGGAATTTTCAGCTCATGGCTGGCTCTGCCCAAAGTGCAGTCAAATGTTGCTCCAATTTCCTGTCCAGCATTGCATGTGTTTGTATCCCTCAAGCCTGGTTAACTCATTCTATACTACCCGATGACTTCATTCATGATCTATACTGGCCATTTGTTTCTGTTACAAGAAAAATATCTGAAAAAGGATGCAAGTACATACAGCTCTGAAATTTTGTGTTGATATAAAGAATAGAATGGACTAACATTTGGCAAAGTTTCAGAGCACTCACTTTATTATTGTCTGATTTATCATATTTTGAAAAAAATCCATGTTTTTCATAACTGACATAAAGGGGGTGAGTTTTTCAAATATAACAAATTTTACAAATGTGATCTTTTATAACCATAGACTTCCTAATTGTAGCAATTGAATGGGCAAATGTGTATGTACAGTAGATATCCACTATAGAATCAGTTCACATTGAACTTTGAGCCACAGTACTTGCCGAAGTTGGAGACGCCATCTTGTTGAGCGAGCGAGTGAGAAGGCAGAGTTGGGTGACTGTACACTCACATGTATTGTACTTAAACA
Organism: Babylonia areolata; assembly: GCF_041734735.1. Taxonomy (NCBI): domain Eukaryota; kingdom Metazoa; phylum Mollusca; class Gastropoda; order Neogastropoda; family Buccinidae; genus Babylonia; species Babylonia areolata. The sequence continues at coordinate 40,720,157 of NC_134877.1, forward strand.
AAGGCATTCTCAGCCACAATAAAAGTACAGGTGCACTTTTTGGTGACTGTAGAACAGAGCTGTGCCATTTAGTTTCGCACAAGACTGTTAACCTATGAACTACGAATTCAAAAACTTGCGGTACGCTATGTCATACCACAGTAACAAAGCATTGTGCACAAGAGGTACACAATGGTACCTTAGTATAGAAAGAGTTAACCCCAGGATATTCAGCAAGAAAGGAAATGTTAGCCTTGTTGCCTGGTCCCAAACCTAAATGGATCTCCAAAGCTGCATTGTCATCCTCTATCATCCTTGTCCTTATCCATTATCAGCCAAAACAAAAAAGACAAACAAACAAACAAAAAAAAACAATCCCAAATGCTGTGACCTTTCATGCCCTGTTCTTATAATGGCCTCAGTTTCATTTTCTCACCACTGCAATGTGGTGAGTTTGTGTCAGAGTCCTGAGTGTCTCTAAGTGTCTTGTAGATTCATGGGGATTGTCACTATGAAAACTTGGTGGTGGTCTCCATTCAGATGGGGTGCTCACAGTCTGGCTCTGCAATAAAGCAGTTATTTTCATCGGTAGGGGACCGGTATCTTGCATATGCTGAATCATAACAGGCACTACTGAATCACCAAAGTGACACCACTGACCAGCAATGCAAGGTCTTCTCTGGTGTTTGGCCTCAGTGTAACCTACCATTGATATTTCTCTATATGGACTGCTGGCACTGGGACAGGGGTAATGCCATGAAATGGCACAAAAGATAGAGCATCACAAAAAAAGAGTTGAGATATTTCATTATGATAATGTTTGGGAGGTTTCAGAGAATGTAAGTGTTTGTGCAGGTTTGTTTATGTAGGGGAGGGGTAATGGTGATTGTGTGTGTGTGTGTGCATGTGTGTGTGTGTGTGTACGTGAGTGTGTGTGTTTTGCATTAGTTGTCTGGTACAAACTCCAGCACACCCAATTTTTTTTCAATAGAATACAATTTGATATCTGTCCCTTAGTCAGTCTAGGTTCAATGGCATATATGTCACTCTTTCCACATCAGTCAGGAGCCTCGGTGTTGTCCTTGACAATACACTGTCCATGCAAAAATTTATCAGTCAGACATGTCAGTCCTGCTACTGTCAACTGCGGCGTATCAGTGCTGTCCGGAAATATCTGTCCACTGACGCAACATCTAGACTTGTCGTTTCTCTCCTCCTCTCTCGCCTTGACTACTGTAACTCTCTATTGTCTGGTCTGCCTGCTTCATCCATTCAGTCCCTTCAGCGCATACAAAACTTTGCTGCCCGACTCGTCCTCGGAAAGAAAAGATCTGAGCACATCACTCCTCTTTTGCAACATCTCCACTGGCTCCCTGTCTCACACCGAATAAAGTACAAGATCAGCACTCTGTGTTATAGATGCATTCACAAAACTGCCCCTTCCTGTCTCTGCAGCTGCCTTCACCTCTACACTCCATCTCGCTCACTATGATCGGCTTCGGATCCACTCTGTTTACGCATACCCAGATTCAAACACTCAACTGTTGGCCGCCATTCTTTCTCTGTCTCTGGACCTTGCTATTGGAATGAACTTCCTCTTTCGCTTCATCAAGTCTCCACACTCAGCTCTTTCAAGTCTGGCCTTAAAACGCACCTCTTCCCAAAATAGCCTCCCTTGCCTGCCCTTCCTTGTCTTTAGTTTCTACAGTTTTAGAGTTATGCATGCGTGTGAATGACTGGTGCGAAAGCGCTTTGATTTGTCTCTGCACAAGATCCAGCGCTATATAAATACCATTATTATTATTATTATTCTCTATTCCAACAGTCAGTACATGTCTGCTCTTTTTTTCAAGCACTTTTTTTCCTTGTGTGTGTGGGGTTTTTTCCCCTTAAATTCCTCTTCTCTCATCCATCTATTCCACAATTCCTGCATTCATACATAAACATCTTTGTTTTGAGGTCTTTATACAGTTACCTGGGAATGGGCAGGAAATTAGAAAATTGTCATGGAGACACCATGCAACAAACAAGCACTTTGCATTAACACTAGGCAAAGTTTGCCTCTTGTCCACAAATCATACACATACATTCACATTTACATGCATGCAGACACACATGGACAAGAAATGGTGAAGGTGATAGCTATCAGGCTTAAGTCAGTTGTTTCGCTTGTCAGTTTAATGACTTCTCTTTTACGAAGTCCTTTAAGTAATTTCCTGTAATTGTATTTAGATATTTTTTTCAAATTTCACCCTCATTTCACCCTCATTTGCCCAGTTTCCCCCAACCCTTCATTCATTCCCATCTCCCACCCCTCCTAACTGATAATACTCAAATGTATTCTTAAATACTTTAACAAAATGTCTTCAATCACCGATATGTGTGACGGGACATTAAACAAAATTTGTCCCTAAAAAGCTGTGTACTGTAGTTCTAAAAGTATGTAGTGACAGACAAGTTTGCTAAAACTGTGTAAGCAGTTATTTGTTGAATACATTCAGAAGAATATGATTTCATAAAGAGAAAAGCAAATGGTTGATTTTCCCCCAGGTTGCTGATGAAGCCTGTGAAGATGGCAGAAGGAGAACTCACTATCAACACCATGATGTTGGAAGAAATGAAACTGCTGATAACCATTTGTCTGGCACAGCATCTACCCACAGCAGCAAGCCAAGTGTTTGGTCAAAGGAAATTGATGTTTTGGAGCACGAAGCACTTCGGTTTTTGCTTGGACAGACTTTCCTGGACAACTTTGATTCACATCAGACAGCTGGAGACAGGATTCTTATCAAAGCAAAGACTGCAAATTCTCCTAAGGAAACGATTGAAAAGATTGATGTTATTCGACGAGAAGACGTGCAGGCAGATAATGTCAGTGGGACGCTGACCTTTGACCCAGCGGGAGAGGGTATGGAAGCGTACATCAAAGTTTTACCCCCTCAAGGCAAAGTGGCTGTGTTTTGCTTTGATTATACCACAATGACAAAAGCCAAGCACTTTGTCCAGGTGAAGACAGGAGTGGTCAAAACCACAACCAGACACAGGAGAAGGTTTGATGATGGCGGACGGTCAGGACAGAGGGAAGACAATGCCCCATACACACACCAGGCCTGGCATCAGCAAACTAGCTCACTTGAACTGACCACAACTGTTGGCCGGATTAAAGTGTCTGTGTACAGGACTGACATCACCAAGCTGCCTGTAGATGCCATTGTGAACGCTGCCAACGAGCACCTTGCTCATGGAGGTGGTGTGGCCTATGCCATTGCTCGTGCTGCTGGCTTTTCTCTGGAATCGGATGGAGACGAGTACATAAGAAAGTTTGGTCCACTGAAAGTGACCCAGGTTGTGGCCACAACAGGCGGTGCCCTGCCTTGCAGGAAGGTTCTCCATGCTGTGGGACCTCGCTGGACTGACTACAAGGACAAAACACAGTATTGCCAACATCTAAGTGATACAGTTTACAACTGTTTTTCACTGGCCTCGGAGAATGGGTTCACTTCTCTTGCTGTCTCCTCCATTAGCTCAGGTGAGCCTCAGTTTGTATGGAAAAAGGGTGAATATAATTTCAAATCAAAGGGAAGGGCAGAATGAGATCAGAATGTTTTTTTTATAATTTTTTTTTATAAAAGGATGATGTAAAAATGTACTCTTTTTTTTAAAATTCTGTATCTCACCCCCTTCCTGCCCCAATGTGGGTGTGAATGGTGGTGCTGGGTGTGTTGATGTGTGACAGTGAAAGGGGTGAGGGTGTTTTGTGACCAGTTTTCTGTGTGTGTAGTGAATAAATTGATAGGAGCATGATTTGATCAATGCATGTCTGTGTCCGTGTCAGATGCATTGCACATATTTATATTCGGTTAGGAATATACTATAGAACAAAAAATTTTTTATAGAATTTTTTTTCAGTATGCACCATAGAAATATGTGTAAGATAGATTTTGAATTTTCACACACACACACACACACACACACACACACACATATATATAATATATAAGAAATATGAAATGCAAAGTCCTGTAACGAAACGCTGTGATGATTTTCTAATATCTGATTGCAGTCATATTTGGTGTTCCTCAGCAGACCTGCTCAGAGTGTTACCTGGCTGCAGTGCAGAGGTTTGATGAAGAATGGGGACACAGGACCAGCCTACAGCACATCCATTTTGTTGATGTCAACGACACCATGGTCTCTGTTATACAAAACACTTTCAGAAACTCTTGGAACACTCCAGTCACAATCCAGCTTGCGAGGTCGCAGTCCGAGTCCCCAGCGGGAGACAGTGCTCCCGTCAGTGAATCAAGAGGGCAGAGACGTCGTAGGCCAGAGCCCACAAAGGTAGGGCCAGCAAGGCCACAGCCGACAGGGTCACAACCCACAAGGCCAGAGCCCACAAGGCCAGAGCCCACAAGTCCCGATGTCCAGCCTTCCCAGCTGAGCTCACATCAAGCTGGAGGTGACCAGACACTGGAAAATCGTCGGAGCAGACACCATCCTGGAGACAGTACTGCAGTTGTTGACTGTCACAGCATCCGTGTTCTGTTCCAGTGTAAAGATGACATCAGTGTCAGCACAGATGCCATTGTTCTTTGGCAGGTTGAGGGTCAAAGTTTCGAAGATACATTTTCAAGGAAATTTATGTCTGCGAACAGTAAATTTTCCGCTGAGTTTGTTCCTAATTATGGCATGAAAGTACATCACAGAGGGGACATTGATATCACAGAGTCAAACAGCAGAATGGTGCTGTTGCCTGTGGTTGGCCTGTACCACAGAGACAGCCAACAGGAAATCCATGCAGCTGCACAGAAAGTCCTCATCAAAGTGAGCCAGGCCAGAAGGAGAACTGTTGCCTTCCCAGGATATCCATATGGAAAACATCATAGTAAGACACTTTTAGTAACATTCTTTTTTAGCTTTTTGTTTGTTTGTTTGTTGTCTTGCATCTTTTATTTCACAAGCACTGAAGAATATCAGCATTATTTGTCTTTTGTTTTTGATGCATTTTGGAAACACACTTTACAATAGTTGTAACACTTTATACTGATGATAGTTTATTTTCCTTTATCAAGAAATGTGTTCTTGTCACTTCTGTGTGAGTGTGAATTATTTATTTGACATCATGCCCTGATGGTGTCAAACTGGTTTGGCCAGTTGGCCATTTTCTTGTGTGTGACTGATGCGGTATTAAGACACCCCCAGGCCTATTTATAGTTCAGCCAATAAGTGCAATTTTCTCCCCTCAGAGCATAGAAATTCACCGTTTCACATTATGTGGCCAACAGCGGACTGAACGTCACTCAGATTTATGCTCTTTGTTTCCTGAAGTCTTTTGTTTATGTACTTGGCACTTTATTTTGTTTATTCTGTGGCTCTCTTTACCTTTTCCACTCTTGGTTCCTTCTGTCCATTGTTTTTCACAATTTATATATTTCTTCTGTCCTTGTCTCAACTTGAGAATGAAGTTGTTCATTGAAGCCACATTGGTTTTGTGTTCAATCACATGCCATGTCTTGCTCTGCCATTGGCAAACAGCAGACTTGAGGGGTGTAACGTCGGTGTGTTCTTGACCAGCCTTCCACTTGGGGACCCCCTTTATGTTTGTGGGTTTGAGTTATTCTCTGTACCTGTTGGTGATAATAATGATCCCATGGATTGTCAAGGATGGCACAGATATTTCTATTTGGACAATTGTTCCACCCTGCAAGACTGGCTAGGGTAAAAGGGCCACTGACAGTTGTCACCTATCCCAGCTTCAGATGCAGGGGTCAGTCAGTACAGACAGTCATCCAACCATTCTAACTCCCAATGTGTCTCGAAACCATTGGAGGCCCAGGTGGGTTTGGTTTCTCCCTGGAACCCAGCAGGGGACATATTTGTTGTGTTGTTGCTCAGACAGCTAAGATCAGATACATCTTTCGTGCTATGAAGAACAGATTTAATAAAAAGTGAAATAAACAAACAGAAACTGGACTGTGATCTGCTGTGGCCCTGACCATTGTTGTTCATCTGGTGCCCTCTATTTTCTCTTAGCATCAAGAAAGATAATTCTAATGTTAATAACTTTCACCTCAACAATATCATCCATGTCCTCTATTGCTGTGATCCTGTTCCGTGCCCCAGTCACAGGATAGGTGACAGCACCTTCACATTAAATGAAGTGGTGTGGTCCTCCCACTACAATCACACCTCCCCAGAATCCATCTAGATCTGTGTGATTGTGCCCATCACTGAACAGGGGTTACCATGGGCTGTGTATGATCCATCCTGGCCCTACATTCTGCTCCCCCTCCTACATCTCTCCATCATGTTAAATTGTTTCAGAATCCTCATTTGCAAGTTTTACTTGCAAATATAGGGGAACTGTGCCATGAAATATTGTGAAAATGATTGATGTAACATTCATATACACTTTAACAGAATGTGGTCAAGTTTGAAAGTAATTGCTCTTTTTGTTATATATTAAAATTAATATGAATTCTTATATTTTACAGATTCAGATCAGGCGCTAGAAGCATTTGCTGTGGCTTTGTACCAGGCAGTGAAAAACGTCAGCACCATGCCAGATGTAGCAATACATGTAACAGAAATTTACATTGTCCACCCTGAAGAAAAGAGCATACAAACATTGAAAGAATGCTTCGAAAGGGCTGTTGACAACACTGACAAAGCCAAACCAGACAGGAGGCAGAATTCAAGGCACAGCACCACACCTGTCTGCTCAGTGTGCTGGAACGAGAAGCAGTGCAAGACCCTGGATACATGTGGACACCATCTCTGTGATGACTGTTCTAAAGAATTAAGGGAGCCAAAGTGTCCTGATTGTGGGACAGCATGGGGTGAAATACATGGTGACCAGCCAAAGGGAACAATGAAAGTCAAGTATGACAAAACACAGCAGCTACCAGGGTTTCCTCCAGGGACATTTGTCATTTTATACAAATTCCCAGGCGGGAAACACAGTGAGCAAGTAAGTTGCACTTTATGATTTCATTGTTTTTAAGTTTTGAGTGTCACATTTTAGGACAAAGCTCATGTGTAGCTTTTATTATCTATACATCAGTTGTGATTTGTGTGAGCGAAAACTGAATTTGACGAAGGTATTTTACATCATCAGATCTCACACATTTTATGTGCACTACCTATTACGTTTGCATATCTAAAGATTAACTGGATACTTAAAAAAACATAATAAAATTCCAGTCACCTTTTTAACAGATTTTTGTGATAATGTCATCTTGAAATCATCATAAAAAACAGATTTGTCAAACTGGAAGTTTTACAGTTGTATGGAAGGGGGAACCATGGGTTCAGGAATAAACTCACCTCAGTGAAGTGTTAACACCATCTTATTAACCTTTTGTTTCACATGGAACAGTGTTCAGTGACCATTATAAAACCAGTGAGGAACTTTAAATAGGGAAACAGAATTGAGCAGGGTGATAATGACATGTGTTGGAATATGGATTGTTACAGGTTTGGGTTAATCTCTGTACCTGTTCAGTGATCTATCACTTTATTGCCTGATCACAGTGTACAGAAATTTGCCTTCAGGTTTGTTCTTGGAGAGAAAAAATTGAAACGTACTTAACAAAACACACAGTTATTCCATCACATGCATTAGTCACAGGCATTAGTTCATAGCCCTATTTCTACATTCCTTGAATGTACTTCAGAATTTTGTTAATGGTTTCTGATTATTATTATCATTATTGAATTGTTACTGTTAAATGTAATTGCATGTTAGTTACAGATTTTTTGGTAGATTTTTACCTTTTCTGTTTTCCTGTTCCCTCACCCCTTCCCTGTGCCCCCCTTCCCCCCCGCCCCCCCTCCACACACACACCCCCACCTCCCCACTTTCTTTTTTTTGTATCATCTAATGTCACTGATAGTGAAAAGATGCTCAACTAAAGAACGAACTCAATGCAGCAATACAGGTTTGAAAGAAATAAGCCACAGTGTCAAGACTACTTCTTAAAAAACAACAACAAAAAACCCAACAAAAAACCACACCTCTGTGAATGAATCATTCATCTTGATCAACAGCAAAAGTCACAGAAAGCAATGTCTCAGAATCACTTCATGCCATAACAAGTCTGTCAGGTGTTTAACGTCCTTTGTACACAAAACAATTGCAGCATTGCCGGCGAACATTTTTCTGATGAGTGTGTGGCTAACTTACTTGTGTGGTGTGGTAGCCTTGTGGTAACACGGACATGCAAGAAGCCAGAGAATCTGAGGGCATGAGATCTGATTCCACATTCATCAGTATTCTCTCCCCATCCACTAGACCTTAAGTGGTCATCTGGACACTAGTCATTCAGATGAGATGATAAACTGAGGTCCCGTGTGTAGCGTGCACTTAGTGCATGGAAAAGAACCCATACCAACAAAAGGGTTGTCCGTGGCAAAATTCTGTAGAAAAATCCATTGTGATAGGAAAACAAATATACTTACAGGTTGAAAAAAGAAAGGAAAAAAAGTGGCTCTGCACTGTAGTGATGAGCTCTCCTGAATTTCACACAAAGAAATCTGTTGTGACAAAGATTGATGTAATGATATGATATGATGTAATGTAATATAATGTATTATGTATTATAGTATGAATATAGTATGATATAATGTTTTAATTCTTAAAAAACAACAACAAGGAACAGGTGGTAGAAATTGCCATTTGCATCTTTTACGTTGGGTTTACCTCCACTGGGTGGGGGGTGGGTGGGGGGGGGTATGGGGTTGAGAGGATTTAGCAAGGCAGAGGTTTGGGTAGAAGGATAGGGGAGGAAATGGGGGTTGGCGGGGTTGGCAGAACAGATAAACACACACACACACACAGAGAAAAAGAGAAGAAGAAAATAACATGTTAACTGTTGTCCACCTAAATTACATTTTCATGTTAACTATTGATCATTTGCTTAGCATTCACAGATCACTACTACTACTTTTATTTCCCCGTCAGCTGTTTCCTGAATCACATCTTTCAATATTGCTTGTTTGCCAACATTGCTTGCATAAGCATATATTGCCAATGAGCTATATTATTTGACAAAATGAAGAATTGTAATTGCTGCAGAGTAAACAGACTTGTTCCAAATTTCAGGCTAAGCAGTATGCAGAAGAAAAATACCTTGGAAAAGAAGAAACTGCCTATCTTCCTGATGTACCTGAAGGCCGAAAAGTTCTGATGCTCCTGAAGATAGCGTTTGATCGAGGCTTGCTTTTCAGACTGGGTGAGATCCAGAGATCCAGTTGGGTTCACTCTCAACGAACACCAGAATATGGTATAACCTGGAGTGGCATTGAACACAAGACAGCCAAAAAGCAAGCTGCCAGGTATGTAGTATTTTGATTGGATGACAGGATGGTTTTACAGGTTCTTCCACAGTTGTTATGGAGATCATTGTTTTAATATTGCGTAGGTTGTTGCTGCCGTTGCCCTACAGTCAGCCAGTTTTATCTTATGTCTGTTAGATGGACCTGATCTTTGTTTTTAAGTTCACAGTAGTTTGTGAAATCTCTTGCTCAAGGTTGATTGGTAGTTTACCTGTAGTCTGGTCACACAAGTTGGTGATTTCAGACTCAAGATTAATGAAATAAAATAAAAATTCACATTTGTCAGAACGGTTTTAACAGTTGAAGGAAATTTAGAATGAGGGGGAGGGAGAGAAGAAAAAGGAAAAAAAAGGGGGATGGGGGAATGGGGGGGGGGGATGAAACAAACATACATGTATACAGTGGTTGAAAGAAAGGTGGTGGTGCTTACAGTAAATTTCCTTCTGGACTGTGTAACATGTGACTGGCTGGTTTCAGAAGAGACAAATTTTAACAGTGAAACAATATCTCCCCCCCCCACCCTCCCCCCCTCACCCCTCCAAAAAGAATAGTGTCAACTGTTAGATGTTCATTACATAAACAGTTTGCTTTTTTACCAACACTTTCTTGGGAATCAAGCAAAAGTTAAAGCATTATGCTTTTAACATTATTGCTGAAAATGTACACATTCAACAGATTAAAATACCCATGGACAGGACTTCAGAAAGATTAAAACAGTTCCTTTTCCATGATATCACACATTTCTGAGGATAGCAAGACGCAAGGAATTCCATCATCATTAGTTGCTCCACATTTCACAAGGCGATCAGCATGTTAGTTATAAAGAAATCCACAATGTGAATGTATCCAGCAAAAGTCGGACCATTCCTATCATCTGAATACAATGAATTTACTTTATTTCAGAAATGATATTTCCCTTTATCTGATTCTGACTTGATATGAAGGGTTGCAAAACAGATTTAGAATATACACAAAGCAAAATGTGGAGAAAAAAAAATAAATAAAGGGTTAATTGTACTGTGTTACAGATACAGCTTCCCAGACGATGGCTACTTGAATCGTGTGCAGCAACAGTTGGCAGTAGTGGGTGTGTTTGCAAGTGACCTCACTGAGCAGCAGAAAACATTCATTCGTGTGTCAAGTGAACATGTCAAATCGGCTCTGTCCTCACTGTTCTGAGATCATCATTGCAAGATATGTTCTTACCTGCCATACTTTTACCTATGTGCAAGGCGACGGGAAATACAGAGAGCAGCAGTGACCTGAAGTTGTTTGACTCAGTATCTAGTTGAAGAGTGTTTGACCCTGTATCTTGTTGGGGAGTGAAAAGTCTCTGAACTTGTTTGTTGTAATCAGTCACTGTGTACGCTTAATGACTTGAATGATGCTTGAGTGAGGGCTGAATTTAGTTGGTTTTTTTGTTTGTTTGTTTTGTTTTCATACAATTTTGGGTGTACTTGGATTTGAAAGGAATGGACAACTATCTGCCCATCAGTGTGTGTGTGTGTGTGTGTGTGTGTGTGCACGCACGCACGCATGTGTGCTTGTGTGATTGCTATTGTTTTAGTTTTGTTGGATGAGTAGTTGAAAAATCTATCCTTGTATTTTGCTAAGATTCTGTTTGAGACGGTGAGTAAAGTTCACGTTGGTGTGTACATTGTGTAAATACTATGTTAGAATTCAATTTTATGACATTTATTCTTTCTTTGTGTATGTTTTCTACATGGATGCAGTTTGTTGAAACCTTTGTGACATCACTTGTTCATTTTGTGAAGTACAGAAGGCTGACATTTTCAAATAAATTCAAGGGTTATATTTATAAATTATTATGACTTGAAATTCTCTGCATGTCTTAAATGATTGATTGTAAAATCTGGTATAAGCAAATGGCTTGTGATTTTGTTATTTCATTTTGAATTGTGCGGTTTTTGCGAATTTTGATTTTTTTTTTCAAGCTCTTTCTGTCAGTTTATATCAGTACGTGTATGTGTTAATTGATAAGAATGCACAGTAGCTTCCCCTTTCACCAAGGTAACATCAAAGTAGCTGGAAAGTCATGTTGCGTGCAGTGTACATGTAATGAAACAACTCCAAATCCACCATGCAGAGTAAAAGACAGAGGCATGGACGGTGGGAGGAGGTAAAACACATGAACTTAGTGGTGTTGGAAAATTGTGATGCCAGGTGCTCTGTCAAACTGCACAGTGTTTTAGTGCTTTATAAAAACGCCATAAAATCAACCAGACATACTGATTTTCAATGAACTAAATTGTAACTTTTTTTAAATCATGTACTCAGATTTGTTGGATCAATTTTTGGCAAACTCTGTAACCCACAGAGACAGTCACAGGAAAGAACAGAATTATTTGGATGGGGCGATAAACCAAGGCTCCATGTGCAGCTTGCACTTAGCGCACATGAAAGAAACTACAGCAACAAATGGGTTGTCCCTGGCAAAATTCAGTAGAAAAATTCATTTTTATAATAAAAGAAACACACTTGCAGACAGAAAAAAAGAACAAGAGTAGCATAGTGACACACTCTCCCCAGAGAGAGCAGCTTGAATCTCGCACAGAAAAATATGTTGTGACAAAAAGTAATAAGGAATACAATAGAGTTAGAGTGTTGGACTTTCAATCTGAGGGTCTTGGGTTCGAATCACGGTGACGGCGCCTGGTGGATAAAGGATGTAGATTTTTCCAATCTCCCAGATCAGCGTATGTGCAGACCTGCTAGTGCCTGAACCTTCTTCGTGTGTGTACGCAAACAGAAGATCAAATACGCACGTTTAAGATCCTATAATCCATGTCAGCGTTCGGTGGGTTATGGAAACACAAGAACATACCCAGCATGCACATCCTCGAAAGTAGAGTATGGCTGCCTACATGGCGGGGTGAAAACAGTCATACATGTAAAATCCCACTCATGTACATAGGAGTGAACTTTGGAGTTGCAGCCCACAAACAAAGAAGAAGTAGTTTGCTATAGACATGTAGAGTTAGAATTCATCCCTGACTTGTGTCAGTTTTTGAATTTTACAACACAAGTGTGGTCTTTTCTCTTCCCACTGAGATTATTGATATAATAATTTATATACGTTTGCTTTCATGATTGAAGTTTTTGATTATGAACTGTAGTTGGTGTGTGTGTGGCAGTGTGTCTGTGTCTTGTCTGTGTCTTCTTTCTAGTGTTTAGATTTGTACAGTCGTTTTAAAATTTACTTTAGCAGCCCAGAGGTGTCCCTTGTCATCCGCATCCTTGTGAAAAATCCTGATTTGATTTGACCATTGAGAATGGCATGACTGGTTATCATTGCAGTGTGAATCTGTTACATGTGTGATTTTCTTGAAGTACTGTTGATGAACCTTTGGGTGTGTTACAAGAAATGGTCTTTATGGTGTTGTTGTGTCATCAAACTTCATATTGGCTCGCATTGTTAAAAAGTAATGTATCACTGGGTCTAGTATTTCTTGTTTGTCTGTGTGATGATTTAACTGCATTGTAATGAGTTGACTAAAACCCAAATGATTGCTTGTTTGATACTCCATGATGATTTGAGACATACTTGCTTAAAACTTGACCAGAACCCAAATGCTTCATACTTGTGGACTCTTGAGACATGCACATGTGAATGATAGCTTGACAGAAACACAAATAACTCACGATACACATCTTGAGACGTACAGATGTTTTGAATCAGTTTACTGTATATTTGCCAGTCAGCCACAATGTTTTCAAACATTAATTTTTGTTTTGTGGAATTTCATTTCTTCTGGGTTTTTCAGTTCACGGACAGTGTACTATATAATGTGTGAAGCAACATCGTTGACAGCCCTTTGACCTGCAGGCTTCACTGCAGCAGGGGAACTCACTGAGAACACATCATTACGGATCCATGCTTTGTGTGTCTTGTTGAACTGACAGTGCACATGCTGATGAATTATGCTGAGACTGCATGTGTGATGTGTGTGGGGGGTTTTTTGTTTGTTTGTTTTTTTGTTTGTTTGTTGTTGTTTTTTAGAGCTTGTCAAAGGAAATCTTTGTGGACGTTGTGTGTGTGTGTTAAAAAAAAGTTTTTAAATTTTAGAGGATGCATTGCCTTTTTATATTTCTTATTGTGTTGATGATATATTTGAATGTTAATGAAAGACTGTGATGTATGTGCCAGTAAGAAAAAGGATGCATGGTGAGATAATCCTTGTGTCATTGCAACCAGTTGAAATTGTATGTGCTGTGTGTGCACAAATTAGAATTGTGGCAAAGAGTTGTGTAACATGAAGAGTGTGTAATATATAAAGAGTGATAATGTAACGCTGCAAGTCTCTGACGTAGAATGTTCAGTGTATGTACTGCAGTGAAGTGGACATTATTTTCACAGTACAAAGATGAATATGAGAGCATATATCCGTATCAAATAAGGAAGAAAAGTTGATGCAAGACAGATGAATGATATCACAACTGACTATCCCACAGGTTTTTGTTTTTTGTGAATGTAATGAAAACATTCTCAGTTTCTGAAACCATTCTGTAAGCAGTTCATATTTGTATAGTCTGTTAATGCATTGACCTTGTATGTTTAAAATGTAAATGGAAACTAGAAAAAGGAAAAATGATCCATTGGTTAACTGGCGTTTTTCATTGAAGGTTTTTTTCCATTTATTCATACCAATAATGCGTTTGATGTGCCTAAAAGTATTCTTTTGAGATGTGCTCTAAGAAATTCATAAGTATTTCTTCTGTAAATGGTATGCATGCTTGCCTTCATCTGATGTGGTTGAGTAAAATTGTAATGTGAAATTTTGTTGATTCAGTTTGTTTTCATTTTTGTTGTAAGTATTAACTTTGTATTATAGCCTCCAGCTGAATGTGATTTACATAATTAAAGATTACCAGTTGCCTCTGAAGAGGACATGCCATACATGGTGGTTTATGCCTGTGTATTCACAGGGGAAACATGTCTGTTTCAGTCTGTAAGTCAAGGTTGTTCTGAGCTATAACTCACAGCACTGTGACAGTGGAGAAGTGTGACTTGCAACAGTTTATCTGCAGTCAAGGATATAATGGAAGACCACTGTTTGTACAGAAATCTACTGGATGATTTTCATTTAAGTGATGAAACATAATGATGATAATTGATTTTCTTTCCTCTTTTTCTTGTGTGTATGTGTGTGTGGGGGGTGGGGGGGAGGTAGGTGGTGGTGGGGGGATCTGGGGTGCTCATGTATGCATGAGTCAGTTGAAATATTGTTACTGACTTTACAGCATCCAAGTTTTGTGGTAGTGATTCAGAATGTCTAATTTTTATTCTGGCATAACAGCTAGTTGGATTCACTGGTTGTGGAGGGATATCCACCTGACACAGTATCCCGTTTTCTTGGAGTTTTCCTTTTTATTTTATTTTATTTTATTTTTGTCTGTAAATATGTATGTGGATCATGTTGAGATTTTGTAGGTCTGTTTGTCGTCAGAGATGTACATAATTAGGCCAGAGAGATGATATATATATATATATATATATATATATATATATCAGGGCCTCTTGAAATCATTACCCAAGAAATTTTCTCTTTGCAATCACAGTTTTTGTTTCTGCCTTTTTTTCTGTTTTGAATTTTCTTGCTGCCATCTCTGCCTTCTTGGTCCTCCAACCCCAGTGAATAATGCTGGAAACATTTACCCCCCCCCCCCCCCCCCCCCGCCTCCCCGGCCCCCCCACAATGGAGTATGGTTGCCTACATAGTGGAGTAAAAATGGCCATGCATGTAAAAGCCCACTAGCAAATATGAATGGATGTAGGGGTTGCAGCTCATGAACATCAGAATAAGATGACTGCAATGTAGGGTTGGTGAGACTGGTGACTATGGGTTGGGTAATGTTTCCCAGGGAAACAAATGCTGGAAAACTGTAAAAACAAAAAAACAAACTCAGAGAGAGTGAAACTAGGTATATATAATGTTACTATACTCATGTTGAAAATAAATTGATTTGAAAAATATTTTTAAAAAACGAAAGAAAACAAAATGAAAAACTAAAGAAATATTAACAAAAGAAAGAAAACTAACAAACGGACTCATATTTTCTAAATGCTGCTTCCTTTGAAACAGAGGTATTATATGTTTGTTAATAATCATCCAGTCTGAGCTATTAATAAAGCAGAAATTTACAGTGAGCAACAAAATATGAAGCTGTCTGCTTTTGCCCAGTTATTTAGGGTATAAATATATTAGGCGTTGTGTTAAAATGCTTTAGATGGGATTAATTCATATAAAACATACAAACACTCTATGCCATAAACTTTTGTACTTGATAAATATCACACAATGTTGTATACTGTGTTTTGTTGGGTTTTTTTGTTGGTTTTGCTTTTACATGGATAGTGTCAATGTAGTTGAATATTTATCAGCCATAACATGTTGTCGGTTACTGCTTAACTGCCTATGAAATAATCCATTCTTGTGCAAATGATGATAATGGTGATCAGTGTTGCTCATGAGCACAGAACATAAACCAGTACCTTGAAATGTTGAGCACTAAACGGATGTCTTGAATTTTGCAGGCTGTAAAGCCAGTGAGATGGGATCATTTGACAGAGAAAGTATATACAACTATTTCTAGACTTAGCAAAGCAATTGACTGGGAGACAGTTTAACTGAGTGCCCCAGGATGGAAATTTCCATCTCCTCGTGTGCAAAAAAAGTGTCTGGGGACAGAAATTTCTGTCTCTCTGGTGTGCAAAAAAGTGCCCCACGACAGAAATTTTCATCTCCTGGTGTGCAGAAAAGTGTTCCAGGACAGATATTTCCATCTTCTGGTGTGCAGAACACCTATTCTTTTTAAATAAACGTTAAGCAATACATGCACATGTATCAGATATATATCCATCATGATGTACACAACCCATTCTTTTTTCTTCCATGATGGCATGGATCTTGTTTTGTTTTTTGGACAGGATAATGATTTTTGAATTTTCTTCAGCTTCAATTTTTCCTTGTAGTAATGCCAGTCTGTGTGGAATTCAACAGAATTTACGTAAACAAAAGCAGTATATTTTTCTGTTTCATGTCTGTTTTTCAATAACTTACTAAATTCATTGAATTAAGGTATTTTTTATTTTGCATTTATCGGTATAGAATTTTGCAAGAAGCAAAACAAAGTCCAATATTTTATCATATTTTAAATGAGTATTCAGGGAGAAAGATCAAATGTTTTTGCATTTGTTACTGATTGCTTGTTCCAGCTGCTTCCAATAGACTGTTGCACGTCCCATTGTAGCAAAAAGAGTGTCTGTTGTTAGGTTTAACTGTGCAACAGAACATTTGTTGTCAAAATTTAGTGTATTATTCTTATCAGACATCAATTTGATTTCCGCAATATTCTGAATCATTATGAAAGTCTTTATCCAGTTTATATTTATTTTTTGTTTTTTTTGTTTTTTTGTTTTTTGTGTGCAAAATTTTCCTTTAAATTATCCTTCACAACAATGTCATACTACAAGCTTGTTCCTTTCTTCACTGAGCGGATGTAATATTCTGGAATAATTTGATTTACAATTGTTATCAAAATTCATATTTGATATTCATTCCAACAGAAGTTGTTTTCCATTAAATGACTGCTGCATAACTTAGAAAATTAGCTGGTATATTGTACTCATTAATAAATGAAATCAGTATAAGTCCGGTAACTTCCATCCTCCTTCCACAAGTCTGCAATGTAGCAAGCATTTTCAGGTATCCATCCATTTTGCCCGAGTAAAAACTCTAAAGTAAATTTATCATTAAAACCAGTGGCACTGCCAACAATTCCACTGCATGATTTGGTTTAATGTTGTTAAAGAACAATTCATTTGCTTGAAATGAGTCTTTCCAAAAGAGTTTGTCTTCATATGCACTTAGCATGGAGTCTTTTCGAAAAGACTTCAGTTTTGTATATCTGGATGTGTTAATGAATGACACTTTTTTTTTTTTTTTTTTTTTTTATTGCTGTTAATGTTTATATCTGGAAAATGTTTGATTCCAAAAATAAACATTCCCCCATGAAGACAACTTTGTGCATGAAGTTATTGAAACTGCACTTTATGGGCACTAAGATCATGGAAAATGTGGCAGGAAGTTGTCAGAAATTTTGATCGTGCACACATTTCATTTGACATATATTTTATTTTGTACATCACTTGTAAACAGTAAATTGTATATTGGCTTCATCAACAGAGTTTAATTCCTGTGGAGAACATTACAGCAGACTGATCCTTGAATATTTATGAATATGATTGATTTTTACTATTGATTTGGGGTAATTCTGGCACATTGATTGAATCGCTTCAGTATTTGCTCTTTAGTTCACAATTTAAAATTAATCATTAGCTTATTTGGCTGAAAAAATAGTTATTTGTAGTTTCTTTCTGTTTTAAATAATTGTGTGTTCTGCAATAAATGAACAAAAAAATCAAAAGCTTGAATTTTGTGTTGCACATGCTTGCATTAATGCAGACTGGTGTGTTAGTGCATGCATTCTTGTGGGTGCGAGTTCAATTTGAAAGAGCTGTTTCGGGCGTGCCCTTGGTTACTTTTTTTTTTTTTTTTTTTTTTTTTTTAGCTCACTTATATATGGATGATTGTATATTAATGTACACTCTCAAGCAAGTGAGCATGCAAATTAGGGATAAAAAAAAAGTAGTCCTGAGCAATCTGAATAATTGTTGTGTATCATGTGTAACAAATGTCAGATTTATTCTTTATCCCCTCCCACCTTTTTTGTGTTTGTTTTGCTACACTGGGATTAGTTTCTGACAGGCATCAGCTTCACTCTGCTCTTTCCAAATGAAGATTGTCATCCAATAACTGAATGTAGCTTTCACTATTAACCTTGGCTCTATCAGTGTCAATAAAATGAATGTTTGTTTTTCCTTTCCAGGATACTCCAGCAGAAACCATTATCTCTTTTGAAAATCTAGAAGTCTCATGATAGAGGCGAGATGGCTAAATTTCTAGTTTCCGTTTCCCATAAACGCGATCGTTTTGGCGATTTTTAGCTTTCTCTAACGTAAAGTTTTTCTCGTCTGTGAAAATGATCCTTTTCACATCAGTGGCCGAATAACGGTCATTCAAGTTACGGCAGCGAGTTTTTCTTTTCCCTCTAACATTTTGGTCCCTCCTTGATACCCGTATCCTCTTGGAGGGCTTCAGCTCCATTTCTTTCACCATTCTTAGCACAGAAGACTTGCTCACTTGAAAATCGCTTGCAATTTCTCTAAGAGATTGTGGATCCCTGGGTTCCCCTTCTGGGGTTGAATCAGTTCCTCAACACGGTCCTTGTTCTCCTCCGAACATGCTGTCTTGGGTCTCCCACTTCCAGTTATACGTGCTACTGACCCAGCAGTGCATATTTTAGAGATAAGTCTATATACAGTGACATGACTCCACCCCTTGCCTGGAAATTCTTTTACAATCCTTCTTCCACCTCAGCCTTTTTCCTTGAAATAGTTTTCAATTATAGCCTTATCACTTTTATTCAAGGGCATGGTTGAACCTTCCAAACTGAAACTTTGGACAGAACTGATTTTGGATACAGACGACAATATAAAAAAAAAAAAAAAAAAAAAAAAAAAAAGATAGACTTGACACCTAAACAGGCTATTTTTAGACTGACACTGATTGACAGATGCCAACACCTGGCACCTGGCATGAACATGATGAAGGTCACATTACACAGCTCTGTTATTGGATTTTTTGACCTGCTGTTTTGAATTTGACAATACTCTCATAAATTGTGTCCGAACTTTTAGATATTTTGCATGCAGACTTGTCAATGATACCCTAAGGTTACTGTGTGAAAATTGTCAAAAAATTCGGTTCTCTATCACTGAGAAAATACTTGTCAAAAAGCGGTTCACTTTTTGGGGGACACCCGATATGTATCCTTTTATGCATACTACATGAACAGTTTGTGTATGCCTAAAGGTGTTTGTATACATGCGCAGTTGTGTGTGTGTGTGTGTGTGTGCGTGCGTGTGTGCATGCGTGCGTGCATGCATGCTTTTTACTGGGTTTGTGTGCGTGTGTGTGTTCATACATGGACGCATATTTGTGCGTGTCATGTGTGTGTGTACGTGCATGTGTGTGTGTGTGTGTGTGCATGCATGCGTGTGTGTGTGTGTGTGTGTGTGTGTGTGCGCACGCTACCTGCTGGTAGATGTGATAGAGCATTGTCTTTATTTCTTAGTGCCAGATTTTCATTGTAATGTTGTTACACATCCGGTGGACATGCTTGAAGAAAAGGCAAAGACAACATTTCCACCACAGAGTATTAAAGAAACAAGTGAAAGATTTTGTGCACTTTCGTGCTTCTGAATTTCAAATGTTTGCAGTAACTTGAATGAGGAGAGGGGGAGACAGAGAAAATTAAAGAAAAACACAAAGAAGAATAACACTAATAGGGGTATCTTTTATGCTGTATTGTTAGACTGTTGTTTTCTTTCAAACTTTATACTTCATCACTGATGGATACGGACCATGCAGTAGTTCAGCTGGGTGTCTGTACTTTAGAACTGGTACGATAAGCTATGCTGATTAATAATTAATCATTTGTATTTGTATTTGTATTTCTTTTTATCACAACAGATTTCTCTGTGTGAACTTCGGGCTGCTCTCCCGGGGAGAGCGCGTCGCTACACTACAGCGCCACCCACTTTTTTGTATTTTTTCCTGCCTGCAGTTTTATTTGTTTTTCCTATCGAAGTGGATTTTTCTGCAGAATTTTGCCAGGAACAAAAGGGTTGTTTCCGTGGGTTCTTTTATGTGTGCTAAGTGCATGCTGCACATGGGACCTTGGTTTCTTGTCTCATCCGAATGACTAGCATCCAGACCACCACTCAAGGTCTAGTGGAGGGGGAAAAAATATTGGCGGCTGAGCCGTGATTCGAACCAGCGCACTCAGATTCTCTCACTTCCTAGGCGGACGCGTTACCTCTAGGCCATCACTCCACATGAAGTATAAACAAGAATACGATTATATAAAGTGATGCATGTATATTGATTTTGACTTCATGTGGGGAAAAAACCCTGAAAATTATCTAAAAGGATAATCATTTTTAGCATCAATGGAGCATGTTATCCCTGACCGTTTTGAATAAAGCATTAAAAAAAAAAATCATATCAAAAGCTGTTGTTTACCAAGATTTATTATTAACATTTGCTGCCTTGTAAGTCTACAATCTTTCCTGAACCTGAAAATTTTTTTAATGTTTTATGCAGATGCATTATTTTTTTTTGTAGTTTCACTCATTTCAGTAACACTACTATCAGAACTACAGAATCGGACATGCAGAAAATAAGCCTTTTCCCCAGAATTCATGACACTGGCATTCAGCCAATAACATTAACAACCAACTGAAAAAACATCGGAGGTATTCTGTGTACTATATGGATCATATATGAAGAGTTTTGGCTATGAGAATGTATTTGTTGCAATTCTACAAGGGTTCCAAGATGTCATTTTGTGAGGTTCGATAAAATCGCCATTTTTTTTTTAAATTAAAAAACAATGAGATATTGCTCCAAAACAATGAGATATGAGGCTTCTGCTATGAATTAAAAAATTTGGCTGAATCTACCTACTAAGAGACAAGGCCACAGTGTTGACAATGACAATGAGTTTATTCCCATTTACTCTTTTGAGTTATAGAGAAACAAGGAAACATGACAATAATGGGATGACGGCCACAGAGGAAGAGCGAAGATATTCTTAAACAAAAGAAACAAAAGGGGAGATAATACAAATGGTGAAAAAATAAAATGAAATAAAATAAAAGGCCAAATGTTATCATCAGTCTGATACAATGCAATAAGAATATGGACGTGTTCTGTATTACCTAGGTAAATACCGATTGCGGAGATTTTGAAGTGCAGGACATTCCATGACAAAATGGTATTCGTCTCCCACTCGATTTGTAATAATAATAATAATGGATACTTATATATATATAGCACACTATCCAGAAATCTGCTCTAGGTGCTTTACAAAAACACATTTGTTAACATTAAACATTACATCTATGTTACATACACACACCAAAATGTGACTACACACACACACACACACACACACACACACTGCATACATACATTTTAACATACATGTGTATCTAACAGCTACCCTAACACATACGCACACATAGGCAGGCACAAACTTACATAAACACACGCACACATAATACACATTCATATACATGCATGTAGTTATGTACACATACGTATGTATACACACATTGTCAAGCACAGCTAATGCAAAGGAAGTGGACCTGCCACAATTGAACTTATTGCTGAGGGAAAAGGTGAGTTCTGAGATGAGATTTAAAAGATGTGAGGGAATCAGAATGACGAAGGTTATCAGGGAGCTTGTTCCACGTCTTTGGCGATTGAAAAGAAAACAATCTGTGTCCATAGGTCTTACTTCTGATGTGAGGTATCCTGAGAAGTCGAGTATCAGAGGAAGAACGGAGCTGGCGAGACGGGGTATAGATATGGAGGAGTTCAGAAAGATACTTGAGGCCAGATCCATTGACTGCAGAAAAGGTCAGAGTGGATAGCTTATTGTCTATTCGATCAGAAACAGGCAACCAGTGGAGAGACTGAAGGAGAGGAGAAACATGGTCAAATTTAGAAGCTCTGCATATGAGTCTGGCAGCGTTATTCTGAATTCGTTGGAGTCTAACAGATATTTGGGAAGGCCGGCCAAGAGAGAGTTGCAGTAATCCAATCTTGAGAGAACCAGAGAGCATACAAGTGTCTTGGTTGCATCGGTTGAGAGACAGTGGCGGATAGAGCTGATTCTACGCAGTTCCAAACAGGCAACTTTACAGATATTCGAAATGTGCTGTTGGAAGGAAAGAGACTGGTCTAGGATTACACCAAGACTGTGAACAGAAGGAGAAAGTGAAACAGGTGTGCTATTGATGAGAACAGAGTCAAGAAAGGAAGGATGTTGATGAAACTTCTTTGGACAGGTTATCATAAATCCAGTCTTATCATCATTTAGTTGCAGTTTGTTGAGAGTCATCCAGTCCTTTAGGCCAGCAATGCACTCCTGTGTTTGAGTCACCAGTGCATCAAATTCAGCTATGGAAGCTGACACAATCTTGCTTCTTGTGGTATGTTCATGTGTCCACCTTTCTTAGTTTGTGATTACTTGTTCTGAGTTTCAACACTGGGATGCAAAAGCACAATGGCAAAAGATAATCTTCAAAATGCTATCTGGCTCCAAAATAAACTGTAGTTATTGGATTTTTTTTTTTGTAGAGTTACTACAAGTTTCTACCCCCCCCCCCCCCACTTTTTTATTATTTTTTAAAATTTTTATTTATTTATAACTATCTCTAAGCCTTTGGGTCAGATTTGTTTGTCAGTTTCAATTTCAGTTCCAATGCAAGAGAGACAACTTGTGTTAATCCACCGGAATTACCTCCCTTCTTCTATCAGCATTCCCTTCTCAAACTTTATCGTTTTACCAGAACCACTCTTTATGGATAACACATAAAAAATAAATAACACCTTTTTGAGATCCTCCTATAGCGAGTAAAAGCATTGAATAGAGACCAATGTAACAAATGATTTTTTGGGTCTGTGTATTGAAAAAGATGAAAGTTTTTTTTATATATCTTGTATTATATATCTGTATAAAGTTAATTTAAACAAGTTTCCTGTTCATGGAAAAAAAACCGGAAGTTTAGACTTCGAATCTCCCTGGTCCTGATCACGGCACATTTTTTAGGTCATTAAACTCCAGTCTATCGAATCTGCGAGGCCAAAGCCACGAACAGCTTGACCTTTTTTCCATTTCATCTTTTTCACTGTTCAGACTGAGGCTGTCATCTCTGACTGAGGTGAGTAGAATTATTCATTTTTGTTCTGTGTGCCTGCTTTCAAGGGACATGTAAATGTACTGTGTGGTTAACCCGTGTTTCATGCCACAGAGTCTAGTTTTGAACTGATCTTTGTCATCCAATGCACTGTGTTGTCAACATCTGTACATGTCTTTCGTGCCATACAGTCGGATTCTTTGTTGCCCCTGTGTGGTGAACTTGTGGCAATGATCATGATGTTCTTTGTGAAGGTTGAGAACATGTGTTTCCCTACCACATGGTTTTAGATGGGCCTTTGTTTTTCTTGTAGTTCTGTTTTACATGGTTTGGGACCAAAGACCCACATTTTGAGTTTGATTCATGTTTTCTTTTCATCAGTGGTATTTTTTACTAATGATGTAATACTAATAGTAGTAGTAGTAGTAGTGGTGGTGGTGTAGGGACTGGTATTTGACTGCCTAGGCCTCTTGGCCATTTTTTTTATGTCCCCTTCAATATCGGTATCCTTTTATTTGTGCGATACATATGTTTTCTTTTACATGTTCTGTAAATCACTCATCAAAGTCAGTAAATTTTTCTTTTAAATTGATGTTCATGTCAAGGAGATTTTTGAACACATTAGTATTTTGTGCAAGTTTATTTTCGATTGGTAGTGCATTCCATATTTGTGTAATTCTATTAGCTAATGAATTTTTCCTTAGGTTAGTATTACAGGGCTCTTTACAAATTTTCATCGTTGAATTTCTTGTACTCTCATAATCTGACATTCTAAAAATATTAATTATTATTCACATTGACTTCATTATAATAGCAATTTAACATTTTGTATGTTTCTGTTAAATCCCCTCTTAGCCTTCTTCCCATTAATGAATGCATATTAAGTATATAACATTATAAGTCTCTGTTGATAGCTCATAGATTTGCATTCTTTTAATATTTTAGTTGCTCTTCTTTGTACCCTTTCTATGGCTATAGATTGTCTCTTGAGGTATGGGTGCCACACAATATTGCCATATTCCACTTGTGATCAAACTAATGTTTTATACAGTTTAAGAAATATATCTATCTAAATAGGTAAATGTTTTCTTAATTATTCCTATCATCTGGTTGGCTTTATTTATTATATTCTGTATATGCATGTCAAAAGATAGTTTATTATCAAAAATTATGCCAAGGTCTTTCTCACTTTGACATTTTTCAATGTCCTGTGTGGTGTCTTCTGTTATATGGTAATGTAGTTATCTTGTACTATCTGTTGATAGGCATTCTGCATATATAACATTTGAAACTTTAAAATGGGAAAGGGAAATCCATCTGGGTTTGGAAGAGTTAAACTTAAAGAAGCTGTGATTTCTGTATTTGAAATCTCACCTGCTTTGTGTATTCCGGAGCAATGACAATGGCGTGTCATTGGGTGTAGCCATACACTTTAAATAAATTGGTTTGTGAACTGGAGAAATTCCATAAGTAGTAGTAGTAATAGTATAGGGACTGGCAGTCATCTGTCTCGACCTCTCTGCCTTTTTATGTCCCCATCAAATCTTCATCTTCACTTCTTCCATTTTTTTTTTAATTCATTTATTTTCCTCTTTTGTTTGTTGTTGTTGGGTGGTGTACACAAGTACACTTCTGCAAAAAACTTTGTTTTATTTATCATAGTCATTTTTTTTTCTTTTAAGATGGTGTTGGGGTCAAGGAGATTTTTTAATGTGTTAGTATTTTGTGCAAGTTTAACTTCGGTTGGTAGTGCATTCCATGTTTGTGCAATTCGGTTAGCCAATGAATTTTTTCTAATATTGGTGTTGCAGTGTTTTAAACAAATTTTCTTTACTGCGTTCCTTGTGGTTGTACTATCATAGTCCGACATTCTAAAGATATGTCTTGCATTTACATCATTTATGTTATTTAATATCTTATAAGTTTCAGTCAAATCTCCTCTTACTCTTCTATATTTTAGTGAATGTAGATTTAAATATGTAAGTCTTTGTTGGTAACTCATACTCTTGCATTCTTTTAATAATTTTGTTGCTCTTCTTTGGACCCTTTCTAATGCTATAGATTGTCTCTTGAGGTATGGGTACCACACAATATTACCATACTCTACATGCAACCTAACTAAATAATGCTTTGTATAAATTGAGAAATATATCTTTGTCTAAGTAATTGAAGGCTCTCTTAATTACACCAGTCATTTGATTGGGTTTATTTATAATATTATCAATATGTGTATCAAAGGAAAGTTTATTGTCAAACGTTATTCCAAGGTCTTTCTCACTATGGCATTTCTCAATATTCTGCGTTGTTTTCTATTTTCATATGGTAATTGTTATTTAGATTCTTTTCCCTATGTGCATTACTTTACACTTTGAAACGTTAAAATAAAGGTTTCATTGGTTAGACCGTTCTTGTAGTGTATATAAATTAGTTTGTAATGTGAGATTTTTGCGTGCATCACCATAAATATTAGTGTCATCTGGGAAAATTTTACACATATTTTGTATACAATCAGGAAGGTCGTTTATATATATTGTAAAAAGTACTGGTCCAAGAATACTGCCCTGTGGAATACCACTGATTACGTTTGCGCAAGTTGACTTTTCTTCTCCTATCATAACTAATTGTGTTCTACCTGTAAAGAAGCTTCTTGTCCAGTTCAGTAAGTTACCAATAATACCATATGACTACGAGGCTAATTTTAATAACAGTCTTTCGTGTGGGACAGAATCAAATGCTTTTTTGAAGTCTAAATAAATTATGTCAATAGATTTACCGCTGTCTGTCATTTTAGTCAGATCTTCAATTACTTCTAATAGTTGCGTTATGCATGATCTATTCTGTCTTAAGCTATGCACAAAGGTTAATTATTTTCATATGTGAAATCATTGCATCTCTAATAAATTAATAAAAGATTCTAAAATCTTACACACTATACATGTCAGGCTCACTAGTCTATAATTACCTGGTTCTTGTTTTGACCCTTTCTTGTAAATAGCTGTTACCTCAGCCATCTTCCAGTCGTTTGGTATGGAAGCACTTTCAAGTGACTTATTATATATGATGCTCAGTGGAATAGCCAACTCTTTGCTCAACTCTTTTAAGAGCCATGAAGGTATTTGGTCTGGTCCTTGTGCTTTATATGGGTCTAAAGCTTTTAATTTATTTTCCACTGCCATAAGGGCGACCCTTAGATCACATACAATGATACATGGATATTTCCTGATCTGGAGCTTTCTCCAAGGTTAAGTAAATTTGTAACAGTCTCTTTTGTAAAAAAAAAACAAAAAAAAAACCACTTGCAAAGAAATTATTTAAAGTTTCTGCTTTTTCCCTATCTGTTTCTGCTAAACTACCATCTTCTTTTTTCAGTACTCCTATTTTCGTTCTTAGTTTAGTTCTTTCCTGTACATACTTCCAAAACATTCTTGGGCTATATTTACAGTTTTTTTGCTATGTTTTTTTGTTTTTTTTTTGGTACTCTTTTTCAGCTTTTTTTTTTTTTTAATTTTTTTAATGAACTTACACTAGTTACAGCACTTATTCCTTTCTGTTACATAACATAAATAGGGGTAACCTGTTTTTGTTAGTAAGAAACGCTTATATAGTTGACAGAAACAGAAAGACTGCACATATCTATTATTATCCGGTTCTGCTGCATGACCTAGATCCAAGTGAGAACGCAGCATACCTGACCAGACCATCTAGTATTGATTATATGGTTCTAACTTTTACTGTTTTTTTGTTAGCGGAAATTCACACATTCAGTCTCTTAATTTCAGGCTTTTTGTCTGTAAATTAATTATATAGTTAACCGTAAGAAAGTACTGAGTTATGGAAAATATATAGCTAAAAAACCATTTTTTTTCAATTTCTCCCCTATCTCTTTCTTTCAGTCTGTCTGCACATATTTCACTCATTCTGTCTGTGCCTTACTGTGTATGTGAGGATGTGTGTGTTATTGTGTGTGTGTGTGTGTGTGTGCACGCGTGTGTACAAGTTTCCATGTAAATTTGCACGTGCCTAATCAGGAACACACATTATTTAATGCTTACAGATCTTACAGCTGTGGGTTCCAGAAAAATTTAGAAGAGTAGATCCAAAAGATGGATCAGTCTTTTGTGAAGACAGGAGTGGTCCAAACCACAACCAGACACAGGAGAAGGTTTGATGATGGTGGACGGTCAGGACAGATGGTGAACTATGCTCCATACACACACCAGGCCTGGCATCAGCAAACTAGTCCACTTGAACTGACCACAACTGTTGGCCGGATTAAAGTGTCTGTGTACAGGACTGACATCACCAAGCTGCCTGTAGATGCCATTGTGAACGCTGCCAACGAGCACCTTGCTCATGGAGGTGGTGTGGCCTATGCCATTGCTCGTGCTGCTGGCTTTTCTCTGGAATCGGATGGAGACGAGTACATAAGAAAGTTTGGTCCACTGAAAGTGACCCAGGTTGTGGCCACAACAGGCGGTGCCCTGCCTTGCAGGAAGGTTCTCCATGCTGTGGGACCTCGCTGGACTGACTACAAGGACAAAACACAGTGTTGCCAACATCTAAGTGATACAGTTTACAACTGTTTTTCACTGGCCTCGGAGAATGGGTTCACTTCTCTTGCTGTCTCCTCCATTAGCTCAGGTGAGCCTCAGTTTGTATGGAAAAAGGGTGAATGTAATTTCAAATCAAAGGGCAGAATGAAATCAGAATGTTTTATTTTAAAAAAAAAAAAAAAGGATGATGTAAAAATGTACTTTTTATTTTTTTTTAAATTCTGTAACTCACATCCCCTCCTGCCCCTCCCATGCCCCCCCCCCCCTAACCCTCTAAAAAAAACAAAAACAAAAACACGAAAAACATCAAAACAAAAACAAAACAAAAAAACAACAAGAAATAAAGGGAGAGAGAGAGAGATTGATTGCACAAGGTTTTTAATGGATTTTTTTCTTTGACGTTAAGCCCTTTACTGAAGAGTTGACATGCACTTCAAATGACCTGCAGGTGCTTGTGCTGTGTAAACATGCACTGTACATCCAAATACCTTTTTTTGTTTTGCTCAGCATTGCAGAAAAGTTGACATTTAGGCAAGAGTTCACTCCCTTGATATATGTGGGTGTGAATGGTGGTGCTGGGTGTGTTGATGTGTGACAGTGAAAGGGGTGAGGGTGTTTTGTGACCAGTTTTCTGTGTGTGTAGTGAATAAATTGATAGGAGCATGATTTGATCAATGCATGTCTGTCCATGTCAGATGCATTGCATATATATTATTTATATTCGGTTGGGAATATACTATCGAACCAAAAATGTTTCTAGAATTTTTTTTCAGTATGCACCATAGAAAAATGTGTATGATAGATTTTGAATTTTCACACACACACACACATATATTGATCTATATATGTATATGTGTATATATATATATATATATATATATATATATATATATATATATAAGAAATATGAAATACCAAGTCCTGTAACGAAACGCTGTGATGATTTTCTAATATCTGATTGCAGCCATATTTGGTGTTCCTCAGCAGACCTGCTCAGAGTGTTACCTGGCTGCAGTGCAGAGGTTTGATGAAGAATGGGGACACAGGACCAGCCTACAGCACATCCATTTTGTTGATGTCAACGACACCATGGTCTCTGTTATGCAAAACACTTTCAGAAACTCTTGGAACACTCCAGTCACAATCCAGCTTGCGAGGTCGCAGTCCGAGTCCCCAGCGGGAGACAGTGCTCCCGTCAGTGAGTCAAGAGGACGGAGACGTCGTAGGCCAGAGCCCGCAAATGTAGGGCCAGCAAGGCCACAGTCGACAGGGTCACAACCCACAAGGCCAGAGCCCACAAATCCCGATGTCCAGCCTTCCCAACTGAGGTCACATCAAGCTGGAGGTGACCAGACACTGGAAAATCGTCGGAGCAGACACCATCCTGGAGACAGTACTGCAGTTGTTGACTGTCACGGCATCCGTGTTCTGTTCCAGTGTAAAGATGACATCAGTGTCAGCACAGATGCCATTGTTCTTTGGCAGGTTGAGGGTCAAAGTTTCAAAGATACATTTTCAAGGAAATTTATGTCTGCGAACAGTAAATTTTCCGCTGAGTTTGTTCCTAATTATGGCATAAAAGTACATCACAGAGGGGACATTGATATCACAGAGTCAAACAGCAGAATGGTGCTGTTGCCTGTGGTTGGCCTGTACCACAGAGACAGCCAACAGGAAATCCATGCAGGTGCACAGAAAGTCCTCATCAAAGTGAGCCAGGCCAGAAGGAGAACTGTTGCCTTCCCAGGATATCCATATGGAAAACATCATAGTAAGACACTTTTAGTAACATTCTTTTTTAGCTTTTTGTTTGTTTGTTTGTTGTCTTGCATCTTTTATTTCACAAGCACTGAAGAATATCAACATTATTTGTCTTTTGTTTTTGATGCATTTTGGAAACACACTTTACAATAGTTGTAACACTTTATACTGATGATAGTTTATTTTCCTTTATCAAGAAATGTGTTCTTGTCACTTCTGTGTGAGTGTGAATTATTTATTTGACATCATGCCCTGATGGTGTCAAACTGGTTTGGCCAGTTGGCCATTTTCTTGTGTGTGACTGATGCGGTATTAAGACACCCCCAGGCCTATTTATAGTTCAGCCAATAAGTGCAATTTTCTCCCCTCAGAGCATAGAAATTCACCGTTTCACATTATGTGGCCAACAGCGGACTGAACGTCACTCAGATTTATGCTCTTTGTTTCATGAAGTCTTTTGTTTATGTACTTGGCACTTTATTTTGTTTATTCTGTGGCTCTCTTTACCTTTTCCACTCTTGGTTCCTTCTGTCCATTGTTTTTCACAATTTATATATTTCTTCTGTCCTTGTCTCAACTTGAGAATGAAGTTGTTCATTGAAGCCACATTGGTTTTGTGTTCAATCACATGCCATGTCTTGCTCTGCCATTGGCAAACAGCAGACTTGAGGGGTGTAACGTCGGTGTGTTCTTGACCAGCCTTCCACTTGGGGACCCCCTTTATGTTTGTGGGTTTGAGTTATTCTCTGTACCTGTTGGTGATAATAATGATCCCATGGATTGTCAAGGATGGCACAGATATTTCTATTTGGACAATTGTTCCACCCTGCAAGACTGGCTAGGGTAAAAGGGCCACTGACAGTTGTCACCTATCCCAGCTTCAGATGCAGGGGTCAGTAAGTACAGACAGTCATCCAACCATTCTAACTCCCGATGTGTCTAGAAACCATTGGAGGCCCAGGTGGGTTTGTTTCTCCCTGGAACCCAGCAGGGGACATATTTGTTGTGTTGTTGCTCAGACAGCTAAGATCAGATACATCTTTCGTGCTATGAAGAACAGATTTAATAAAAAGTGAAATAAACAAACAGAAACTGGACTGTGATCTGCTGTGGCCCTGACCATTGTTGTTCATCTGGTGCCCTCTATTTTCTCTTAGCATCAAGAAAGATAATTCAAATGTTAATAACTTTCACCTCAACAATATCATCCATGTCCTCTGTTGCTGTGATCCTGTTCCGTGCCCCAATCACAGGATAGGTGACAGCACCTTCACATTAAATGAAGTGGTGTGGTCCTCCCACTACAATCACACCTCCCCAGAATCCATCTAGATCTATGTGATTGTGCCCATCACTGAACAGGGGTTACCATGGGCTGTGTATGATCCATCCTGGTCCTACATTCTGCTCCCCCTCCTACATCTCTCCATCATGTTAAATTGTTTCAGAATCCTCGTTTGCAAGTTTTATTTGCAAAGATAGGGGAACTGTGCCATGAAATATTGTGAAAATGATTGATGTAACATTCATACACACTTTAACAGAATGTGGTCAAGTTGCAAAGTAATTGCTCTTTTTGTTATATATTAAAATTGATATGAATTCTTATATTTTACAGATTCAGATCAGGCGCTAGAAGCATTTGCTGTGGCTTTGTACCAGGCAGTGAAAAACGTCAGCACCATGCCAGATGTAGCAATAACAGAAATTTACATTGTCCACCCTGAAGAAAAGAGCATACAAACATTGAAAGAATGCTTCGAAAGGGCTGTTGACAACACTGACAAAGCCAAACCAGACAGGAGGCAGAATTCAAGGCACAGCACCACACCTGTCTGCTCACTGTGTCGGAACGAGAAGCAGTGCAAGACCCTGGATACATGTGGACACAATCTCTGTGATGACTGTTCTAAACAATTGATGGAGCCAAAGTGTCCTGATTGTGGGACAGCATGGGGTGAAATACATGGTGACCAGCCAAAGGGAACAATGAAAGTCAAGTATGACAAAACACAGCAGCTACCAGGGTTTCCTCCAGGGACATTTGTCATTTCATACAAATTCCCAGGCGGGAAACACAGTGAGCAAGTAAGTTGCACTTTATGATTTCATTGTTTTTAAGTTTTGAGTGTCACATTTTAGGACAAAGCTCATGTGTAGCTTTTATTATCTATACATCAGTTGTGATTTGTGTGAGCGAAAACTGAATTTGACGAAGGTATTTTACATCATCAGATCTCACACATTTTATGTGCACTACCTATTACGTTTGCATATCTAAAGATTAACTGGATACTTAAAAAAACATAATAAAATTCCAGTCACCTTTTTAACAGATTTTTGTGATAATGTCATCTTGAAATCATCATAAAAAAACAGATTTGTCAAACTGGAAGTTTTACAGTTGTATGGAAGGGGGAACCATGGGTTCAGGAATAAACTCACCTCAGTGAAGTGTTAACACCATCTTTTTAACCTTTTGTTTCACATGGAACAGTGTTCAGTGACCATTATAAAACCAGTGAGGAACTTTAAATAGGGAAACAGAATTGAGCAGGGTGATAATGACATGTGTTGGAATATGGATTGTTACAGGTTTGGGTTAATCTCTGTACCTGTTCAGTGATCTATCACTTTATTGCCTGATCACAGTGTACAGAAATTTGCCTTCAGGTTTGTTCTTGGAGAGAAAAAATTGAAACGTACTTAACAAAACACACAGTCATTCCATCATAACAGTGGATCACATTTATACCAAATTAAAAAATATTCATGGTACATGGCAGGGTAGAGTTCGGGAGAAGGTGTAGTAGGGAAGGAGGGATGTCTCACAACCACCATCAAGTAAATCTTGTTACAACAGTGTGATATGTACTGTAAGACACCAAAGTTTGATATACAAATACATTTGTGAAAAAGTCTTATTTTAAGACTGAACCATATGATGGAAAATGTTTACACACACACTCACTCACACACACTCAATGCAGAAAAATATCAGAATTATCTCCATATATTTACAGACGGATCTGTTCTTGATGATAAAAATGCTGGTGCGGTTTTCTTTCTTCCTGCCTTTAAAGTTGAAAAATATTACTTTATTGGAAAACATCTTTCCATATTCACAGCTAATTGCTACTATACAAACTCTGAACTACTTAGTGAGCCATCAAATGGTTTTCTCGAAAATAGCATGCTTTGTTGATTCCAAATCAGTACTTGATGCTCTACATTTATTTAGCCTTGAAACAAGACCTGACTTAGTTATTGAGGCAAATCATTTGGTACATTGTTTGAGGATTAAAGGGACTGAGGTCAGTTTTTGTTGGGTGCCTTCTCATGTGGGCATCCATGGCAATGAAACTGCTGATAAAGCAGCAAAAAGAGGAGCACAAGATTCAGAAAAATCGACAAAAATACATGTCCATCTTTCCGTAAAAGAGACATACGCTTTATTAGAAAAATCAGTATGGGGTCGATTTCATAACCGATGGAAGGAAAACTTTTTAAAACATAAAGGAGATCATTCCCCGAGAATATTATTAAAGAAAAGATACTGAATCCATCAGCTTGCTGAACAAGATTGATAACCTCTACTTTCTTCCATATAAAACTTGATGCGCTGAAGACAAAGTAGAGTAAAAATGTTACATGCATCTGTGGTAAGCAGTTCAGCTTGCATCATTGTTTGTTTCACTGTCAGCAGTTACATACCTTCTTGCCAAGTATTTCAAAGAGAATAACTATTCTGCATTATTTCATAGCCCTATTTCTACATTCCTTGAATGTACTTCAGAATTTTGTAAATGGTTTCTGATTATTATTATCATTAATGAATTGTTACTGTTAAATGTAATTGCATGTTAGTTACAGATTTTTTGGTAGATTTCTACCTTTTCTGTTTTCCTCTTCCCTCACCCCTTCCCTGTGCCCCCCTTCCACCCTCCCCCCCCCCCTCCACACCCCCCCCCCCCCCACCTCCCCACTTTCTTTTTTTTGTATCATCTAATATCACTGATAGTGAAAAGACGCTTAACTAAAGAAAGAACTCAATGCAGCAGTACAGGTTTGAAAGAAATAAGCCACAGTGTTGACTACTTCTTTTAAAAAAACAAAAACAAAAAACGAAAAAAACCACCTCTGTGAATGAATCATTCATCTTGATCAACAGCAAAAGTCACAGAAAACAATTACAATGTCTCAGAATCACTGCATGCCATAACAAGTCTGTCTGTCAGGTGTTTAACGTCCTTTGTACACAAAACAATTGCAGCATCGCCGGCGAACATTTTTCTGATGAGTGTGTGGCTAACTTACTTGTGTGGTGTGGTAGCCTTGTGGTAACACGGACATGCAAGAAGCCAGAGAATCTGAGGGCATGAGATCTGATTCCACATTCATCAGTATTCTCTCCCCATCCACTAGACCTTAAGTGGTCATCTGGACACTAGTCATTCAGATGAGATGATAAACTGAGGTCCCGTGTGTAGCGTGCACTTAGTGCATGGAAAAGAACCCATACCAACAAAAGGGTTGTCCCTGGCAAAATTCTGTAGAAAAATCCATTGTGATAGGAAAACAAATATACTTACAGGTTGAAAAAAGAAAGGAAAAAAAGTGGCTCTGCACTGTAGTGATGAGCTGTCTTGAATTTCACACAAAGAAACCTGTTGTGACAAAGATTGATGTAATGATATGATATGATGTAATGTAATATAATGTATTATGTATTATAGTATGAATATAGTATGATATAATGTTTTAATTCTTAAAAAAAAAAAAAATAATAATACAAGGAACAGGTGGTAGAAATTGCCATTTGCATCTTTTACATTGGGTTTACCTCCACTGGGTTGGAGGGGGAGGGGGGGGGGTATGGGGTTGAGAGGATTTAGCAAGGCAGAGGTTTGGGTAGAAGGATAGGGGAGGAAATGGGGGTTGGCGGGGTTGGCAGAACAGATAAACACACACACACACACAGAGAAAAAGAGAAGAAGAAAATAACATGTTAACTGTTGTCCACCTAAATTACATTTTCATGTTAACTATTGATCATTTGCTTAGCATTCACAGATCACTACTACTACTTTTATTTCCCCGTCAGCTGTTTCCTGAATCACATCTTTCAATATTGCTTGTTTGCCAACATTGCTTGCATAAGCATATATTGCCAATGAGCTATATTATTTGACAAAATGAAGAATTGCAATTGCTGCAGAGTAAACAGACTTGTTCCAAATTTCAGGCTAGGCAGTATGCAGAAGAAAAATACCTTGGAAAAGAAGAAACTGCCTATCTTCCTGATGTACCTGAAGGCCGAGAAGTTCTGATGCTCCTGAAGATAGCGTTTGATCGAGGCTTGCTTTTCACACTGGGTGAGATCCAGAGATCCAGTCGGTTTCACTCTCAACGAACACCAGAATATGGTATAACCTGGAGTGGCATTGAACACAAGACAGCCAAAAAGCAAGCTGCCAGGTATGTAGTATTTTGATTGGATGACAGGATGGTTTTACAGGTTCTTCCACAGTTGTTATGGAGATCATTGTTTTAATATTGCGTAGGTTGTTGCTGCCGTTGCCCTACAGTCAGCCAGTTTTATCTTATGTCTGTTAGATGGACCTGATCTTTGTTTTTAAGTTCACAGTAGTTTGTGAAATCTCTTGCTTAAGGTTGATTGGTAGTTTACCTGTAGTCTGGTCACACAAGTTGGTGATTTCAGACTCAAGATTAATGAAATAAAAAAAAAATTCACATTTGTCAGAACGGTTTTAACAGTTGAAGGAAATTTAGAATGAGGGGGAGGGAGAGAAGAAAAAGGAAAAGAAAGGGGGATGGGGGTGGGGGGGGATGAAACAAACATACATGTATACAGTGGTTGAAAGAAAGGTGGTGGTGCTTACAGTAAATTTCCTTCTGGACTGTGTAACATGTGACTGGCTGGTTTCAGAAGAGACAAATTTTAACAGTGAAACAATATCTCCCCCCCCCCCCACCCTCCCCCCCCCCACACCCCTCCAAAAAGAATAGTGTCAACTGCTAGATGTTCATTGCATAAACAGTTTGCTTTTTTACCAACACTTTCTTGGGAATCAAGCAAAAGTTGAAGCATTATGCTTTTAACATTATTGCTGAAAATGTATACATTCAACAGATTAAAATACCCTTGGACAGGACTTCAGAAAGATTAAAACAGTTCCTTTTCCATGATATCACACATTTCTGAGGATAGCAAGACGCAAGGAATTCCATCATCAATAGTTGCTCCACATTTCGTAAGGCGATCAGCATGTTAGTTATAAAGAAATCCACAATGTGAATGTATCCAGCAAAAGTCAGACCATTCCTTTCATCTGAATACAATGAATTTACTTTATTTCAGAAATGATATTTCCCTTTATCTGATTCTGACTTAATATGAAGGGTTGCAAAACAGATTTAGAATATACATAAGCAAAATGTTTAGATAAAAAAAATAGGGGGTCAGTGATACTGTGTTACAGATACAGCTTCCCAGACGATGGCTACTTGAATCGTGTGCAGCAACAGTTGGCAGTAGTGGGTGTGTTTGCAAGTGACCTCACTGAGCAGCAGAAAACATTCATTCGTGTGTCAAGTGAACCTGTCAAATCGGCTCTGTCCTCACTGTTCTGAGATCATCATTGCAAGATATGTTCTTACCTGCCATACTTTTACCTATGTGCAAGGCGACGGGAAATACAGAGAGCAGCAGTGACCTGAAGTTGTTTGATTCAGTATCCAGTTGAGGAGTGTTTGACCCTGTATCTTGTTGGGGAGTGAAAAGTCTCTGAACTTGTTTGTTGTAATCAGTCACTGTGTACGCTTAATGACTTGAGTGATGCTTGGATGAGGGCTGAATTTAGTTGGTTTTTTTGTTTGTTTGTTTTGTTTTCATACAATTTTGGGGGTACTTGGATTTGAAAGGAATGGACAACTATCTGCCCATCAGTGTGTGTGTGTGTGTGTGTGTGTGTGTGTGTGCACGCACGCATGTGTGCTTGTGTGATTGCGATTGTTTTAGTTTTGTTGGATGAGTAGTTGAAAAATCTATCCTTGTATTTTGCTAAGATTCTGTTTGAGACGGTGAGTAAAGTTCACGTTGGTGTGTACATTGTGTAAATACTATGTTAGAATTCAATTTTATGACATTTATTCTTTTTTTGTGTATGTTTTCTACATAGATGCAGTTTGTTGAAACCTTTGTGACATCACTTGTTCATTTTGTGAAGTACAGAAGGCTGACATTTTCAAATAAATTCAAGGGTTATATTTATAAATTATTATGACTTGAAATTCTCTGCATGTCTTAAATGATTGATTGTAAAATCTGGTATAAGCAAATGGCTTGTGATTTTGTTATTTCATTTTGAATTGTGCGGTTTTTGCGAATTTTGATTTTTTTTTTCAAGCTCTTTCTGTCAGTTTATATCAGTACGTGTATGTGTTAATTGATAAGAATGCACAGTAGCTTCCCCTTTCACCAAGGTAACATCAAAGTAGCTGGAAAGTCATGGTGCGTGCAGTGTACATGTAATGAAACACCTCCAAATCCACCATGCAGAGTAAAAGACAGAGGCATGGATGGTGGGAGGAGGTAAAACACATGAACTTAGTGGAGTTGGAAAATTGTGATGCCAGGTTCTCTGTCAAACTGCACAGTGTTTTAGTGCTTTATAAAAACGCCATAAAATCAACCAGACATACTGATTTTCAATGAACTAAATTGTAACTTTTTTTAAATCATGTACTCAGATTTGTTGGATCAATTTTTGGCAAACTCTGTAACCCACAGAGACAGTCACAGGAAAGAACAGAATTATTTGGATGGGGCGATAAACCAAGGCTCCATGTGCAGCTTGCACTTAGCGCACATGAAAGAAACCACAGCAACAAATGGGTTGTCCCTGGCAAAATTCAGTAGAAAAATTCATTTTTATAATAAAAGAAACACACTTGCAGACAGAAAAAAAGAACAAGAGTAGCATAGTGACACACTCTCCCCAGAGAGAGCAGCTTGAATCTCGCACAGAAAAATATGTTGTGACAAAAAGTAATAAGGAATACAATAGAGTTAGAGTGTTGGACTTTCAATCTGAGGGTCTTGGGTTCGAATCACGGTGACGGCGCCTGGTGGATAAAGGATGTAGATTTTTCCAATCTCCCAGATCAGCGTATGTGCAGACCTGCTAGTGCCTGAACCTTCTTCGTGTGTGTACGCAAACAGAAGATCAAATACGCACGTTTAAGATCCTATAATCCATGTCAGCGTTCGGTGGGTTATGGAAACACAAGAACATACCCAGCATGCACATCCTCGAAAGTAGAGTATGGCTGCCTACATGGCGGGGTGAAAACAGTCATACACGTAAAATCCCACTCATGTACATAGGAGTGAACTTTGGAGTTGCAGCCCACAAACAAAGAAGAAGTAGTTTGCTATAGACATGTAGAGTTAGAATTCATCCCTGACTTGTGTCAGTTTTTGAATTTTACAACACAAGTGTGGTCTTTTCTCTTCCCACTGAGATTATTGATATAATAATTTATATACGTTTGCTTTCATGATTGAAGTTTTTGATTATGAACTGTAGTTGGTGTGTGTGTGGCAGTGTGTCTGTGTCTTGTCTGTGTCTTCTTTCTAGTGTTTAGATTTGTACAGTCGTTTTAAAATTTACTTTAGCAGCCCAGAGGTGTCCCTTGTCATCCGCATCCTTGTGAAAAATCCTGATTTGATTTGACCATTGAGAATGGCATGACTGGTTATCATTGCAGTGTGAATCTGTTACATGTGTGATTTTCTTGAAGTACTGTTGATGAACCTTTGGGTGTGTTACAAGAAATGGTCTTTATGGTGTTGTTGTGTCATCAAACTTCATATTGGCTCGCATTGTTAAAAAGTAATGTATCACTGGGTCTAGTATTTCTTGTTTGTCTGTGTGATGATTTAACTGCATTGTAATGAGTTGACTAAAACCCAAATGATTGCTTGTTTGATACTCCATGATGATTTGAGACATACTTGCTTAAAACTTGACCAGAACCCAAATGCTTCATACTTGTGGACTCTTGAGACATGCACATGTGAATGATAGCTTGACAGAAACACAAATAACTCACGATACACATCTTGAGACGTACAGATGTTTTGAATCAGTTTACTGTATATTTGCCAGTCAGCCACAATGTTTTCAAACATTAATTTTTGTTTTGTGGAATTTCATTTCTTCTGGGTTTTTCAGTTCACGGACAGTGTACTATATAATGTGTGAAGCAACATCGTTGACAGCCCTTTGACCTGCAGGCTTCACTGCAGCAGGGGAACTCACTGAGAACACATCATTACGGATCCATGCTTTGTGTGTCTTGTTGAACTGACAGTGCACATGCTGATGAATTATGCTGAGACTGCATGTGTGATGTGTGTGGGGGGTTTTTTGTTTGTTTGTTTTTTTGTTTGTTTGTTGTTGTTTTTTAGAGCTTGTCAAAGGAAATCTTTGTGGACGTTGTGTGTGTGTGTTAAAAAAAAGTTTTTAAATTTTAGAGGATGCATTGCC
Organism: Babylonia areolata; assembly: GCF_041734735.1. Taxonomy (NCBI): domain Eukaryota; kingdom Metazoa; phylum Mollusca; class Gastropoda; order Neogastropoda; family Buccinidae; genus Babylonia; species Babylonia areolata. The sequence continues at coordinate 40,759,213 of NC_134877.1, forward strand.
TTTTTATATTTCTTATTGTGTTGATGATATATTTGAATGTTAATGAAAGACTGTGATGTATGTGCCAGTAAGAAAAAGGATGCATGGTGAGATAATCCTTGTGTCATTGCAACCAGTTGAAATTGTATGTGCTGTGTGTGCACAAATTAGAATTGTGGCAAAGAGTTGTGTAACATGAAGAGTGTGTAATATATAAAGAGTGATAATGTAACGCTGCAAGTCTCTGACGTAGAATGTTCAGTGTATGTACTGCAGTGAAGTGGACATTATTTTCACAGTACAAAGATGAATATGAGAGCATATATCCATATCAAATAAGGAAGAAAAGTTGATGCAAGACAGATGAATGATATCACAACTGACTATCCCACAGGTTTTTGTTTTTTGTGAATGTAATGAAAACATTCTCAGTTTCTGAAACCATTCTGTAAGCAGTTCATATTTGTATAGTCTGTTAATGCATTGACCTTGTATGTTTAAAATGTAAATGGAAACTAGAAAAAGGAAAAATGATCCATTGGTTAACTGGCGTTTTTCATTGAAGGTTTTTTTCCATTTATTCATACCAATAATGCGTTTGATGTGCCTAAAAGTATTCTTTTGAGATGTGCTCTAAGAATTCATAAGTATTTCTTCTGTAAATGGTATGCTTGCTTGCCTTCATCTGATGTGGTTGAGTAAAATTGTAATGTGAAATTTTGTTGATTCAGTTTGTTTTCATTTTTCTTGTAAGTATTAACTTTGTATTATAGCCTCCAGCTGAATGTGATTTACATAATTAAAGATTACCAGTTGCCTCTGAAGAGGACATGCCATACATGGTGGTTTATGCCTGTGTATTCACAGGGGAAACATGTCTGTTTCAGTCTGTAAGTCAAGGTTGTTCTGAGCTATAACTCACAGCACTGTGACAGTGGAGAAGTGTGACTTGCAACAGTTTATCTGCAGTCAAGGATATAATGGAAGACCACTGTTTGTACAGAAATCTACTGGATGATTTTCATTTAAGTGATGAAACATGATGATGATAATTGATTTTCTTTCCTCTTTTTCTTGTGTGTATGTGTGTGTGGGGGGTGGGGGGGAGGTAGGTGGTGGTGGGGGGATCTGGGGTGCTCATGTATGCATGAGTCAGTTGAAATATTGTTACTGACTTTACAGCATCCAAGTTTTGTGGTAGTGATTCAGAATGTCTAATTTTTATTCTGGCATAACAGCTAGTTGGATTCACTGGTTGTGGAGGGATATCCACCTGACACAGTATCCCGTTTTCTTGGAGTTTTCCTTTTTATTTTATTTTATTTTATTTTTGTCTGTAAATATGTATGTGGATCATGTTGAGATTTTGTAGGTCTGTTTGTCGTCAGAGATGTACATAATTAGGCCAGAGAGATGATATATATATATATATATATATATATATATATATATATCAGGGCCTCTTGAAATCATTACCCAAGAAATTTTCTCTTTGCAATCACAGTTTTTGTTTCTGCCTTTTTTTCTGTTTTGAATTTTCTTGCTGCCATCTCTGCCTTCTTGGTCCTCCAACCCCAGTGAATAATGCTGGAAACATTTACCCCCCCCCCCCCCCCCGCCTCCCCGGCCCCCCCACAATGGAGTATGGTTGCCTACATAGTGGAGTAAAAATGGCCATGCATGTAAAAGCCCACTAGCAAATATGAATGGATGTAGGGGTTGCAGCTCATGAACATCAGAATAAGATGACTGCAATGTAGGGTTGGTGAGACTGGTGACTATGGGTTGGGTAATGTTTCCCAGGGAAACAAATGCTGGAAAACTGTAAAAACAAAAAAACAAACTCAGAGAGAGTGAAACTAGGTATATATAATGTTACTATACTCATGTTGAAAATAAATTGATTTGAAAAATATTTTTAAAAAACGAAAGAAAACAAAATGAAAAACTAAAGAAATATTAACAAAAGAAAGAAAACTAACAAACGGACTCATATTTTCTAAATGCTGCTTCCTTTGAAACAGAGGTATTATATGTTTGTTAATAATCATCCAGTCTGAGCTATTAATAAAGCAGAAATTTACAGTGAGCAACAAAATATGAAGCTGTCTGCTTTTGCCCAGTTATTTAGGGTATAAATATATTAGGCGTTGTGTTAAAATGCTTTAGATGGGATTAATTCATATAAAACATACAAACACTCTATGCCATAAACTTTTGTACTTGATAAATATCACACAATGTTGTATACTGTGTTTTGTTGGGTTTTTTTGTTGGTTTTGCTTTTACATGGATAGTGTCAATGTAGTTGAATATTTATCAGCCATAACATGTTGTCGGTTACTGCTTAACTGCCTATGAAATAATCCATTCTTGTGCAAATGATGATAATGGTGATCAGTGTTGCTCATGAGCACAGAACATAAACCAGTACCTTGAAATGTTGAGCACTAAACGGATGTCTTGAATTTTGCAGGCTGTAAAGCCAGTGAGATGGGATCATTTGACAGAGAAAGTATATACAACTATTTCTAGACTTAGCAAAGCAATTGACTGGGAGACAGTTTAACTGAGTGCCCCAGGATGGAAATTTCCATCTCCTCGTGTGCAAAAAAAGTGTCTGGGGACAGAAATTTCTGTCTCTCTGGTGTGCAAAAAAGTGCCCCAGGACAGAAATTTTCATCTCCTGGTGTGCAGAAAAGTGTTCCAGGACAGATATTTCCATCTTCTGGTGTGCAGAACACCTATTCTTTTTAAATAAACGTTAAGCAATACATGCACATGTATCAGATATATATCCATCATGATGTACACAACCCATTCTTTTTTCTTCCATGATGGCATGGATCTTGTTTTGTTTTTTGGACAGGATAATGATTTTTGAATTTTCTTCAGCTTCAATTTTTCCTTGTAGTAATGCCAGTCTGTGTGGAATTCAACAGAATTTACGTAAACAAAAGCAGTATATTTTTCTGTTTCATGTCTGTTTTTCAATAACTTACTAAATTCATTGAATTAAGGTATTTTTTATTTTGCATTTATCGGTATAGAATTTTGCAAGAAGCAAAACAAAGTCCAATATTTTATCATATTTTAAATGAGTATTCAGGGAGAAAGATCAAATGTTTTTGCATTTGTTACTGATTGCTTGTTCCAGCTGCTTCCAATAGACTGTTGCACGTCCCATTGTAGCAAAAAGAGTGTCTGTTGTTAGGTTTAACTGTGCAACAGAACATTTGTTGTCAAAATTTAGTGTATTATTCTTATCAGACATCAATTTGATTTCCGCAATATTCTGAATCATTATGAAAGTCTTTATCCAGTTTATATTTATTTTTTGTTTTTTTTGTTTTTTTGTTTTTTGTGTGCAAAATTTTCCTTTAAATTATCCTTCACAACAATGTCATACTACAAGCTTGTTCCTTTCTTCACTGAGCGGATGTAATATTCTGGAATAATTTGATTTACAATTGTTATCAAAATTCATATTTGATATTCATTCCAACAGAAGTTGTTTTCCATTAAATGACTGCTGCATAACTTAGAAAATTAGCTGGTATATTGTACTCATTAATAAATGAAATCAGTATAAGTCCGGTAACTTCCATCCTCCTTCCACAAGTCTGCAATGTAGCAAGCATTTTCAGGTATCCATCCATTTTGCCCGAGTAAAAACTCTAAAGTAAATTTATCATTAAAACCAGTGGCACTGCCAACAATTCCACTGCATGATTTGGTTTAATGTTGTTAAAGAACAATTCATTTGCTTGAAATGAGTCTTTCCAAAAGAGTTTGTCTTCATATGCACTTAGCATGGAGTCTTTTCGAAAAGACTTCAGTTTTGTATATCTGGATGTGTTAATGAATGACACTTTTTTTTTATTTATTTTTTTTATTGCTGTTAATGTTTATATCTGGAAAATGTTTGATTCCAAAAATAAACATTCCCCCATGAAGACAACTTTGTGCATGAAGTTATTGAAACTGCACTTTATGGGCACTAAGATCATGGAAAATGTGGCAGGAAGTTGTCAGAAATTTTGATCGTGCACACATTTCATTTGACATATATTTTATTTTGTACATCACTTGTAAACAGTAAATTGTATATTGGCTTCATCAACAGAGTTTAATTCCTGTGGAGAACATTACAGCAGACTGATCCTTGAATATTTATGAATATGATTGATTTTTACTATTGATTTGGGGTAATTCTGGCACATTGATTGAATCGCTTCAGTATTTGCTCTTTAGTTCACAATTTAAAATTAATCATTAGCTTATTTGGCTGAAAAAATAGTTATTTGTAGTTTCTTTCTGTTTTAAATAATTGTGTGTTCTGCAATAAATGAACAAAAAAATCAAAAGCTTGAATTTTGTGTTGCACATGCTTGCATTAATGCAGACTGGTGTGTTAGTGCATGCATTCTTGTGGGTGCGAGTTCAATTTGAAAGAGCTGTTTCGGGCGTGCCCTTGGTTACTTTTTTTTTTTTTTTTTTTTTTTTTTAGCTCACTTATATATGGATGATTGTATATTAATGTACACTCTCAAGCAAGTGAGCATGCAAATTAGGGATAAAAAAAAAGTAGTCCTGAGCAATCTGAATAATTGTTGTGTATCATGTGTAACAAATGTCAGATTTATTCTTTATCCCCTCCCACCTTTTTTGTGTTTGTTTTGCTACACTGGGATTAGTTTCTGACAGGCATCAGCTTCACTCTGCTCTTTCCAAATGAAGATTGTCATCCAATAACTGAATGTAGCTTTCACTATTAACCTTGGCTCTATCAGTGTCAATAAAATGAATGTTTGTTTTTCCTTTCCAGGATACTCCAGCAGAAACCATTATCTCTTTTGAAAATCTAGAAGTCTCATGATAGAGGCGAGATGGCTAAATTTCTAGTTTCCGTTTCCCATAAACGCGATCGTTTTGGCGATTTTTAGCTTTCTCTAACGTAAAGTTTTTCTCGTCTGTGAAAATGATCCTTTTCACATCAGTGGCCGAATAACGGTCATTCAAGTTACGGCAGCGAGTTTTTCTTTTCCCTCTAACATTTTGGTCCCTCCTTGATACCCGTATCCTCTTGGAGGGCTTCAGCTCCATTTCTTTCGCCATTCTTAGCACAGAAGACTTGCTCACTTGTAAATCGCTTGCAATTTCTCTAAGAGATTGTGGATCCCTGGGTTCCCCTTCTGGGGTTGAATCAGTTCCTCAACACGGTCCTTGTTCTCCTCCGAACATGCAGTCTTGGGTCTCCCACTTCCAGTTATACGTGCTACTGACCCAGCAGTGCGTATTTTAGAGATAAGTCTATATACAGTGACATGACTCCACCCCTTGCCTGGAAATTCTTTTACAATCCTTCTTCCACCTCAGCCTTTTTCCTTGAAATAGTTTTCAATTATAGCCTTACCACTTTTATTCAAGGGCATGGTTGAACCTTCCAAACTGAAACTTTGGACAGAACTGATTTTGGATACAGAAGATCAATAGACTTGACACCTAAACAGGCTATTTTTAGACTGACACTGATTGACAGATGCCAACACCTGGCACCTGGCATGAACATGATGAAGGTCACATTACACAGCTCTGTTATTGGATTTTTTTACCTGCTGTTTTGAATTTGACAATACTCTCATAAATTGTGTCCGAACTTTTAGATATTTTGCAGACTTGTCAATGATACCCTAAGGTTACTGTGTGAAAATTGTCAATAAATTCGGTTCTCTATCACTGAGAAAATACTTGTCAAAAAGCAGTTCACTTTTTGGGGGACGCCCGATATGTATCCTTTTATGCATACTACATGAACAGTTTGTGTATGCCTAAAGGTGTTTGTATACATGCGCAGTTGTGTGTGTGTGTGTGTGCGTGCGTGTGTGCGTGCGTGCGTGCATGCATGCTTTTTACTGGGTTTGCGTGCGTGTGTGTGTTCATACATGGACGCATATTTGTGCGTGTCATGTGTGTGTGTGTGTGTGTGTGCGCGCGCGCGCTACCTGCTGGTAGATGTGATAGAGCATTGTCTTTATTTCTTAGTGCCAGATTTTCATTGTAATGTTGTTACACATCCGGTGGACATGCTTGAAGAAAAGGCAAAGACAACATTTCCAGCACAGAGTATTAAAGAAACAAGTGAAAGATTTTGTGCACTTTCGTGCTTCTGAATTTCAAATGTTTGCAGTAACTTGAATGAGGAGAGGGGGAGACAGAGAAAATTAAAGAAAAACACAAAGAAGAATAACACTAATAGGGGTATCTTTTATGCTGTATTGTTAGACTGTTGTTTTCTTTCAAACTTTATACTTCATCACTGATGGATACGGACCATGCAGTAGTTCAGCTGGGTGTCTGTACTTTAGAACTGGTACGATAAGCTATGCTGATTAATAATTAATCATTTGTATTTGTATTTCTTTTTATCACAACAGATTTCTCTGTGTGAACTTCGGGCTGCTCTCCCGGGGAGAGCGCGTCGCTACACTACAGTGCCACCCACTTTTTTGTATTTTTACCTGCCTCCAGTTTTATTTGTTTTTCCTATCGAAGTGGATTTTTCTACAGAATTTTGCCAGGAACAAAAGGGTTGTTGCCGTGGGTTCTTTTACGTGTGCTAAGTGCATGCTGCACATGGGACCTCGGTTTATTGTCTCATCCGAATGACTAGCGTCCAGACCACCACTCAAGGTCTAGTGGAGGGGGAAAAAATATTGGCGGCTGAGCCGTGATTCGAACCAGCGCACTCAGATTCTCTCACTTCCTAGGCGGACGCGTTACCTCTAGGCCATCACTCCACATGAAGTATAAACAAGAATACGATTATATAAAGTGATGCATGTATATTGATTTTGACTTCATGTGGGGAAAAAACCCTGAAAATTATCTAAAAGGATAATCATTTTTAGCATCAATGGAGCATGTTATCCCTGACCGTTTTGAATAAAGCATTAAAAAAAAAAAATCATATCAAATGCTGTTGTTTACCAAGATTTATTATTAACATTTGCTGCCTTGTAAGTCTACAATCTTTCCTGAACCTGAAAATTTTTTTAATGTTTTATGCAGATGCATTATTCTTTTTGTAGTTTCACTCATTTCAGTAACGCTACTATCAGAACTACAGAATCGGACATGCAGAAAATAAGCCTTTTCCCCAGAATTCATGACACTGGCATTCAGCCAATAACATTAACAACCAACTGAAAAAACATCGGAGGTATTCTGTGTACTATATGGATCATATATGAAGAGTTTTGACTATGAGAATGTATTTGTTGCAATTCTACAAGGGTTCCAAGATGTCATTTTGTGAGGTTCGATAAAATCGCCTTTTTTAAAAAATTAAAAAACAATGAGATATTGCTCCAAAACAATGAGATATGAGGCTTCTGCTATGAATTAAAAAATTTGGCTGAATCTACCTACTAAGAGACAAGGCCACAGTGTTGACAATGACAATGAGTTTATTCCCATTTACTCTTTTGAGTTATAGAGAAACAAGGAAACATGACAATAACGGGATGATGGCCACAGAGGAAGAGCGAAGATATTCTTAAACAAAAGAAACAAAAGGGGAGATAATACAAATGGTGAAAAAATAAAATGAAATAAAATAAAAGGCCAAATGTTATCATCAGTCTGATACAATGCAATAAGAATATGGACGTGTTCTGTATTACCTAGGTAAATACCGATTGCGGAGATTTTGAAGTGCAGGGCATTCCATGACAAAATGGTATTCGTCTCCCACTCGATTTGTAATAATAATAATAATGGATACTTATATATATATAGCACACTATCCAGAAATCTGCTCTAGGTGCTTTACAAAAACACATTTGTTAACATAAAACATTACATCTGTGTTACATACACACACCAAAATGTGACTACACATACACACACACACACACACACACACACACACACACTGCATACATACATTTTAACATACATGTGTATCTAGCAGCTACCCTAACACATACGCACACATAGGCAGGCACAAACTTACATAAACACGCACACATAATACACATTCATATACATGCATGTAGTTATGTACACATACATATGTATACACACATTGTCAAGCACAGCTAACGCAAAGGAAGTGGACCTGCCACAATTGAACTTATTGCTGAGGAAAAAGGTGAGTTCTGAGATGAGATTTAAAAGATGTGAGGGAATCAGAATGACGAAGGTTATCAGGGAGCTTGTTCCACGTCTTTGGCGATTGAAAAGAAAACAATCTGTGTCCATAGGTCTTACTTCTGATGTGAGGTATCCTGAGAAGTCGAGTATCAGAGGAAGAACGGAGTTGGCGAGACGGGGTATAGATATGGAGGAGTTCAGAAAGATATTTGAGGCCAGATCCATTGACTGCAGAAAAGGTCAGAGTGGATAGCTTATTGTCTATTCGATCAGAAACAGGCAACCAGTGGAGAGACTGAAGGAGAGGAGAAACATGGTCAAATTTAGAAGCTCTGCATATGAGTCTGGCAGCGTTATTCTGAATTCGTTGGAGTCTAACAGATATTTGGGAAGGCCGGCCAAGAGAGAGTTGCAGTAATCCAATCTTGAGTGAACCAGAGAGCATACAAGTGTCTTGGTTGCATCGGTTGAGAGACAGTGGCGGATAGAGCTGATTCTATGCAGTTCCAAACAGGCAACTTTACAGATATTCGAAATGTGCTGTTGGAAGGAAAGAGACTGGTCTAGGATTACACCAAGACTGTGAACAGAAGGAGAAAGTGAAACAGGTGTGCTGTTGATGAGAACAGAGTCAAGAAAGGAAGGATGTTGATGAAACTTCTTTGGACAGGTTATCATAAATCCAGTCTTATCATCATTTAGTTGCAGTTTGTTGAGAGTCATCCAGTCCTTTAGGCCAGCAATGCACTCCTGTGTTTGAGTCACCAGTGCATCAAATTCAGCTATGGAAGCTGACACAATCTTGCTTCTTGTGGTATGTTCATGTGTCCACCTTTCTTAGTTTGTGATTACTTGTTCTGAGTTTCAACATTGGGATGCAAAAGCACAATGGCAAAAGATAATCTTCAAAATGCTATCTGGCTCCAAAATAAACTGTAGTTATTGGATTTTTTTTTGTAGAGTTACTACAAGTTTCTACCCCCCCCCCCCCCCTCCCACGTTTTATTATTTTTTTTAAATTTTTATTTATTTATAACTATCTCTAAGCCTTTTGGGTCAGATTTGTTTGTCAGTTTCAATTTCAGTTCCAATGCAAGAGAGACAACTTGTGTTAATCCACCGGAATTACCTCCCTTCTTCTATCAGCATTCCCTTCTCAAACTTTATCGTTTTACCAGAACCACCCTTTATGGATAACACATAAAAAATAAATAACACCTTTTTGAGATCCTCCTATAGCGAGTAAAAGCATTGAATAGAGACCAATGTAACAAATGATTTTTTGGGTCTGTGTATTGAAAAAGATGAAAGGTTTTTTTATATATCTTGTATTATATATCTGTATAAAGTTAGTTTAAACAAGTTTCCTGTTCATGGAAAAAAAACCGGAAGTTTAGACTTCGAATCTCCCTGGTCCTGATCACGGCACATTTTTTAGGTCATTAAACTCCAGTCTATCGAATCTGCGAGGCCAAAGCCACGAACAGCTTGACCTTTTTTCCATTTCATCTTTTTCACTGTTCAGACTGAGGCTGTCATCTCTGACTGAGGTGAGTAGAATTATTCATTTTTGTTCTGTGTGCCTGCTTTCAAGGGACATGTAAATGTACTGTGTGGTTAACCCGTGTTTCATGCCACAGAGTCTAGTTTTGAACTGATCTTTGTCATCCAATGCACTGTGTTGTCAACATCTGTACATGTCTTTCGTGCCATACAGTCGGATTCTTTGTTGCCCCTGTGTGGTGAACTTGTGGCAATGATCATGATGTTCTTTGTGAAGGTTGAGAACATGTGTTTCCCTACCACATGGTTTTAGATGGGCCTTTGTTTTTCTTGTAGTTCTGTTTTACATGGTTTGGGACCAAAGACCCACATTTTGAGTTTGATTCATGTTTTCTTTTCATCAGTGGTATTTTTTACTAATGATGTAATAGTAGTAGTAGTAGTGGTGGTGGTGGTGTAGGGACTGGTATTTGACTGCCTAGGCCTCTTGGCCATTTTTTTATGTCCCCTTCAATATCGGTATCCTTTTATTTGTGCGATACATATGTTTTCTTTTACATGTTCTGTAAATCACTCATCAAAGTCAGTAAATTTTTCTTTTAAATTGATGTTCATGTCAAGGAGATTTTTGAACACATTAGTATTTTGTGCAAGTTTATTTTCGATTGGTAGTGCATTCCATATTTGTGTAATTCTATTAGCTAATGAATTTTTCCTTAGGTTAGTATTACAGGGCTCTTTACAAATTTTCATCGTTGAATTTCTTGTACTCTCATAATCTGACATTCTAAAAATATTAATTATTATTCACATTGACTTCATTATAATAGCAATTTAACATTTTGTATGTTTCTGTTAAATCCCCTCTTAGCCTTCTTCCCATTAATGAATGCATATTAAGTATATAACATTATAAGTCTCTGTTGATAGCTCATAGATTTGCATTCTTTTAATATTTTAGTTGCTCTTCTTTGTACCCTTTCTATGGCTATAGATTGTCTCTTGAGGTATGGGTGCCACACAATATTGCCATATTCCACTTGTGATCAAACTAATGTTTTATACAGTTTAAGAAATATATCTATCTAAATAGGTAAATGTTTTCTTAATTATTCCTATCATCTGGTTGGCTTTATTTATTATATTCTGTATATGCATGTCAAAAGATAGTTTATTATCAAAAATTATGCCAAGGTCTTTCTCACTTTGACATTTTTCAATGTCCTGTGTGGTGTCTTCTATTATATGGTAATGTAGTTATCTTGTACTATCTGTTGATAGGCATTCTGCATATATAACATTTGAAACTTTAAAATGGGAAAGGGAAATCCATCTGGGTTTGGAAGAGTTAAACTTAAAGAAGCTGTGATTTCTGTATTTGAAATCTCACCTGCTTTGTGTATTCCGGAGCAATGACAATGGCGTGTCATTGGGTGTAGCCATACACTTTAAATAAATTGGTTTGTGAACTGGAGAAATTCCATAAGTAGTAGTAGTAATAGTATAGGGACTGGCAGTCATCTGTCTCGACCTCTCTGCCTTTTTATGTCCCCATCAAATCTTCATCTTCACTTCTTCCATTTTTTTTTAATTCATTTATTTTCCTCTTTTGTTTGTTGTTGTTGGGTGGTGTACACAAGTACACTTCTGCAAAAAACTTTGTTTTATTTATCATAGTCATTTTTTTTTTCTTTTAAGATGGTGTTGGGGTCAAGGAGATTTTTTAATGTGTTAGTATTTTGTGCAAGTTTAACTTCGGTTGGTAGTGCATTCCATGTTTGTGCAATTCGGTTAGCCAATGAATTTTTTCTAATATTGGTGTTGCAGTGTTTTAAACAAATTTTCTTTACTGCGTTCCTTGTGGTTGTACTATCATAGTCCGACATTCTAAAGATATGTCTTGCATTTACATCATTTATGTTATTTAATATCTTATAAGTTTCAGTCAAATCTCCTCTTACTCTTCTATATTTTAGTGAATGTAGATTTAAATATGTAAGTCTTTGTTGGTAACTCATACTCTTGCATTCTTTTAATAATTTTGTTGCTCTTCTTTGGACCCTTTCTAATGCTATAGATTGTCTCTTGAGGTATGGGTACCACACAATATTACCATACTCTACATGCAACCTAACTAAATAATGCTTTGTATAAATTGAGAAATATATCTTTGTCTAAGCAATTGAAGGCTCTCTTAATTACACCAGTCATTTGATTGGGTTTATTTATAATATTATCAATATGTGTATCAAAGGAAAGTTTATTGTCAAACGTTATTCCAAGGTCTTTCTCACTATGGCATTTCTCAATATTCTGCGTTGTTTTCTATTTTCATATGGTAATTGTTATTTAGATTCTTTTCCCTATGTGCATTACTTTACACTTTGAAACGTTAAAATAAAGGTTTCATTGGTTAGACCGTTCTTGTAGTGTATATAAATTAGTTTGTAATGTGAGATTTTTGCGTGCATCACCATAAATATTAGTGTCATCTGGGAAAATTTTACACATATTTTGTATACAATCAGGAAGGTCGTTTATATATATTGTAAAAAGTACTGGTCCAAGAATACTGCCCTGTGGAATACCACTGATTACGTTTGCGCAAGTTGACTTTTCTTCTCCTATCATAACTAATTGTGTTCTACCTGTAAAGAAGCTTCTTGTCCAGTTCAGTAAGTTACCAATAATACCATGCGACTACGAGGCTAATTTTAATAACAGTCTTTCGTGTGGGACAGAATCAAATGCTTTTTTGAAGTCTAAATAAATTATGTCAATAGATTTACCGCTGTCTGTCATTTTAGTCAGATCTTCAATTACTTCTAATAGTTGCGTTATGCATGATCTATTCTGTCTTAAGCTATGCACAAAGGTTAATTATTTTCATATGTGAAATCATTGCATCTCTAATAAATTAATAAAAGATTCTAAAATCTTACACACTATACATGTCAGGCTCACTAGTCTATAATTACCTGGTTCTTGTTTTGACCCTTTCTTGTAAATAGCTGTTACCTCAGCCATCTTCCAGTCGTTTGGTATGGAAGCACTTTCAAGTGACTTATTATATATGATGCTCAGTGGAATAGCCAACTCTTTGCTCAACTCTTTTAAGAGCCATGAAGGTATTTGGTCTGGTCCTTGTGCTTTATATGGGTCTAAAGCTTTTAATTTATTTTCCACTGCCATAAGGGCGACCCTTAGATCACATACAATGATACATGGATATTTCCTGATCTGGAGCTTTCTCCAAGGTTAAGTAAATTTGTAACAGTCTCTTTTGTAAAAAAAAAAAAAAAAAAACACTTGCAAAGAAATTATTTAAAGTTTCTGCTTTTTCCCTATCTGTTTCTGCTAAACTACCATCTTCTTTTTTCAGTACTCCTATTTTCGTTCTTAGTTTAGTTCTTTCCTGTACATACTTCCAAAACATTCTTGGGCTATATTTACAGTTTTTTTGCTATGTTTTTTTGTGGGTTTTTTTGGTACTCTTTTTCAGCTTTTTTTTTTTTTTTTTTTTTTTTTTAATGAACTTACACTAGTTACAGCACTTATTCCTTTCTTTTACATAACATAAATAGGGGTAACCTGTTTTTGTTAGTAAGAAACGCTTATATAGTTGACAGAAACAGAAAGACTGCACATATCTATTATTATCCGGTTCTGCTGCATGACCTAGATCCAAGTGAGAACGCAGCATACCTGACCAGACCATCTAGTATTGATTATATGGTTCTAACTTTTACTGTTTTTTTGTTAGCGGAAATTCACACATTCAGTCTCTTAATTTCAGGCTTTTTGTCTGTAAATTAATTATATAGTTAACCGTAAGAAAGTACTGAGTTATGGAAAATATATAGCTAAAAAACCATTTTTTTTCAATTTCTCCCCTATCTCTTTCTTTCAGTCTGTCTGCACATATTTCGCTCATTCTGTCTGTGCCTTACTGTGTATGTGAGGATGTGTGTGTTATTGTGTGCGTGTGTGTGTGTGTGCACGCGTGTGTACAAGTTTCCATGTAAATTTGCACATGCCTAATCAGGAACACACAATATTTAATGCTTACAGATCTTACAGCTGTGGGTTCCAGAAAAATTTAGAAGAGTAGATCCAAAAGATGGATCAGTCTTTTGTGAAGACAGGAGTGGTCCAAACCACAACCAGACACAGGAGAAGGTTTGATGATGGTGGACGGTCAGGACAGATGGTGAACTATGCTCCATACACACACCAGGCCTGGCATCAGCAAACTAGTCCACTTGAACTGACCACAACTGTTGGCCGGATTAAAGTGTCTGTGTACAGGACTGACATCACCAAGCTGCCTGTAGATGCCATTGTGAATGCTGCCAACGAGCACCTTGCTCATGGAGGTGGTGTGGCCTATGCCATTGCTCGTGCTGCTGGCTTTTCTCTGGAATCGGATGGAGACGAGTACATAAGAAAGTTTGGTCCGCTGAAAGTGACCCAGGTTGTGGCCACAACAGGCGGTGCCCTGCCTTGCAGGAAGGTTCTCCATGCTGTGGGACCTCGCTGGACTGACTACAAGGACAAAACACAGTGTTACCAACACCTAAGTGATACAGTTTACAACTGTTTTTCACTGGCCTCGATGAATGGGTTCACTTCTCTTGCTGTCTCCTCCATTAGCTCAGGTGAGCCTCAGTTCGTATGGAAAAAGGGTGAATATAATTTTTTTCAAATCAAAGGGCAGAATGACATCAGAATGTTTTATTTTCCAAAAAGGATGATGTAAAAATGTAGTCTTTTTTTTTTTTTTTTTTTTTTCAATTCTGTAACTCACATCCCCTCCAGGGCTCCTGCCCCCCCCCCCCCCCCCCCGCACCCCCCCCCTCCCAAAAAAAAAGAAAAAAGAAAAAAAGAAAGAAAAAGAACAAATGACACAAAACAACAACAACAAAAAACAACATAGGGAGAGTGAGAGAGATTGATTGATTGCACAAGGTTTTTAATGGATTTTTTTCTTTGACATTAAGCCCTTTTTCTGAAGAGTTGACATGCACTTCAAATGACCTGCGGGTGCTGGTGCTGTGTTAATTTGCACTGTACATCCAAATACCTTTTTTTTTCTTCTTTTGTTTTTTGTTTTTTGCTCTGCATTGCAGAAAAGTTGACACATAGGCAAGAATTCACTCCCTCGATATATCTGGGTGTGTGATGGTGGTGAAGGGTGTGTGGGTGTGTGACAGTGAAAGGGGTGAGGGTGTATTGTGACCAGTTTTCTGTGTGTGTAGTGAATGAATTGATGGGAACATGATTTGATCAATGTGTGTGTGTGTCTGTGTCAGTTGCATTGCACAGATATTTCTGAGAGTGTTAATGGTATAAAAAGGGCCTGTTCACTAAAGAATAAAGTACTGTTATGAACACTTACTACTTTTTTATGGGTATTTAGGAATGGTGATCTATTATTTATATTCATTTAGGAATATGCTATTGAACCAAGAATTCTTACATTTTTTTTTTCAGTATACACCATAGAAAAAGGTGTAAGATTTATATTTTCACACACACACACACAACCACACACACACACACACACACACACACACACACATCTATCTATCTGTCTGTCTATATATATATATATATATATATATATATATATATACAGAGAGAGAGAGAGAGAGATGTATAAGAAATATGAAATACCAAGTCCTGTAATGAAACGCTGTGATGATTTTCTCAATATCTGATTGCAGCAATATTTGGTGTTCCTCAGCAGACCTGCTCAGAATGTTACCTGGCTGCAGTGCAGAGGTTTGATGTAGAATGGGGACACAGGACCAGCCTCCAGCACATCTACTTTGTTGATGTCAACGACACCATGGTCTTTGTTATACAAAACACTTTCTGGAACTTCTGGAACACTCCAGTCACAGTCCAGCATGGGGGGTCACAGTTTGCATCTGCATTGCGAGACAGTGCTCCCGTCAGTGAGTCAAGAGGGTGGAAACGTCGTTGGCCAGAGCCCACAAGTGTAGGGCCAACAGGGCCACAGCCGACAGGGCCACAGCCCACAAGGCCACAACCCACAAGGCCAGAGCCCACAAGTCCTGATGTCCAGCCTTCCCAACTGAGCTCACATCAAGCTGGAGGTGACCAGATACTGGAAAATCATTGGAGCAGACACCATCCTGGAGACAGTACTGCAGTTGTTGACTGTCACGGCATCCGTGTTCTGTTCCAGTGTAAAGATGACATCAGTGTCAGCACAGATGCCATTGTTCTTTGGCAGTTTGAGGGTCACAGTTTTGAAGATACATTGTCAAGGAAATTTATGTCTGTGAACAGTAAATTTTCCAGTGAGTTTGTTCCTAATTATGGAATGAAAGTACATCACAGAGGGGACATTGATATCACAGAGTCAGACAGCAGAATGGTGCTGTTGCCTGTGGTTGGCCTGTACCACAGAGACAGTCAACAGGAAATCCATGCAGCTGCACAGAAAGTCCTCATCGAAGTGAACCAGGCCAGAAGGAGAACTGTTGCCTTCCCAGGATATCCATATAGAAGACATCATAGTAAGACACTTTTAGTAACATTCTTTTTTTTTAGCTTTTTGTTTGTTTGTTTGCTGTCTTGCATCTTTTATTTCACAAACACTGAAGAATATCAACATTATTTGTCTTTTGTTTTTAACGTGAGATTGCATTTAGAAACGCACTTTACAATAGTTGTAACACTTTATACTGATGATAGTTTATTTTCCTTTATCAGGAAATGTGTTCTTGTCACTTCTGTGTGAGTGTGAATTATTTATTTGACATCATGCTCTGATGGTGTCAAACTGGTTTGGCATGTTGGCCATTTTTTGTGTGACTGATGTAGTATTAAGACACCCCCAGGCCTATTTATAGCTCAGCCAATCAGTGCAATTTATTCCCATGTAGCATAACACTTCCACTGTTTCACATTATGTGGTCAGCAGTGGACCGAACGTCATGTAGATTTATGCTCTGTCTTTCTTGAAGTCTTTTGTTTATGTACTTGGCACTTCATTTTGTTTTGTCTGTGGCTCTTTTTCCCTTTTCCACTCTTGGTTTCTTCTATCCATTGTTTTTCACAATTTATATATTTCTTCTGTTCTTGTCTCAACTTGAGACTCAAGTTGCTTGTTGAAGCCACATTGGTTTTGTGTTTCATCACATGCCATGTCTTGCTCTGCCATTGGCAAACAGCAGACTTGAGGGGTGTAATGTCAGTGTGTTCTTGACCAGCCTTCCACTTGGGGACCCCCTTTATGTTTGTGGGTTTGAATTATTCTCTGTACCTGTTGGTGATAATAATGATCCCATGGATTGTCAAGGATGGCACAGATGTTTCTATTTGGACAATTGTTCCACACTGCAAGACTGGCTAGGGTAAAAGGGTCACTGACAGTTGTCACCTATCCCAGCTTCAGATGCAGGGGTCAGTCAGTACAGACAGTCATCCAACCATTCTAACTCCCAATGTGTCTCGAAACCATTGGAGGCCCAGGTGGGTTTGGTTTCTCCCTGGAACCCAGCAGGGGACATATTTGTTGTGTTGTTGCTCGGACAGCTAAGATCAGATACATCTTGCGTGCTACGAAAAACAGATTTAATAAAAAGTGAAATAAACAAACAGAAACCGGACTGTGATCTGCTGTGGCCCTGACCATTGTTGTTCATCTGGTGCCCTCTATTTTCTCTTAGCATCAAGAAAGATAATTCTAATGTTAATAACTTTCACCTCAACAATATCATCCATGTCCTCTGTTGCTGTGATCCTGTTCCGTGCCCCAATCACAGGATAGGTGACAGCACCTTCACATTAAATGAAGTGGTGCGGTCCTCCCACTACAATCACACCTCCCCAGAATCCATCTAGATCTGTGTGATTGTGCCCATCACTGAACAGGGGTTACCATGGGCTGTGTATGATCCATCCTGGCCCTACATTCTGCTCCCCCTCCTACATCTCTCCATCATGTTAAATTGTTTCAGAATCCTCATTTGCAAGTTTTACTTGCAAAGATAGGGGAACTGTGCCATGAAATATTGTGAAAATGATTGATGTAACATTCATACACACGTTAGCAGAATGTGAACAAGTTGGAAAGTAATTGCTCTTTTTGTTATATATTAAAATTGATATGAATTCTTATATTTTGCAGATTCAGATCAGGCGCTAGAAGCATTTGCTGTGGCTTTGTACCAGGCAGTGAAAAACGTCAGCACCATGCCAGTTGTAGAAATAACAGAAATTTACATTGTCCACCCTGAAGAAAAGAGCATACAAACATTGAAAGAATGCTTCGAAAGGGCTGTTGACAACACTGACAAAGCCAAACCAGACAGGAGGCAGAATTCAAGGCACAGCACCACACCTGTCTGCTCAGTGTGCCGGAACGAGAAGCAGTGCAAGACCCTGGATACATGTGGACACTATCTCTGTGATGACTGTTCTAAACAATTGATGGAGCCAAAGTGTCCTGATTGTGGGGCAGCATGGGGTGAAATACATGGTGACCAGCCAAAGGGAACAATGAAAGTCAAGTATGACAAAACACAGCAGCTACCAGGGTTTCCTCCAGGGACATTTGTCATTTTATACAAATTCCCAGGTGGGAAACACAGTCAGCAAGTAAGTTGCACTTTATGATTTCATTGTTTTTAAGTTTTGAGTGTCACATTTTACGACAAAGCTTGGGTGTAGCTTTGGTTATCTGTCCATCAGCTGTGATTTATGTGAGTATAAATTTGACTAGGATATATTGTCATAAAATCTCACACATTTATGTAGCACTGTTACATTTGCATGTCTAAACATCAACTAAATACTTTAAAAACAAATTAAAAATTCCAATGACGTTTTTTTCTTCTTTTTAATTACAGGTTGTTGTTTTCTTTATACTTTTATACAGAGTATTGTGATGATATCATTTTGAAATCTTCATGAAAAGTTTTGTTATGTTGAGAGTCTTGAGTTAATTGGAAGGGGGAACTGTAGATTTGGAACTAAACTCACCTCAGTGAAGTGTTAACACCATCTTTTTAACCTTCTGTTTCACAAGGAACTGTTCTCAAACCTGTGTTCAGTTTTATCATTATAAAACCAGTTGGGAACTTTAAATAACAAAACGGTTTTGAGCAAATGGATAATGACGTGTTGGAATATGGATTGTTCCAGGTTTGGGTTATTCTCTGTACATGTTCATTGATTTACATGTATCACTTTATTTTCTGATCACAACGTTAAGAAATTCTCCTTTGGGTTTGTAATTGGAGAAAAAAGTTGAAACCTATTAAACAAAACACACAATCATTCTATCGTAACAGTGGATCACATTAAAATTTTACACCAATATGAAAAATCATTCACATGATATATGGCAGGGAAGGGGTTGGGGAGAAGATGCAGGAGGGGAGGAAGGATGTCTCACAAACACCAGCAAGTTATTCTTGTTACAACAGTGTGACATGTACTGTAAAACACCAAATCTGATGTGCAAATATACATTTGTTAAAAAAAAGTCTTATTTTAATTTAAGACAACTGTATGATGGAAAATGTTTACACTCACACTTACACTCACTCACATACGCTCAATCCAGCAATACAGGTTTGAAAACAAATAAGCCACAGTCAGACAGTGTTCAAGCTTCATCTTAAACACACACACCCCTTGCCCCCCCCCCCCCCCCCCCCCCCCCCCCCCCCCCCCCCAAAAAAAAAAATCTGTGATTAAATCATCCATCTTGATCAACAGCAAAAGTCACAGAAAACAATGTCTCAGAATCACTGGATGCCAGAACAAATCTGTTTATCAGGTGTTTAACATCCTTTGCACACAAAACAATTGCAGCATCGCCGGCGAACATTTTTCTGAGTATGTGGCTAACTTACTTGTGTGGTAGCTTTGTGGTAACACGGACATGCAAGAAGCCAGAGAATCTGAGGGCATGGGATTAATTCCATGTTCAGCAGTATTTCCTCCCCATCCACTAGACTTTAAGTGGTCATCTGGACACTAGTCATTCAGATGAGACAAATGATAAACCGAGGTCCTGTGTGTAGTTTGCACTTAGTGCATGGAAAAGAACCCATACCAACAAAAGGGTTGTCCCTGGCAAAATTCTGTAGAAAAATCCAGTGTGATAGGAAAACAAATACACTTACAGGTTGAAAAAAAAGAAAGGAAGAAAGTGGCCGTGCACTGTAGTGATGAGCTGTCTTGAATTTCACACAAAAAAATCTGTTGTGACAAAGATTGATGTAATATGATAATATATGATATGATATGATGTAATATAATGTATTATATATTATAATATGATACAATATAGTATGATATAATGTTCTAATTCTATTTTTTTTAAAAAGAAGAAAAAAAAGAGAAGGAACAGGTGGTAGGAATTGCCATTCAAGCATCTTTTTTGTAGGGTTTACCTCCACTGGGTTGGAGGGGGGATATGGGGGTGAGAAGATTTAACAAGGAAAAGGTTTGGAGAGAAGAACAGGCAGGAAGAAGGTTGTGGATTATGTGTGAACCAGCCCAGACTTCATACTTATTATGCATACAAGGAACATAAATTACCAAACAGTAAAATAAAATTGGAGGGGTGGGGGGGGGGGGGTGCGGGGGAATAACACACACACACACACACACACACACACACACACACACAAAAAAAAAAGAAAGAAAGAAAAGAAGAAAAGATCAAGTTAACTTGTCCACTTAAATTGCATTTTCTTGTTAACTGTTGATCATTTGCTCAGCATTCACAGATCACTACTACTTCTGGGTTTTTTCCCTGTCAACTTTTTCCTGAATCACATCTCTCAGTTATGCTTGTTTGCCTGCTTTTGCTTGCACAAGCTGATATTGGCAGTGAGTTACAGTATTTGACAAAATGAAGAACTGGAATTGCTGCAAAGTAAACAGACTTGTTCCAAATTTCAGGCTAGGCAGTATGCAGGAGAAAGATACCGTGGAAAAGAACAAACTGCCTATCTTCCTGATGTACCTGAGGGCCGAAAAGTTCTGATGCTCCTGAAGATAGCATTTGATCGACGCCTGCTTTTCCGACTGGTTGAGATCCAGGGATCCTGTCACTCTCATGGAAGACCAAAATATCGTATAACCTTGAATGGCATTGAACACAAGACAGCCAAAAAGCAAGCTGGCAGGTATGTAGCATTTTGATTGGATGGCAGGATGGTTTTGCAGGTTCTTCCACAGTTGTTATGGAGATCATTGTTTTCATATTCCGTAGGCTATTGTTGCTGTTGCCCTATAGTCAGCCAGTTTAATTATGGTTTTGTGCATCAGAAGAGACCTTTAAACCCTTATTTTTTATTTTTGTATCTTATGTCTCTTGGATGGATGTGATATTTGTTTTTATGTTCACAATAGTTTGTGAAATCTCTTGCCTAGGACTGATTGGTTAGTTTACCTGTAGTCTGGTCACACAAGTTGGTCACTTGGTGATTTCACACTCAAGATTAAATGAACATAAAATATATGAATTTATGTTCGTCAGAACAGTTTTAACAGATGAGGGAAATTTAGATTTTGAAATAAGGGGGAAGGGGAAAAAAAAGGAAAACAAACAAAAAAGAAACAACAACAACAACAACAACAAAAAAAAAAAAACATGAGGGAATGGGGGGTGAGAAGATGAAACATACATGTATACAGTGGTTGAAACAAAGAAAGTTGTGTGGTGTTTACAGAAAATTTCCATACAGACTGTGTAACATGTAAATGGTTAGTTTCAGAAGGGACAATTTTAACAGTGAAACAATCTCCAGAAAAGAGAAATAGTTTCAACTGTTTAATGTTCCTTAAATAAATTTTTTGCTTTTTTACCAACACTTAATCAATGAGAAATCAAGCAAAAGCTGAAGCATTACACTTTTAACATTCTTGCTTAAAATGCATACATTCAACAGATTAAGATACCCATGGACAGGACTTAAAAAGGTTAAATGAGTTCCTTTTCCATGATATCACACATTTCTGAGGATAGCAGGAAGCAAGGGTTCCATCAGTGTTAGTTGCTCCACATTTCACAAGGCGATCAGCATGTTAGTTATAAAGAAATCCACAATGTGAATGTATCCAGCAAAAGTCGGACCATTCCTTTCATCTGAATACAATGAATTTACCTTATTTCAGAAATGATATTTCCCTTTATCTGATTCTGACTTGATATGAAGGGTTGCAAAACAGATTTAGAATATACACAAAGCAAAATGTGGAGAAAAAAAAAATAAAGGGTTAATTGTACTGCGTTACAGATACAGCTTCCCAGACGATGGCTACTTGAATCGTGTGCAGCAACAGTTGGCAGCAGTGGGTGTGTTTGCAAGTGACCTCACTGAGCAGCAGATAACAGGGTTTGAATTTAACAGTTTTTTTGGAATGTCAGTCGAGCACTCTGGACAAAACATTTGAGTGCCCAATTGTGGTTTTGGGTGCCAGCATAATAAAATGAAGTGCATCACATTGTCATTGAAATTAGCAGTTTTTGTTTGCTATTTACATGTAGAGTTAGGATTCATTCCTGACTTGTGTCAGTAGAAGGGACCCCAGGGTCTGTGGCTTGTAATCCAACATTGGAGGCTGAAGCGTGTTCTTCATGAATTACTTGATATGCTGATGTCAAAGATTTTAACACTTTACAATCTGATTGTAGTCTTCCCACTGAGGTTATTAATATACATGTTTGCTTTCTTGATTGAAGTTCTTTATTATGAACTGCAGTTGGTGTGTGTGTGGCAGTGTGTCTGTGTCTTATCTGTGTCTTGTTTTGAGTGCTTAGATTTTAGACTTGTACAGTTGTTTTAAAACATACTTTAACAACCCAGAGGTGTCTTTTGTCATTGGCTGTCTTGTGAAAAATCCTGATTTGATTTGACCATTGAGAATGGCATGACTGGTTATCATTGCAGTGTGAATAAGTTACATGTGTGATTTCCATGAAGTACTATTGATGAACCTTTGGTTGTGTTAAAAGAAATGGTCTTTATGGTGTTGCTGTGTCATCAAACTTCATATTGGCTCGCATGGTATTGTTAAAAAATAATGTATCACTGGGTCTAGTATTTCTTGTTTGTCTGTGTGATGCTTTAACTGTGTTGTAATCAGTTGACTAAACCCCAAATGATTGATTGATACTCTATGGTGACTTGAGACATACTTGCTTAAGTAGTTTGATCAGAATCCAAAGGATAATTTGCTTGATATTTATGGTAACTCGAGACATACACATGTGAATGTTAACTTGACAGAAACCCAAATAACTCACATGACACACATCTTGAGACGCAAGCCAGCCACAATGTTTTCAAACATTAATTTTTGTTTTGTGGAATTTCATTTCTTCTGGGTTTGTCAGTTCATGGACAGTGTACTATATAATGTCATGTGTGAAGCAACATCATTGACAGCCGTTTGACCTGCAGACTTCACTGCAGCAGGGGAACTCCCTGAGAACACATCATTACAGATCCATGCTTTGTGTATGTCTTGTTGAACTGACAGTGCACATGCTGAGGAATTATGCTGAGACACCAAGTGTGATGTGTGTGGCTTTTTTGTTGTTGCTGTTGTTGTTGTTTTTAGATACTGTTAGAGGAAATCTTTGTGGACATCTTTGTGGACATTTTGTGTGCGTGTGTGTTAAAAAAAAAAGTTAAAAAATTTTAGAGGATGCATTGCCATTTTATATTTCTTATTGTGTTGATGATATATTTGAATGTTAGTGAAAGACTGTGATGTATGTGCCAGTAAGAAAAAGGATGCATGGTGAGATAATCCTTGTGGCATTGCAAACAGTTGAAATTGTACGTGCTGTGTGTGCACAAATTAGAATTGTGGTGAAAAAGAGTTGTGTAACATGTACAGTGTGTAACATATAAAGAGTGACAATGTAACATTGCAAGTCTCTGATGTAGAATTTGTACTGCAGTGAAGTGGACATTACTTTCACAGTACAAAGATGATTATGAGAGCATATTTCCATATCAAATAAGGAAGAAAAGTAAATGCAAGACAGATGAATGACATCACAGCTAACTGTCCCAAAGGTTTTTGTTTTTTGTCAATGTAATGAAAACATTTTCAGTTTCTGAAACCATTCTGTAAGCAGTCCGTATTTGTATGATCTGTTAATGCATTTACCTTGTATGTTTAAAAATATAAATGAAAAATGATCTATTGGCTTTTTTCATTGAAGGTTTTTTTTCCCCATTTATTTGTACCAATAATGTGTTTGATGTGCCTTAAAGTATGTTTTTCAGATGTGTTCTGAGCATCCATAAGTAGTTCTTCTGTAAATGGTGTGTTTGCTTGCCTTCATATGATGTGGTTGAGTGAAGTCATAATGTGTACTTTTATTGATTCAGTTTTTTTTTTTGTTTTCATCTTTGTTGCAATTTTTCACTGTATATTATATCCTCCAGTCGAACATGATTTACTCCATAAAAGATCATCAGTTGACTTTGACGGTGGGGTTCATGTATGCAGTGTATGCATATTTCAGTTAAATGTCCTATTGGTTTTTGTTTTCTGTGAATGTAATGAAAACATTTTCAGTTTCTGAAACCATTCTGTAAGCAGTTCATATTTGTATGATCTGTTAATGCATTGACCATGTACGTTTAAAAATGTGAATGAAAGATGATCTATTGGCTTTTTTTATTGAAGATTTTTTCCATTTATTTGTACCAATAATGTGTTTGATGTGCCTAAAAGTATTCTTTTCAGATGTGTTCAAAGCACTCATAAGTAGTTCTTCTTCAGTGCATAATGTGTTTGCTTCCATATGATGTGGCTGAATAAAATTGTAATGTGTACTTTTGTTGATTAGATTTATTTTGTAATGTGGACAGGGGTATATGTGTTTATATCACTGTGAAGGTTTTGAGTGTTGTGCACTTTGTCAGAATGCACATCAGGAAATACATATATCATATATCTTACAGAGCTGTTTTCTTTAACACGGATCATTCATCACTCTGCTTTTTACAGATTTGAACACACTTTAATTATGGTGGTGTTGCAGGAATAAGAAACATTTTCTGTACCTATTTCCTAAAAAAAAAAGGATTAAAAATCCAGTCTGGAGTAGTAGATGTTTTATGTTTGAGCAACCATTTTTACCTGATACCAGTAAAGATGTTGGTGTTTTAATTGAAAGAAGTCATTAGTTGGTTTAGAAATATTGTGTGTACTCATTAGCAATATATCTGTGAACTATTAGTGCTCAGTATTATGGGTGGGATTGCTGTCAGTTGCTTGCTGTGTTACACATATTTTCTGCATATTGAAGAAGGGTAGTTTGTCATTGAATGGTTTCTTGTTGAATTTTCAGCTTGCAGTTTTACTTTGTAGGAAATACATCTCAGTTGCTTTAAGAGTCCCCTCTACACCCTCCCCCCCACCCTCTCTACATCCCTTTCCCCTTCTTCTTCTTCTTCTGCGTTTGTGGGCTGCAACTCCCACGTTCACTTGTATGCACACGAATGGGCTCTTACGTGTATGACCGTTTTTACCCTGCCATGTAGGCAGCCATACTCCGTTTTCGGGGGTGTGCATGCTGGGTATGTTCTTGTTTCCATAACCCACCGAACACTGACATGGATTATAGGATCTTTAACGTGCGTATTTGATCTTCTGCTTGCATATACACATAAAGGGGGTTCAGGCACTAGCAGGTCTGCACATATGTTGACCTGGGAGATCATAAAAATCTCCACCCTTCACCCGCCAGGCGCCGTCACCGTGATTCGAACCTGGGACCCTCAGATTGACAGTCCAACGTTTTAACCACTCGGCTATTGCGCCCGTCCCTTTCCCCTTCAAGTCTTTGAATTCTGTTTCTGAAAAGCTGGTCTGTATGAAAATTTTACCCAAGGTTGTTTACATGTGGTTGTGGTACACTGCTTTTATTGTCCATGTTTTTGTTGTTTGTTAATTAACTTACCCTGATGGTTTTGAAAGACTGTTGAAGTTTTGCTTGAAACTCCCTTGAGGAGGACCAATTGCCCAATGTCTCAGCCTTACTCAGTGGTTTTAGTGTGACATGAGAACAGCGGCATGTAACACACTTTGGCGTTTAATGTGTGCATGGTGGCCTGCTAGTCTTTCTACTGACAATGCTACATTGACTTTTGACGTTTAATGTGTGCATGGTGGCCTGGTAGTCTTTCTACTGACAATGTTACATTGACTTTTGACGTTTAATGTGTGCATGGTGGCCTGCTAGTCTTTCTACTGACAATGTTACATTGACTTTTGACGTTTAATGTGTGCATGGTGGCCTGCTAGTCTTTCTACTGACAATGTTACATTGACTTTTGACGTTTAATGTGTGCATGGTGGCCTGCTAGTCTTTCTACTGACAATGTTACATTGACTTTTGACGTTTAATGTGTGCATGGTGGCCTGGTAGTCTTTCTACTGACAATGTTACATTGACTTTTGACGTTTAATGTGTGCATGGTGGCCTGCTAGTCTTTCTACTGACAATGTTACATTGACTTTTGACGTTTAATGTGTGCATGGTGGCCTGGTAGTCTTTCTACTGACAATGTTACATTGACTTTTGACGTTTAATGTGTGCATGGTGGCCTGCTAGTCTTTCTACTGACAGTGTTACATTGACTTTTGACGTTTAATGTGTGCATGGTGGCCTGGTAGTCTTTCTACTGATAATGTGACATTGACTTTCGACGTTTAATGTGTGCATGGTGGCCTGGTAGTCTTTCTACTGATCATGTGACATTGACTTTTGACGTTTAATGTGTGCATGGTGGCCTGCTAGTCTTTCTACTGATCATGTGACATTGACTTTTGTGACTTTTGACTCTGTGTCTGTGTCTCCCCCTTCGTCTCTTCTTTCCTACTGCCCCTCTCTCTCCTTCTCTCTCTCTCCCCCTGTTTGGCAGGGTATTCAATTTCCTCATTCTTTCTGTTTTTCAGTCTCTGTTTGAGAAACTTTCTGGTACTCTCTGTGCATACTAGTGGTTCAGTATCAAAGTCGCATGTAAAACTCAAATAAATAAATGAATAATTGAATTCATTAATATTATATAAATAGATGGATAAATATAAATAATAATAGTAAATTAACAAATACAAATCACAGAGTTAGGTGTCAAATTGTAACTAGGTGCTCCGATGTGTGTGTGTGTGTGTGTGTGTGTGTGTGTGTGTGTGCAAGGAAGCAACCAGCCAACCAGATTACAGATAGCCTAACCAGTCAAGAAGTAGCTGAACAGCCCATCAAATCTACCCAAATGACTAATCAATGCTGGCAAAGAAGCAAACTAATCAAC
>NC_134877.1:40786287-40818787 GCF_041734735.1 Babylonia areolata
TAAGGTTGGGGGCAGGGGGGAAAGGTTGCCCTAGCTATCATCGAGAAATTTAAATAAATAGCTATCAAAATGTTGGCAGTGAAGTATCACTGCATGATATAATATGTACTGTATATATCTAAAAAAAACCAAACACACACACACACACACACACACACACACACACACACACACACATATATATATATGCCCCCCGATGATGCTTGACACGTAATGTTGTAGAACTGCACCGCGTGGAGGGTTCAGTGGGCGCTAGGACTGAACTTGAAGGCGGGGCCCAGTTCTCTCTTTCCGCCACTTTTAACCTCCCCCGACCAAAACCAGGTACCCCGTTCACACCTGGGTGGAGTGAGAAAATACCACACACCCCTGGACACACACAGCACCAGTCCCAAACGAGGGCCTCGAACCCTGATCACTGGTGAACACTGGGTCACAAGTCCAACGCCTGACCCATACTGCCACGCCGTCTCCGGTATAAGGGAGATAATCATTTGTATGTCACTGTCGATGACACAGAGTTCCTTCCCCTCAACTCTTTTGAGTCAAAGAGAAACAAAAAATCTGACAATTAGAATTACGGCTACAGAAGAAGAGCGAAAGTATCTTTAACAACTGAATTTAAAATAAACTGATGAGTGTTTGGATGGAGAATGAAGAATTAATTTCTGTTTCAGTTTCTCAAGAAGGCGTCACTACGTTCGGACAAATCCATATACGCTACACCACATCTGCTACTGAGGCAGATGCCTGACCAGCACCATAGTAACTGACGCGCTTAGACCCACAGTCAGGCCTTGAGTGCATGCTTATATATTAGTGTATCCATTTGAGTGGATTTATACAGCAGAATTTTGCTAAAACAAACAAACAAACAAACAAACAAAAACAAACAAACACAACAACAACAAAAAACAAACCAAAAGAACAAAAAACAAAAAAACAAGACATTCTGACTTCAACACAGAAGAGTCGACGGCCGTATTTCATGCACCAAAGGTCACCAACCATTGCAGTAAACCTACCAGTCTACAGAGAGGAGCCAGACAGGAGAACCATGGCGCATGTCAGTCGCTTTTCCTTTTGGGAACCCAGCCAAGGCATCTATGGTCACAGGATGGGTGCTGCAGGACACGCGAAAACTGAACTGATGAAGGACCGCATTTTGCAAGCTTTGGGTGAGTGCTGTTCAGTCTGCCCATGTGCTGTTGCATCGGCGTCTGACGTATACAACTTTTTTCTTTGTGTGTGCAACTCAGCCGTGTGACTGGTGGGTTTAGACTCTAAATAATTTTGTAATAAAGAAAACATGTTTTTATATAATAACATAAAAACTAATACATGGTGAAATGACACCCATCCATAACACAAATGTAGCCAGTTTGGCAACAATCGTCGTTCGGCCAGCTTAGCAGACGACTTGCGACGCGCCGAAGGTTAATGGGGCAGTCGGTAAATCGGTCACAAGTCGAGGAACCGTATGATTTTTTTTCCCCAGCAATTTGTTAAATTATAAACACTATCTTATAGATGAGATTATAGTTTTTATGTTACTGCCGGGGCTTCAGAAAGATCATACTTCTCAACTGCAATGATATCACTTGGCCAGAAAGCCTATAACTCAGTCTTTTAAATTAATATTTATGTGAATGAATTTTGGCGCTATCTTCGAAATCCACTCAGTTGAAACATACAAAATACTTTCGTTTTCTATAAATCAATATAGTTACCGTGGAATTTAGATTGTGCATTAAAATGTAAATGATTAATCTTTCTTCTCGTGTATCGCTTTCCGTGTACACCTAAGTTATAGGCATGCGATGGTACGAAATGTCTGACAGCATTTCGGCCCCACAAAACTCTCTTCTTCTTCGTCAATGCCGATTTGAACAAAATATGTTTTTACAATACCTAGACACTTTTATTGCGTGTTTCGCAGATGTTTACATTTCTGTTATTAATCTGATTCATATCATACATGTATAACTGGGTTGTAGTTGGTTTGAACGAAGTATTTCATTGCCGATCACTAGTGTCAAAACGGGGTCAGCCCGATACTCCCCGTGTCGATACTCCCTCTCACAAATATCCCAAAACAGTCAAATACAGATGTATGTATATATTTGTGACTGATAATGCTTTCTGCTTGATGAAAGATGTGTTGTGGAATGATTAATGTGTTCATCATGTTCTCTTCATACCAGCCGTCCGCCTTCAGTTGAGAAGCGACATGTGTGTTGGGCCCGCTGTTGTGTGGGCTCGCTGCCTTGTAGTCCGGGCCCATCGCACACGGGGTGTCGAAGCATCAAGTTTCACGCGACAAGCAGCAAAAACGTGCAGCGCCCCGTGTGCGAGGTATTCAGGCAGCAAGAGTCGCGCAGCCACGCAGCAAGATCGCCGTTGCCACGCGTCAAATTCCTCGATAGAACTTGACCTATTTCCCCGCAACAAAAGCGACGGACGTGCGTGGAGCAACCAATCACGAGATCCGCTCGTTTCACGTGACACAAAATGGCTGACATCGTTTGGACTCGATTCATTCGTTTGACGTTGCTCAATTA
The DNA here is from genome assembly GCF_041734735.1 of Babylonia areolata. Taxonomy (NCBI): domain Eukaryota; kingdom Metazoa; phylum Mollusca; class Gastropoda; order Neogastropoda; family Buccinidae; genus Babylonia; species Babylonia areolata. Next base: position 40,788,849 of record NC_134877.1, read on the forward strand.
ATCATGAAAACAAAGTGTTTTGGAAGTAAACGATTAGACTGTTTGGATGAAAAGATTGTCATTACATCTGAATGCATGTCTGTTTAAGAGTGATTTCTGTGAGTGCCCCAAAAATTTTGACTTACTACTCAGAACAGAAACTCACATGGTAACGTTTGTAATTCCTGCCTCAGAATATTCTGAGAACGAAAGTATCTTTGACTGAAATTGTGAGGATAACTGGATTTCCAAATATCCTTTAGAGCTGTACACACTTCTATTTTAACTTCATTTTAACTTCCCAACCTATCATACTTATTTGTCTTATTTCAGCTTCAGCTGAAATAAACATTTCCCAGCAGTTTGTTCTTACAGAGTTTGCCAAATGACTTGTAATTATGTATATCAGTGTTTTAATAACACTGTTTGCTAACTTACACACCATTGTATAATATCAGTGTGTTTTGATGTTTTCAATTGTAACTTGTGTTACTTCCTATTGGAGAACTGTTGGTTCAACACAAATACATGCTTACATAATTGATTTATCCTTCATGGTCTGATTGCAGTTGTAATTTCTTATCTTTCTTTTCAGACCATTTTGTTTGGAACTGTAAAATGTTGGAATCCGATTGTATCTGCAGTTATAACAGGCACAGTTTATTTTATGAAGCTGTGCAACTGATATGGAGAAGAAAAGAACTGTCACAATTGCATGTACAGGATTCTCACACATCAACACTAAAGGGTCAGTGAAAACTGGATGGCAAAGAAGCAAAATAGTGATAAAATTAAAACAGGTCCACAATTTAGTAGTAAACGAATAAAATGAAATAATGAATAAATTCCACTGCATGTTTATAAATGAAATATTGATGACTTACACATGAAGTGAATAAAATGAAATCAGTGAATACATATAAATGAATATGTAAGTATGAATTATGATAAATTTATCCAGTTTATCTAATTGCATGGATGAATGGACAAGCAAAATGGCATGCTAAACAACACAGATTTTATTTCATTACATTGTTTGAGACAGTTAACAGATGAGAGATCATTTGATTGATGTAACAATTAATATAGTGACTGGTGAGTGACTGAATGATTGATCAAATGATCAATATCATGCATGGAAAAGTGACAGAATAACTGGATAGGGTGTGCAATGAATAAATTCAAGGAAACGTGGTGATGTGTTTGAAAAAACGTCAAAAGAAAATAAAGAAACAGTATAAAACAACAAAAGCATGTTATATCTAAATGTTGTCCTATTTCAAATGTAAAAAAACAAAAAAAAAAAACATCATAAAAAAAAAAAAACAACGAAGTTTTTTGTTTTCTTCCTCGGAAAAAGTGGGGGGTATTTTCATGGCAACAGTCAACCATAATTTCGTCTTCAGTATCAGCAATAAATTATCGTCAGGGCGACACTGACAGCACGTGACTTTCCCAATATGGAGCGTGATGCGTGATGCCTGGGGAGATTTGTGGTGGGTGTGCGAGTGACACGCCTGTGCGAGTGACATGCCTCGCTACAAGTTCAGTCAGGCGTCGGCGCGACAATGTAGCGAGGCATCAAAAAATGATGCGCGGCTGTCACTGACCCCTCTCTGTCAGTTTATCTCTTTCTGTGTCTATCTCATTTTCTCTCTTCCCTCTGTCAGTCTCTCTTTCTCTCTCATTCTCTCTTCCCTCTGTCAGTCTCTCTTTCTCTCTCATTCTCTCTTCCCTCTGTCAGTCTCTCTTTCTCTCTCATTCTCTCTTCCCTCTGTCAGTCTCTCTTTCTCTCTCTTTCTCTCTTCCCTCTGTCAGTCTCTCTTTCTCTCTCTGTGCTCGCACACACACACTTATACACATACATATACGTTGTGTGCATCCCGCTGACACACAGTAAATACATTATTCGGTGAACACACACACACACACGCACACACACACACAAACACTCACGCACGGACACACACACACACACAAACACACTCACACAGACACACACACACATTCACACTGTTTCGCCGCGATATGAGATTCATTATTGATGATGGTTTTAAAATTAATCAGTGTAATTCGTCACAATTTACAAAGAAAACCAAGAAGGACTTTATGGAATAAGTTCTAACTGGAAAGAAAAATACCACTGAAAACAAACAGATCAGTAACAGAACGCCTGTAACGCTGAGGTACATTTTAGCTGGTAATTCTTGATAGCAAAAGACTGAGTGATATAATATGAAACTCTACAAACCTAATCTTAGTCAAATAGGGCACTTCTTTGATAACAACATACCATTTTTGTTGATCACACACTTTCTCGACAAGTGTCTTTTTTAATCATACCCTGGTATATTCATACCGTAATTCGTTTTTGGCAGACACGTGTATTTGGATGGCAAAATGATAAAACTTTCGGGAAATCATGAATCCCCCCTTCCGCCTGGGTAAGGGGTGTGAGTGGGGGGAGGGGGGGGGTTTATGGTCACTTGAAGGTCTACCACCAATGACCATTGCTGACCACCAGTGACCATTGCTGACCACCAGACCACCACTGGCCACTGACCAAGACTGACCTGGGAGAACATAATGATGGTGATGATGGAGTCTCCCGTCGGACCAACGGATGAGTAGGCAGGCAGGCTTACCTGTCGGTGTGTGTCCTCATATGGGAGAAGAGGCCGATTCTAGATGCGCAGCACTTCCCACAGGTGTTGCAAGGGAAGACGTCTCCAGAAGTTGAGCCCTGCTTCCTTCGCTCACGCTTCTCCTTAATGGCCAGCGTTTTCCTTGTTTTCAAACGTCTTTATGCCACTACAGCACAGCATCCTCCAGCGAGAGCGGTCAAGGGCATCGGTTTCCCAGGAAGTGATGTCTATGTCACAGGCTTTGAGGTTCAAGGTGTCCTTGAAGCGCTTGCAGGGTCTTCCAAGTTCGCGGTGGCCTTCCTTCATCTGGCCATACAAGAGCATCTTCAGGATCCTGCCGTTTGTCATGCGGACAATGTGTCCTGTCCAGCAAAGGCTTTCGATGCTGGGCAGGCCGCTCCTCTCTAGGACCTGGAGGTTCGTTCCGACATTAGCCTGGTTGCCTGACCAGCACAGGTGACTTTTTTTCTTTCTTTTTAGTGAGGAGGAGTTGGGAAGGGCAGTCCCTTCCCCACTCTCTCACCTACCGACGCTCACAGTCCCACAGGTGCATATTGCAGAGTTAGATTATGTATTACGAAAACAACTGTTCCTAACCGATAGCTATTATTTTTGTCTCGAATTAAGTACTTTTCCCTTTCAAACAACGATGTTTCGGATAAGACGACCACCGCCCCCCTTTTATACAAATACTTATACAGTTCAATCATGTTTATATATATCGAAAGCAAAGCATCATGCTGTATCTCTCCACATCACAGATTCCATCCCTGTCAGTACAAAGGAAGACGCAGTGTTCACCATGGCGGACTATGGAGCAGCTGATGGCTACGCTACCATGCCGTTGATGAAAGAGATCATTGGTGAGTGGGTTGCTTGGTGGGCTGAATGCTTGATCTTGCTAACTTAACAAGAGTGCACATGTTTACACAGCGAGAGAGGGGACGGAAACACACACACACACACACACACACACACAAGACAAAATGGCGGAGCGTACTGGCAGATGAATTTCAACTGCAGTAAAAGTTTTCTCAGTGACTGAAAAATGCGAACCAGAAGTTTCAGCAATGCTACGACACCAAAGACGACTCGTGGCGCAAAACGGCATACTGGGGCATCTGTGGATGATGCCTTCAGTCCAGCAACATTGCCTACCGAGATCGACCGGCGAGACAAGCAACAGCTGACAGTGATACCTTCGCCGGCCACAGTGCAGTCTCCATCGACATCTGCGGTGTGCGGGAATGCAGATGCCCTTACGTAATTGCGAGAGGTGATTCTGGCACTGTGTGGACGAATTTCACTGCTTGAGGGAGCGATAGAGGAGCAAAAGAAGACAACTTTACATCAGACTGGCTGGTGTTCCCATGGAAACCAGAGGGGCACAAACCGACTCCTGCACTTCAACAGCACCAACATACGCAGAAGCAGTGAGGTCGGGTCCCTCTGCCACACCAGGGCAGCTGTCCACACCGAGAGCCTGCACTCCACCAAAAGCTAGGCAGAATGCTAACGCAATGGGCCCAAATCGAGAGGAAAAAGTTGCCAAGCCCAAGAATGACGTCAATTTATCTATCACGCAATACGCGAGAAATGACGTAAAACCCAAACAAAAGAAACTTCTAACTAAAAAAAGAAATCAAATGAAAACAAACAAGAACTTCCGAAAACCCTTATTCTTCACGATTCAGTCATGAATGGCGTAGAAAGAAATCGGCTTGGGCACTCATATTGGTTCCATGCATCAAAGAAACGAACCCCCACAGTGAGTGCTGCGCAACAATGCCTACAAGATCAGTTTCAGTTTCAGTAGCTCAAGGAGGCGTCACTGCGTTCGGACAAATCCATATACGCTACACCACATCTGCCAAGCAGATGCCTGACCAGGCAGCAGCGTAACCCAACGCGCTTAGTCAGGCTTTGAGAAAAAATAAATAAATAAGGGATGATCAAATAATAGATAAATACATTAAAAAAAAACCTACCACTGCTAATAATATGTATAAGGCGCAAAAACTTGATGAAGTCAACTATAAGCGTACATAAATAAATAAATAAATATAATATAAAAAAAGTAGTAATAATAATAATAACAATAAATAAAAAAGACAACAATGATAAATAAGCAAATGTAAAACATGGAGACACACATTCACACATACACCCACATATGCATAACAGATGCGCACCAAACATACATAAGAAAGAAATAAAGAATACTACATTAGAAATTAAAAATTAAAAAAAAGATAAATAAGTAGTTGCGACTTTTTTTCTTTCTTTTTTTCCCCGTTGTTTTCGGGGGGTTTTGTTTGTTGTTTTTTTTATTCGTTTTTTGTTTTTTATGTATTAATTCATTTATTCTTTTCTTTTCTTTTCTTTTTCTTCTCCGTTCTCCTTTGGAAATTAACAAACAGTGAGGCCAGGAGATGAAATGATTTAACAAATAGTAAAGAGTAAAGAGTGGTAACTCTCTCCATTCACAAAAAAAAAGAAAGAAAAAGAAAAAAAGTTTGTAACTGGCTTTTAAGAACCCAGCTGTCATAGTTATAAACAAAGGAGAACACTACAGCAAAGAGTGGTAACTCTGTGTGGCTTATTCAGAATTAAAGAGGCTATGCCAGTCTTGAATAAAAGCTTATTTGTGTTGGCACATTTCTTCTGTCTTTGCTGCTGTGTGCACATGCCAGAAGATCGGTATGAGGACAGGCCCGGCGCTTCCTTTTTGAGGAAGTATCTGGGTTTGTTCCAATGTACCTTTTACCTGTGTGCTAGCTGAATCGGTAGCGTAAGCAGCACTGACTTGAAGTTGTGTACCTTATGAATGCCTACAAGAACTTGGCTCTGGTGAAAAACAACCCGAAGCAGTGGTCATTCATTGTGGCATTAACGACCTGAAAACAGCTGACCCTGAAAAATCATGTAAAATCTCTAGTGCACGTCTTAAAAGACACGGCGAAAAAACACCCAACAACGAAAGTCGTCGTAAGTAAAATTACGGTCGTGAAAGATGAACGCACAGAAATGAAACGTCAGCTGTTCAACGCCATGCTAACTTCCGAGTTTTATGACGAGAAAAACATTTCTTTTGTAGATAACACCAACATAAAACTTCATCATCTGCGGGACAATTTGCACCTCACGAGGAAGGGGACCAGTCTACTGGCAGGGAACGTGGGGCGTGTTGTCAGGGACCTGCTGTGGGAGACTCCCAGGAGACCTGCCCGATCAGCCCATCGCTATCAGCACCATGCCTACCCCGCCTTCCCCCAGCCCACATGCTACAACCCATTCAGCAACCTGATAGACTGGTCTTCGTATTGATCACTGGCAAAACTTTTACTTGTGTTCAGATTTGATTTATTCCCACGTGAACACCAGGACGCTCTGCTGTGAACTGTTCTACTATTTAATCTCCGTTTTCAACACTATAATCATTCATACATACTCGTTTAGTTTATTGATTCATAACCTACCAGTTCTTTTTAATTATCTATTATTAGTATTATTATTTAGTTTAATATATTTTTTTTTGTGTTCCGTTAAATTAGTTAACTTTCTGAAACTGTGATCAACTAGAGACAATCACTGAACTTTCTCGAGCAATGACGGTCGACAACCTAAATGTGTTTCAGTGGAACTGTCGATCTGTTGGTACAAACTGTGATCACTTAGTGCAACACCTGGCGAATCAGTGGAACTGTCGATCTGTTGGTACAAACTGTGATCACTTAGTGCAACACCTGGCGAATCATAACTATCATTTGCTAGCACTTCAATCTCTAAATGTTAAGAGAGATAAACTTCCTAAATTTAGTCACTACTACTTTCCACCATTACATCAAAAGGTGGATACCAATGAGAAAATCAGCACAGCGATATACATTCGAGAAGGGGTCAAGTACACTCCATGCCCTAGCCCCGTTCCACCAGATATACCAAATATTCTTTCTTTTTTTTCTTTTTTTTTAATCTTGAAAATTTTTTTTTTCTCACTTATTATTTTACTTCCTTGTTAATATGTCCCTAACACTAACAGTCTCTTCCACCCCATTCCCCCACTCCTGCCCTCTCACCCCCTGCCCACCTTCCCTCTCCCTTCACTTTCAGAACCCTTTCTTTCCCTCATACATTCACACTGACAGTTCTACTCACCCTGCTTTGTGTCCTTTCCTGTGACTTCTCATCACTTTCCTTTCCTGAACTTTACTCTCTCTCCCTCTCTGTCTGTACCTTTCTGTCTGTCACTCACTCATTTCATTTGCCTGAAGAAGAGCTTGTGGCTCGATACGTCGCCTCTTTTATCCCAAGTAAGTCGACTTTTACCAAGATTTTTTTAGTCTACCTCCCACTATACCAAATATTCATTCTTGTGCTGTAAAAGTCCAGTTTAATTCTTCACTCTTAACTGTCATATCTGTATACCTACCTCAGGGTCCAAATGACTTAATACAGAGTGGATTCGAACCTCACGGACAGACCAGGACAAAAAAGTTCTCATCACGGGAGACTTCAATGCACACTCGCCATTTTGGGAGACAGGCTGCCAGTCGATCACTAGCAATCGTTTTACTGAAAACATTGTAGATGCTTCTCGATACCTACTTAACGATGGCAGAATAACACGTGTCCCAGACAATCCAAGTCATAGAGCAACTGCCATAGATCTTACTTTAATCTCACCAGATCTGGCACCAATATGTGACTGGCACACACTGAATGACACTCTTAATAGTGATCATTTGCCTATTATCTCAAGACTTGAATCAAAAATATCTCAGTCGATAGATCCAACCGAGGATAAAATTCCAAAATTTAATTACAGACTTGCGAACTGGGATAAATTCAGAAGTTTACTTTCATCGTTTCAAATTGACGACATAAACGATACAGATGTCAACAGTTTATATTCGATATTTACAAATGCAGTCATCACCGCTGCAAATGACTCTATTCCAAAGTTCAAATCGGTTAAAGATCGACGGGCGCAATAGCCGAGTGGTTAAAGCGTTGGACTGTCAATCTGAGGGTCCCGGGTTCGAATCACGGTGACGGCGCCTGGTGGGTAAAGGGTGGAGATTTTTACGATCTCCAGGTCAACATATGTGCAGACCTGCTGGTGCCTGAACCCCCTTCGTGTGTATATGCAAGCAGAAGATCAAATACGCACGTTAAAGATCCTGTAATCCATGTCAGCGTTCAGTGGGTTATGGAAACAAGAACATACCCAGCATGCACACCCCCGAAAACGGAGTATGGCTGCCTACATGGCGGGGTAAAAACGGTCATACACGTAAAAGCCCACTCGTGTGCATACGAGTGAACGCAGAAGAAGAAGAAGGTTAAAGATCATAAGCACTCTGGTAATATCTGGTGGAATTAGGCTTGTGAAGCAGCAATGAAAGAAAAGAAGTCAAAATTCAAAATATACTTAAAAGTACCCCCCCCCACCCCCCAATCATTTAGAGATGAAAAAAGCTATAAAAAAAATAAATAAAGCAAATAGTGTTAACGCACAAGCAAAAAGGCAGTTATCCACTACTTTACTTTATTCCTTTCCGTCTAAAAACACTTATAGTGAATAGACGTTAAACTGTAGAAAACACACACACACACACACACACACACACACACACGAGAGTGAGAGAGAGATACAGAGAAAGAGACAGTGCGTGTGTGTGATTGAGAATGCGAACTTTTGATTATATATAGGTCACAGGCATCATTATTGAAACTGTAAAGAGAGAGAGAGAGAAACGGGGGGAGGGGGGGGGGGCAGACAGACTGTGATTGAGAGAGGCAGAATGGGGGTACTCTACATGAATCAGACTAGTACCCTTTTATACGATCAGAAGTTGAAACACAACACTTACATAGCCACCCCACTTTTTATCTTTTTATCTGCAGGACTGGTGCGGAAGAAACACGGTGAAATCCCCATCCAGGTTGTGTATGAAGACCAGGCCTCCAGTGACTTCAACTCTCTCTTCAGATGGGTTCATGGTCGGTTCGGTGTTCTTTCTTTTTCTCTTTCTTCTTTTTTATTTTTATTTTATTTTATTTTATTTATTTTTAATGATTTGATTTTTTAGGGGTGCGAGGGAGAGACTTTTGTGTAAAAACAGAATGAATCAATATAAATTATGATTACCGTTGTTCGTCTCTCTCTCTCTCTCTCTCTCTGTGTGTGTGATATATCTGAACAAAATTATATTCTCTGAGAATAAACTGTCAGCAAAAAACAACAACAACCTAAATCTGTCTTGCATATAGATAAAAAATATATATATATATATATATATATATATATATTTTCTGCACATTTCATTTAAGTTTTTGAGAATTACTTTACCATTAAATTTCTGTAAACTTTTAAAGGCTGTTAGCACTTTTATTTATCAATTTCAGTTAAAATATAACCAGTTTTGCTTCAAATGTAAAATAAATAATTGTATTGATGCATAGCCTACATCTACCAGGAGCCGGAAATAATATTTCTGTTTTGTTATGTCCTGTAATGGGACATTGCTCAGAATATACTGCTGGAAATTAGATCCATGTATAGAAAGACTGTTCGTATCTTAAACTCAGTGTCACGGCTGTGCAGTTTACAATTGTTTGGAAGGTGGTGTCATAAAAATGAATGACGTCAGTGTCTCTGCTGCACGGACGTTGACTTTCCTTTCTATTCGGACAACAAACAAAATGGATGTTCTGCCACAAAGTAGTATACAACACCAACTATCATAAGAGGAATGGGGATACACCTCCATTCTGAATCAATTGGTTTTCTGGGTTGTCGTGAAGAGTGTGTCAGGCATGTCCATGTATGACAGTTTTTCAAAATCGTTTTGTCCCTGTCTTCTGGTTAACATCCATTACATGTTTTATGATGCTCTCCGTCTCGCTGTCTTTGTCCCTGTCTTCTGGTTAACATCCATTACATGTTTTATGATGCTGTCTGTCTCGCTGTCTTTGTCCCTGTCTTCTGGTTAACATCCATTACATGTTTTATGATGCTGTCCGTCTCGCTCTCTTTGTCCCTGTCTTCTGGTTAACATCCATTACATGTTTTATGATGCTGTCTGTCTCGCTGTCTTTGTCCCTGTCTTCTGGTTAACATCCATTACATGTTTTATGATGCTGTCTGTCTCGCTCTGTTTGTCCCTGTCTTCTGGTTAACATCCATTACATGTTTTATGATGCTGTCTGTCTCGCTCTGTTTGTCCCTGTCTTCTGGTTAACATCCATTACATGTTTTATGATGCTGTCCGTCTCGCTGTCTTTGTCCCTGTCTTCTGGTTAACATCCATTACATGTTTTATGATGCTGTCCGTCTCGCTGTCTTTGTCCCTGTCTTCTGGTTAACATCCATTACATGTTTTATGATGCTGTCTGTCTCGCTCTGTTTGTCCCTGTCTTCTGGTTAACATCCATTACATGTTTTATGATGCTGTCTGTCTCGCTCTATTTGTCCCTGTCTTCTGGTTAACATCCATTACATGTTTTATGATGCTGTCTGTCTCGCTGTCTTTGTCCCTGTCTTCTGGTTAACATCCATTACATGTTTTATGATGCTGTCTGTCTCGCTCTCTCCCCCTCTTTCTGTAACATCCATTATACGCTTTACTTTATTGCTTTCTCTCTTTCTCCTTCTCTCTGTGTCTGTCTGTCTGTCTGTCTCTCTCTTTACTTTATTGCTTTCTCTCTTTCTCCCTCTCTCTGTGTCTGTCTGTCTGTCTGTCTCTCTCTTTACTTTATTGCTTTCTCTCTTTCTCCCTCTCTCTGTGTCTGTCTGTCTGTCTGTCTCTCTGTCTCTCTCTCTCTCAGGACTGATGCCGAACCCTTATTGCTACCTCAACGAGTTCAAGCGAGTGTTTCCAATGGCCTCTGGTACCAGCTTCTTTGAACAGGTATATTTTCCTTTTTGTTTTGACATTAACGAGAATGATAATGACCATGATGATGATGATGCTCATACTAGTATACAGTTGTTGGTAATGCTGCTTATAGCAAGGTTAGCGCTTAGTTCATGTCACGGTTGGGAATGCACAAAACCAAATAAGGTTGTTTTACAGTATTCCTAACACACTGAATGCACAAGATAAAATCGACGATGTCAAAAACTGCACCCCCCCCCACACACACACGGACTTTTCGATGTTTCTACTTACAAGCTAACTTGACAGTGTTATTAGTATGATGTACATAGGGTCCACTGCAACCATGATTATTATTTCTTCCCCACGTTTTATATCAGTTTGTCATTATAATAATAATAATAATAACGGTACTTATATAGCGCTGAATCTTGTGCATAGACAAATCTAAGCACTTTCGCACCAGTCATTCTCACGCACGCATAACTCTAAAACTGGAGAAACTGAAGACAAGGAAGAGGCAGGGAAGGGAGGCTATTTTGGGAAGAGGTGGGTTTTAAGGCCAGACTTGAAAGAGCTGAGTGTGGAGACTTGACGAAGCGAAAGAGGAAGTTCATTCCAATTGCAAGGTCCAGAGACAGAGAAAGAACGGCGGCCAACAGTCGAGAGGGCCCTTCAACGTGTCTTGCAGTACAGCAATTCTAGGAATGTTACAAACCTCTTGCTCACTCAGCTTTTTCGAAGAACTCCCCTTGAGTTTGTATGCACCTCATCACTCCGCTCAAACGAAGTTATGACGTCAGCCCACGTGACCTGGGGTATGTCCATAATGAGACCCCCGAAGAAGCATCTTCTGCACACTGGAACATTTCCCTCTTCACCTGCTGCTTCTCCTCAGGGAACAAAAACCAGTTACAAGGGGCTGTCTCTTGTTCCACTTCTTGGACAGCGTAAACACCATGCTTCATACACCTTTGGGAGGCAGACAGTGGCGTACCACTCAGAGTTTACTGTCCTTTTTTCTTTGAGGGGTCCGGTCGCGACATGGCCTGATTTTCCAAAGAAACATGCAACCATTAAATTTTGTTTGGAATGACTCTCGGAAGGGTGGAATTTTGTAGGTGCACTTTCATCTGGAAAGACCGAAACAACTGATTGTTGTTTTGTTTCTGGATCGTACTGGTATACCCCTGTTTCCTTTCCTGTAATGATGTCTCAAACACGATCTGATCATCCGTCAATTTCAGCCCCAGGGGGGCCGTCACCCCGTACTGACATCTTGCCTTCCTGAACACACATGGTTTTACGTAGCAGTCTGAAAGTTTTCTTTTTTCCTTATTATGACCTTGCGGTATATAATGACGTAATAATGACTATCATGACGTCAGTAGTTCCTCCCTATTCCATCACTTATTGAAGGGCCCTCGTATTTGTATGTGCTTTTCCAGATTCTTCCTGACAACACCGCTCATTTCATCATTTCCATATCGTCAGCTCATTATCTATCCAAGCCGTAAGTGTGTGTGTGTGTGTGTGTGTGTGTGTGTGTATCACTGTGTGTGTGTGTGTGTGTGTGTGAGAGAGAGAGAGAGAGAGAGAGAGAGAGAGAGAGTTTTTTGACTCACTTGTGTAAACAAAGTGAGTCTATGTTTTAACCCGGTGTTCGGTTGTCTGTGTGTGTGTGTGCGTGTCTGTGTGTCTGTGTGTCCGTGGTAAACTTTAACATTGACATTTTCTCTGCAACTACTTTGTCAGTTGACACCAAATTTGGCATAAAAATAGGAAAAATCCAGTTCTTTCCAGTCATCTTGTTTAAAACAATATTGCGCTTCTGGGATTGGCACAAAAAAATAAAGAATGAAGCCTAATTATATGCAAACTGCATTTACTGTTATATTTATATTTTTTGTATTCTCTAAACTTGGCACTTTGATCTGATATTCTGACCCAACAGCTAGAGCAGTCATTATTATCATTTTTTGTTCAAACAGGAACTTCTTTTGCTAAGCATGGAATTTTTATTTATTTGGAAACGTTTTGGTGCGGATAGTAAAAAGGGGAAATTACTCTGTAATGCTAGTGGAGTTAATTTGCTTTAAACTGATCTTTCTCATCTTAAACATTACATTTTGAAATAAGAGAGGCAAGGCCTTCAAGACTCACTTGTGATGCACTTTTTAAAAAAAATCCAAGCTTTTTATGTATTGAGTATAATTTCAAAATGTAATGTTTAAGATGAGAAAGATCAGTTTAAAGCAAACTAAGTTCCCCAGCAGAGTAATTTCCCTTGTTCTGCTATCTACACAAAAACGTTTGCAAAAATAAAACTTCCATGCTTAGCAAAAGAAGTTCCTGTTTAAACAAAAAATGATAATAATGACAGATCCTTTGTTGGGTCGAATATCAGATCAAAGTGCCAAGTTTAGAGAATACAAAAAATATAAATATAACAGTAAATGCATTATACTCAATACATAAAAACTTGGATTTTTTTTAAAAAAGTGTATCACAAGTGAGTCTTGAAGGCCTTGCCTTTCTTGTTAATAAGTAATTTAAGAGCAGCATGTAGCGTTTATTTATCTTAATTATCAAGCGAAGCAAATACATGATTCATTCCTTGACTTTATGGCTCAGTGGCTCACTTATTCCAAGGCAATAAAATGTCAAATGTGTCAAAGTCTCTTCTCTCACTTACTAGCACTTGTAATCATGTGCGATGTTTAATACTCTTGTGCTATTGAAAGATGATTTATTCTTTGTATCCTTGACTCACTTGTGTAAACAACGTGAGTATATGTAATAATCCGGTGTTCGGTTGTGTGTGAGAGAGAGAGAGTGCGCGCGCGCGCGCGTGTGTGTGCCCTTGGTTAACGTTAACATTGTCTACCAATGCCAAATTTGGTTTGAAAATAGTGGGGGAAAAACCTTCACAGCCATACCAATAAAAGGTCGTATATCTTCCGGATTAAGCTGTATTTCCTGATCGTGAACCGTTTATTTCGTTGAGGATCCGGATTCAGAAAACGGTTGGTTGAAAATGGCACGACCTCATTTTTTTCTTGTTCGCAATTAAAAGAAAAGAAATATAAGTTCTGGACAGAACACGTACAGTGACACTAACTACATCACGGACGTGTTTACTGCATATGAATATTTTTAAGTGGATACTGAATTAACGAGAATGAACAGAAAAGAAAAAAGTTGAACGGACTGTGTCGCAGTTTCCGAGTGTAACGTCTGTCGAACACGGATCTTTGCAGGTTTGGAGAAAACGGGTACATGTTGTGTGCTTGAGTTGATGGCAATGTCTCCTTTACGTGGACTTTAAATTATTTCATAAATGCGCGAGATATACAAAAATAACATAATTTAAACGGCGTTATCACCTCGAATACAGTAATCGATTTATCACGCTAAAGAAAGTGTTTAAATTTCAATTTTTGAACGTCATTGGTAAATTCGAAGTATTAATAGCGCTGTAAGTGTTCTTACCCTTGACCAAAACGGGCTGGGTTCGAATCTGCTTTTGTGCCTGCCTTTTTTTTTTTTTTTTTTTTTTTAATCCTAAGCTTTATGATAAATGAAAACACACTCTCACAATTAAAAAAAAAACATTGAAAAAAATTTTTTTTTAATAATATGTTCTTTTTTTCTTTTCTTTTTTTTTCTTTTTTTTTTTTTTTAGTGTGTATCACAAGCCAGTCTTGAAGGCCTTACTTCACTTGTTAAGTACTATTATACGTCATTTGGAATGTGTGGAGTGAACGCATGAAACGTATATATGATGCTTTTACTTTGATGTCTTCATCATATTTTTGATATTTGCTTTTCATAGCGTGTCTCCGAATTCAGTATTTGTATAACTGTATTGTTCTTGGTATGATTTCTCAATTGATATATTAAAGTTTTATTATCTGTATGATTTGTGTATGTATTGGTTTTGCATAAAAAAAACAAACACCACGACATAAAACGACATTCATACACACAGAAAAAAGACGGAAAAGCTGTGCTTATCCATAAGTAAGCAAAGGTAATTTCAATTTCACTCATACCGAACACCACCCCCCTCCCCAATCACCCATTGCTCTCTTTGCCCCTCTTTCTGCCCGTCTTTCTTTAAGTCAGCTAAAGACCTACAGGGCTCTTCTTCATCTCTGACATTCACCCCGGTACTTTTTTTCAGAGCGACAAAGTTCCAGAACTCCCTAGAGCGTTACCCGGACGCCACAGAGGAAGAACGTCAGCTGGTGGAAGCCCAGGCTGCTGAGGACTGGGAGACCTTTCTCTTACACCGTGCCAGAGAACTCAAGTCAGGTCTGTGGTGCATGGTTCGGATGGCAATGGCTGTCACGCTGTCAGCCACTGCTCCCCCTATCACTTTTATTAAAAATTCTTATACGGTTATCTCTGAGTGCTGTGATATGACCGCGTTTTGAAAAGATTGCCAATGTGACCAAACAAATCCACCTGCGCTTGAGATCTTGAGGTCTGGGAAGTCACAATGTTTAGGGGAGGTGTAATGGGAAGGAGAGTATGGTGTGGAGTGAGCTTAGTGGTTGTCATTAGGAAACTAAATGGCTATTAGGGACCCTCCCAAGGCCGACCCTCCCAAGGCCGACTTTCTTTTAGCCCTGTTGGCCCAGAGATTTGGGATGTAACATGGGCGCGCAAAACTCTCTCCACTATCATCAAATTCATGCCCATACAGTCACAACAGCAATTGCCTCTTCCGCTATTCTCGTGGCCATATTCATACATACAGTAAACACCACCTTGGTTCTTATAAAAAATATTTTTAAAATAGCGGGAGTATAGATATCCGTTGCAGTATTCAGACAATTTATAAAGTCAGACGCAACTCCCATTTTGGTGTCATATACTGTACCATGTCAAACTGATGCAAACTAGGCCTATCTGTTTGCTCTGCTTGACCGAATTTCGTGCGGCTAACAGTGAAAAGATGCCCCTTCTTGCCCAGTCCGCTCTTAGCCAATCAAACGCCTCTAAAAGCTACAAGCACTGAATCATTCCTTTGGCCAAGGCTCTCGACGCCATCTTGTCAGGTTTATGCTCTGTTTCGTCTTACACTTTTTTTTTTTTTTTTTTTTTTTGCTATTAAGCGTGTTCATTTGGCCTGTTTTTCCTGCATGCAGCTTGATTTTATTGTATTCTTACCTTTGTATACTCGATTCAACTCTGCCCCCTCTACCTCTCAGACGATCCTGTCTTTCCTTCATCTGTTGGGGGTCGGATTTTTCGCTGGGTGCCTAAGTGCGGTTACCATGCCTCGTACGTCATCCCACGACAGCAGGAATCATGATGCTGGGATTGAGACTCGGCAAGACTCACGGGGGTGGGGGGGGGGGGGGGGACTCTACTTTGCCCACCCCAGGCCAAGCCACCTCAGTCTCCCCATGGGAGGGGATTTGGGGCGCGTGGCCACCTGCTTTGCAGGTCTTCCCGCTATCCGGCCAGCCTCCCCTGCGCATGTCAGGTGGTTCCGGGCAGTCAGCCCACCGGTCTTCTTGCAGGACTGACACCCAAGTTGGACCTGACCTCCCTCCGACTTGGCTAGGTTTTTCCCTTCATGGAGGTCAAGACGCCAGTGACCCTTGGGGTTGGGGTCGCAGGATGGCTGGCGCCCACGGGTGGTTTCCCCCATTCTACTTATACTGGGGCACACCTATGGTGCACGCTGTTTTGCCAGGACCCCTTGTCCTCTCTCCCCCGGATCCAACCCAGCACATCTCACAGGGTGACACACACGGCCTCGACAAGTGGGATAGACTTCTTGTCGGTCGGGTCGAGCTCCTCGGCCAGTATTGCCACTCAGTCCACAAATTGGGCCTCTGTCACCCCACAGGTGATCTCCACGGTCACAACGGCCTCCTTGTCAGGACCGACAGCTGCCGAGTCACCCCACTCGGCCCGGGAGAGCCTGCAGTTTCCACCCACCCAGCCCTCAGTCCTACAGGGAGTTGAGTGGGTGTTTGTCCCCTCTCAGCACTCACGGGTCCGTCTTGCATCCAGGGATGCCCTCACTGAGAAGGTGTGGCACCCACCATCCCTAGCATGGTTGGATGTATGGGTGTGTGCCCAGCTCGGTGGAGCAGGAAAGCATCTTAGAGACAGAGATATAGCACCTACTCCTCACAGGGGCGATATCTCAACTCTCGGACTCGGGCCTCGGTTTTTAAGGCCGGTCGTTCGTGATTCCAGTAGTCTCGGGAGGGTGGAGACTAGTCTTGAAATTGTGCCCCCTCAACAAATTCCCCTCCAAAATCAAATTCAAGATGGACACACAGGCACAGATTCGAGAGACTATTCAACAGGGCGATTGGGCTACATCTGCCGATTTGAAAGATGCTTATTTTCATATCCTCATTCATCCGGCGTCCCGTCGGTACCTGAGGTTCATGTGGAGGGACAAGGTGTTCTAGGTCTCAGCCATCCCGTTTGGTCTGTCCCTTGCCCCTTTCCTGTTTACCATTTCCCGCTGGGTTTCCCAAGTCATTCTTAAAACTTACACTCATTCTCAAAGGGATATCAGCTGTCTTAATCCCAGAGCACACGAAGTGCAGGCCATAGCTACTTCGGCTGCTTCCCAGCACTCAGTGCCACTGCAGCATGTCTTGGAGGCAGCCTTCTGGCGGTTTGAGAATTCCTTCATCAACTTCTACCTCAGGGATTTCCGTATGATCAGGGCTGATGGTTCCAAGGGGATTTCCTTTGTCGCGGCTAACACTGCCGTCTTGGTTACAAGGGCTCCCCATACGAACCAGTAGGCGTTGCCCTCCTCCATTTGCTTTAAATTCTGCATCAGTTTGACATGGTACAGTATATGACACCACAAGGTGGAGTTTGTATAATACACATGTTTGGTGATACATATACTTACCATGTCAAACTCGAATGCCCGCCCGTCCATCCTCGCGTCTCTGCCGTGATTCTCATGGGGCATTTTCTCGATGGCCATGGAATGATTCAGCGCTTGTAGCTTTTAGAGACGTTTGATTGGCTGAGAGCGGACCGGGCAAGACGGGTCGTCTTTTCACTGTTAGCTGCGCGAAATTTGGCCAAGCAGAGCAAACCAATAGGCCTAGTTTGCATCAGTTTGACAGGGTAAGTATATGTATCACCAAACATGGAGTATAATACAAACTCCTTTCGATGTTTGCACTTTTGAGCTGAGTAAGCGCACAGCTGCTGTGGCAGTACATTTAACAGACTTTGTCTTCCTCTTCTTGGTGCATATCTGTTATGCATGTGTGGGTGTATGTGTGAATGTGTGTCTTCATGTTTTACATTTATTTGCTTATTTATCATCATTGTTGTCTTATTTATTTATTTATTATTATTATTATTTTATTATTATTTTCATTACCACTACCTTTTTTATATCATAATTATTATTTATCTATTTATTTACTTATTTATTTATGTAAGCTTATCTCTATATATATATATTTTTTTTTTCTCAAGGCCTGACTAAGCGCGTTGGGTTACGCTGCTGGTCAGGCATCTGCTTGGCAGATGTGGTGTAGCGTATATGGATTCGTCCGAACGCAGTGACGCCTCCTTGAGCTACTGAAACTGAAACTTCTTCTTCTTCTTCGTTCGTGGGCTGCAACTACCACGTTCACTCGTATGCACACGAGTGGGCTTTTACGTGTATGACCGTTTTTACCCCGCCTTGTAGGCAGCCATACTCCGCTTTCGGGGGCACACTTTGTCCAAAACTTGAGGATCAAGAAAACAAACTTACCTGCGACGGCTGCTCAGGCTTCAATACTATTACAGATAATGATTAAGTGCTGGTTTAGGTTTACATGTTTGTTGAAAAGTCAGCCTCTGCATATCAACGATCGTGCGAAATTAACCCTTATCTAATTAGGTCAAGAAGGCATCAAGAAACTTGCAGTTCAACAGCAACGAATAGAAGAGGGTTTTTTTCGATGAAAAAAAGCATCACTTGTAATTTCACTTTCCATTTGACTGGCAAAGCGTTACCTATAATTTCACATTCTGTGTGACTGACTGCTTTCAAGGGAATGTTATAGTCATTATATATTATAATGATAATATATAGCACTCGTATGACGCAAACTCTCCATATAATAGGCTCTAAGTGCCTCGCATGAAACAACACAAAAACAACTATGCATAATAGCACACAGCAGCACAAGAAAACACAGGCCAACAATAGAAGAAAGAAAGAAGAAAACCTATATACTCCAAGATAATACATAGGCCTATACAACAAACTGGAAATATGAACAATCACACCAAAAAGTACATGATTTGTCCTAAACATGCACATACACTCGCGCCCACACACGCACAACACACACACACACACACACACACACACACTCACACACCCACAGACACACACACACACGCACAACCACACATACAACATGAAGACTTCAATAGAGAGGGGGTGGGGGTGGGGGGGGACACGAAGGTGGTGGAAGAGGAGACAAACAAATGACTGTTTAATCATATCCAAAGGCCACTTTCAACAGGCAGAGTTTTAGAATTGTTTCCAAAGAGGACGGAGTTACTTGGTATACTTGCGTTTTGCTGTATTTTTTCAGTTTTAATGGCGAGCGAACAATCAAACCTTTTATACGTTAGAACGAATGTATAAATCATCACGTCACTGATGTTGATCTCGCGTGCATCCCTTGGTGTTGACGTCACCTATGACATAACTATCACCTTTACAGGGGGACTCCTGTGTGTGGCCATGCCTGTAGATGACCCAGAGATGAAGATCAATGGTATGCGCCTGAGCACTCAAGACTTTGAGGAGGGGTTGTTGAGAGTGTGGCGACAAATGAGAGATGAGGGCAAGATCACCCAGGTACTGGATAAGATAAGATAAGATAAGATAAGATAAGATAAGAATAACTTTATTATCTCCAACTGGAGAAATTTGGTCAGGTGCATTATCACAACATAGACAAGTAAACAACATGGGGACCATAACTGTAAAAGTCAACAACAGCATTTTACTAATATTACGAAGATAAAATTGTAAAAAATATCACATACACCGTTTCATACATACATCCACACACTGCAGGTAATAACTAGTATTCTTAATGTAAAAACAGAAAGAATTAAGAAACATTATTTGAATATAATTATAAACATAGCCTACTATACTGCACATTGATTATAATAGACAGATAAGATAAGAATGAAGATAAATTGCGGAAAAAAAAGCAACCAGATAATCAGCACACACACCCCCCCCCCAACCCCCCAACCCCCCCCCCCACACACGCGGATTACTTGATTGAACAAGAGTAATAAACATATGTTCTCAAATAAATGCATTTCACATATTCGCTTTTAAAAACATTGCAATTAATTATTACATCGTAATTATTAAACAGAAATATATTAAGAATATGGACGTTAGCACTGGACATATTCCATTGTACATTCATCCCGCATATTGCACATTATTCCTCCTACATATTGCACATTCATTATAATGACTGGGAAAATAGACGGTGCACTGCATTACTTTGTATTCCACCCCATTGCACCCCATTGCCTTGCACTGGCTTGTATTACGTCTCATTTCCATGTGTCATTCGCCGTTGTCTTGAGTCATGTCAGGTCGTAACGTGTCATGTTACGTTGAACTGCACTGCATTGTAATGCAGTCGATGAAACCGCTGACAGACCCACAGTAACAAGAAAAAGAAGAAGAGGAAGAATGGACATTTATAAAGCGCGTTTTATTTCATGAACACTGCTCAAAGCGCTTCACATTTCGTTTCCATTTCCTCACCTCTCCCCCCACCCACCCCCACCCCACCCCTGCAATGTACCTAACCCCACACATACAGAGAGAGAAAAAAAATGTGCCTGGATTCACTCGTGCCAGTACCTCCTCTGAACAACCATCCACCCACTCACGACGACCAGTACCTCCTCTGAACAACCATCCACCCACTCACGACGACCAGTACCTCCTCTGAACAACCATCCACCCACTCACGACGACCAGTACCTCCTCTGAACAACCATCCACCCACTCACGACGACCAGTACCTCCTCTGAACAACCATCCACCCACTCACGACGACCAGTACCTCCTCTGAACAACCATCCACCCACTCACGACGACCAGTTCCTCCTCTGAACAACCATCCACCCACTCACGACGACCAGTACCTCCTCTGAACAACCATCCACCCACTCACGACGACCAGTACCTCCTCTGAACAACCATCCACCCACTCACGACGACCAGTACCTCCTCTGAACAACCATCCGCCCACTCACGACGACCAGTACCTCCTCTGAACAACCATCCGCCCACTCACGACGACCAGTACCTCCTCTGAACAACCATCCACCCACTCACGACGACCAGTACCTCCTCTGAACAACCATCCACCCACTCACGACGACCAGTACCTCCTCTGAACAACCATCCACCCACTCACGACGACCAGTACCTCCTCTGAACAACCATCCACCCACTCACGACGACCTCTGGAAGACACATCTCTGCAGGAAGCACGAATGCACGAACACTCGCAAGCACGCCACCACACACAAATGGCAACAATAATTATAAAAGATAAGAAAAAGATAATGATAATAACGATGGTTATGATCAACATAATGCCTTGGAATATTTATTTCGTTTTATTGTAGGTTAATGGTTTACACACCAGTGGTGAGCCCCCCATTCCTGATCAGTACGTTGGGTTTATACATTGGCCAGAAATCTTTTCTGGTTGTTGTTTTTTGTTGTTGTTGTTGTTTTGCTGAGGTATAGCATCCATTGATCAGCCTGCATGCCTCCTTGAAACTGAAACTAAAAGAAACCAAGTGACGGATTGTTATTCGCCATCATCCTGATGGTGTCATTGGTAGTCTTATTGCCTTTTTTAGGATATGTAAACATTATTTTGACATTGTCACGTTTGTCATCGATATTCCATGGTTTAATCATTCTGGTGTTGTTAACATAGTGACTGAAGTGATTGCTCACTCCCCATCTCGGTGTTAGATTGGTGCAGTGCTGGATATATACTGCTGAACTCTCGCTAAGGATCAGGCATTGAAAACATTGTGAGGAGGAAGAAAATGTATTTAATTCAAGACAAAATGGTCAAATTATGTTTCCTGTCCACGAATCTATACAATGAGAATTCACCCGTGAACAATTGATGGGGTAGATCCCCCCAAATCAACCATGAACAGGGGATGGGAGGAAAACATCAATCTCGATTAATGGGCATTAGAGTTGAAAAAACACAAAATGAACAGTCAGTAATGAGTGCGACCCCCTTGAACCTTGGAAACAGTCCTGCAATGCCTCCTCGTGCTGCAATGCCTCCTCGTGCTGCAAAGGAAGTTTTGTACCTGCTGCTGGAGAATCCTGTCCCACTCCTCCTGGAGAGCAGTCCCAAGCTCAGGGAATGTACAACGCTGGTTGTCACTGGCATACACGGCTTGTTCACTGACGTCCCAAACATATTCAATGGGATTCTTTGAATTCCTGCGTCCTGAAAGTATTGGTTGACGACACGAGCATGGTGAGAGGGCTGATTTCTCCTCGTCTAGGCACGTCGTCGTCCATTCGCTAAAGATACATAGCTTTGCTGTGACCTCCAGCGTGCATCAGGCAATCACGTTTCCATGTCTGTCGATAAATCTGAGGTCTACTGTTTGTTACATGCCAGTGAGTTAATCCTGGGCCGTCCTCACTTTTTGGCCTGTGGGTGGGTGTCCAGTTCAGAGCTTTGCTTGCGATTCTTGTTGAGGCGGGGGTGGGGGAGTGGTGGGAGGGTGAGGGGGGGGGGGGGGGGCCTCAGAACATATCAGGCAATTCGCAAATCATGGTTGACACGAAAGGCCGACAACCAACACACATGTTTGTTGTTTGGTTTGTTTTCGTTTTGTTTTTCAAAATAGAATCCGGGCTTTCTGGGCCTTCCCAAATACAGTAGACTGAAGAAACTTTCCAGCTACATTCGTGGCTTTGGAGAGGTTGATGGAAGTATTTACAGCAATATTTCGCAACACGCACGGTTTAAGCCCGGAGCATGACATGACATGAGTGTCGACTTATCGGGGGCTGGGAACTTTACTGGGGCACAAGAACTGGGTCGACGTGTGCGAGGAATCCATCCACTCACACGAGGTCGATTTAAGCTTGGAAAACGTAGAGATAAAGAAGACGGCTGGACGGGGCCAAAGAAACGTGGCGACTTACACAATGGGTTGACTTAATTACGTGAGGTCGACTTGAGTGGCGACAACTGTTTTTTTTTTTTTTTTTTTTTTTTTTTTTTTTACAAGAAACATGATTTGACCATTTTTCCTAATTAAAAAAAAAATTGTCGTCACAGTACGCTTAATGTCTGATCGTTAGCGAGTGTTGAGAAGTACACTATCCGTTCACCATCACCACGCTTCAGTCAAATATTACCTGTAGATATATATTTTTTTGTTCACCACCCATGTTCAGAATTCAGTCATTCCTCTGATGCATAGATTGCCGCTCCTGTTGCTAGTTTTCCGTCGTCATTGTTTGCGGTTACAGGAGGAATTTGTGGACACCAACTTTTACCGCAACATACCATATCTGCGTGAGGTCAGAGCCCCGTTTGACGATCCCAACTCCAAGGTGACCAAGGCGGGTCTGAGTCTCTCGCATGCTGAGTTGGTGTTCATTCCCTGCCAGGAACTGTTGAAATGGCAGAAGAAGCTGGATGAAGGTGAGAAGGCAGACTGGACGATTTAACTGGAGACATCTAGACATAGGTCACCTGAGAACCAGCCGCTGTGGAGAAATGGTCAGCCTTAAGGACAGATGAATGGAGGGACGTGGATTCAAGCCCTGTCAGAGGCTGGGTTTTTCTGCCTGTGGCCTCCCCCTAGCCAGAGTTGAATTTGCTATGGGATCTCTTGGGAAGACTGAAACCACACAATCCACTTTTTAAGAAAAGCTCTCGGGAATGTTGCTAAAAAATTCCTTACCAGCGCTTCAAGTGTCTGCCCCAACCAAGCCTGGTTGGCACTGAAATGTATTACGAAAGGAAACCTTGTTACGTATTCCTGAACCTCCATAACTGTACCATCATCATCATCTCACAGTATAATCATCATCATCTTCATCATCAAATGGTGAGCTCAGTTTCAATCGCCCCAGCCCCGATCCACTCCCATGTTCGTGGCGAGTTCCCACCGGAGTCTTTGGTGTCTGGTGAAGGTGGACAAAACCGTATCGAGGTCATATGAAAGATTTGCCACACGGGTTGGATGTGATATCACTTGAAACATTTTGTCAGTATAGTGGATAATACTGCAGACAAGTCACTTGGAATATCGTCATCATTATCATCACCGTCGTCATCACCCAGCTGTTATATTACGTTGTGAGAAATACCAGTAATCATGTGCATCCAACTGGAACAGCCCCGCTGCATGAACTGTGTTTGACTCTATTTTCCCTGTTTGTGATCTGCACATTCATTTCTATTTAAAATCAAACAAACAACAACATAACAGTAATGATAACAATCATCGTTATCATCAAATTTATAATGATATGAACAAGAACAACGAAAATATTAAATATAATGATAATAATAATTTGTATTTGTATTTCTTTTTATCACAACAGATTTCTATGTGTGAAATTCGGGCTGCTCTCCCCAGGGAGAGCGAGTCGCTACAGCGCCACCCCCCTGCCACCCCCACCCCCCCACCCCCCTTTTTTTGTATTTTTTCCTGCGTGCAGTTTTATTTGTTTTTCCTATCGAAGTGGATTTTTCTCCAGAATTTTGCCAGGAACAACCCTTTTGTTGCCGTGGGTTCTTTTACGTGCGCTGAGTGCATGCTGCACACGAGACCTTGGTTTATCGTCTCATCCGAATGACTAGCGTCCAGACCACCACTCAAGGTCTAGTGGAGGGGGAGAAAATATCGGCAGCTGAGCCGTGATTCGAACCAGCGCACTCAGATTCACTCGCTTCCTAGGCGGACGCGTTACCTCTAGGCCATCACTCCACATGATATATGATTATTATCTAATGATAATAATAACAACACTGATGAAGAATCAAAGAAAAACCTAAATAAATGAATGGATGATTATCCCTGTTGGGTACACGTTGAAATTCAGTCTCACCCGTTTTGTCCTGATTACATTTTACATTTTGTTAAAACACATACCATTTAGGACGTCCATTATTGACTTTGCTGAGTAAATGTTTGTTGTTGGGTTTTTTTGGTTGATTTTTTTTAAAGTGTTTATTGATTTAACCCGGTTTTTGTAGCTGCAAAGCCATCCTTTCATTTGATTTCGAAACATCGGAAGTGGCTATACTTCCACTATAAATCATATACACTCGCGTGTCCAAAGCTACCGTTTCTACCAAAGGCCTCTTTTCCTATATCCATCTTGTTGTTACTTCTTTTTGTTAGCTTCCTCCACCTCTCTGTTATTTGGTCTTTCCACTTGTCTTTCTTGTCAACAGAAGGTGTTGACGATCGCGCCACCTGGGCCAAAGATGTCGTCAACAAACACAGATTATGGTCCAGCCATGCCTTCATCCGGGGCCTTTCCAGCACGCGCAGCGCCCCTGTGAAAGAGGCTGTGGTGGACGAGCTGTACGAACGTCTGGAGAATGAGTTCTTAGCTCAGGACCCAAGGGAATCCAAACTTGGACATCTCAATGTTTACATTTTAGTTCGCAAAATCTGAGATGGATCCAGTGTGTGGCTTTGCACACACCCACAAACAGAACCGTGACTGGTTGACGTAGAACTTCACGCCAAGAGACAGAACCGTGACTGGTTGACGTAGAACTTCACGCCAAGAGACGCTTGTCTGGGAACTGTTACACAAGTTGTTTCTGAGGTTCTCTTCAAAGGATTTTTTTTTTTCGCTTTGTATATAATCTGTGTAACATTTCCTGATAACGAAATTTGGAACACACCAGGCGCACTATTTTGATAATGTAATGATGCCGCTCAGTTTGTGGCGAACTTGAGATAATTATATGATATCCTTAATATATTCATATATTTCATGGAGTACCTAATGTGGTGGTTACTTATCTCCCGTTGGGTGTCAGCACACACCACCACCATCCCTGCACCCGTCAGTCCTCTGTCAGCACACACCACCACCATCCCTGCACCCGTCAGTCCTCTGTCAGCACACACCACCACCATCCCTGCACCCGTCAGTCCTCTGTCAGCACACACCACCACCATCCCTGCACCCGTCAGTCCTCTGTCAGCACACACCACCACCATCCCTGCACCCGTCAGTCCTCTGTCAGCACACACCACCACCATCCCTGCACCTGTCAGTCCTCTGTCAGCACACACCACCACCATCCCTGCACCTGTCAGTCCTCTGTCAGCACACACCACCACCATCCCTGCACCTGTCAGTCCTCTGTCAGCACACACCACCACCATCCCTGCACCTGTCAGTCCTCTGTCAGCACACACCACCACCATCCCTGCACCCGTCAGTCCTCTGTCAGCACACACCACCACCATCCCTGCACCCGTCAGTCCTCTGTCAGCACACACCACCACCATCCCTGCACCCGTCAGTCCTCTGTCAGCACACACCACCACCATCCCTGCACCCGTCAGTCCTCTGTCAGCACACACCACCACCATCCCTGCACCCGTCAGTCCTCTGTCAGCACACACCACCACCATCCCTGCACCCGTCAGTCCTCTGTCAGCACACACCACCACCATCCCTGCACCCGTCAGTCCTCTGTCAGCACACACCACCACCATCCCTGCACCCGTCAGTCCTCTGTCAGCACACACCACCACCATCCCTGCACCCGTCAGTCCTCTGTCAGCACACACCACCACCATCCCTGCACCCGTCAGTCCTCTGTCAGCACACACCACCACCATCCCTGCACCTGTCAGTCCTCTGTCAGCACACACCACCACCATCCCTGCACCCGTCAGTCCTCTGTCAGCACACACCACCACCATCCCTGCACCTGTCAGTCCTCTGTCAGCACACACCACCACCATCCCTGCACCCGTCAGTCCTCTGTCAGCACACACCACCACCATCCCTGCACCCGTCAGTCCTCTGTCAGCACACACCACCACCATCCCTTCACCCGTCAGTCCTCTGTCAAGCACATGCATAAGCAAGAAACAGACACATCCCTCTGACTGTGACAGACGACCCTGGGCGGGTCATAAACAGGACTGAGTGAGCGGCGTGGGAGCAGTGCCACTGAAACGGTGCAGATGATGAAGAAGGAAAAAAAAAGAAAAGAAGAAAAGCGAAAAAAGAAAACTATCGTAGGGAAATTTCATTCTTTTCCTTTTTTCTGGTGGAATATAACAGCATCATATAAGCTGTACCTTTATACATGAAACACAATGTTCTGTCCATTGAAAAACAAAGACAAGTATCGAATTCGGCTGTAATTCATTTCACAGGATTAACTAGTTCAGTCTTAACGAGAGAAAGACGTCACACTGTGTGCCTTCCACCTTTGGACAGCTCGATAGCAGCTTTACTATACGCTGTATGAGGGGCATGGCCCTTGCTGCTGGTACCATGTAACCCAGTACTACCTGCAGCATGTGAAGTCTCCCAACGACGGACCAGGTGGAGGAGGAAACCTTTCCCAACGGCTGTGAAGGAGGAAGAGGATGACCAAAGGGCAGGGGGAGCTCTTATCCTTGGCTGGAAGTCCACCTGGGAGACGGAACTCCGAAGAAAAAACCTGTACCTGCCGAGGCCGTCCTACACGTGGCAGTATCTGCACCTGTGGGACTGTGAGCGTCGATAGGCGAGAGAGTGGGGAAGGGACTGCACAACTCCTCTTCACTAAAAAAGTTACCTGTGCTGGTCAGGCAACCAGGCTAATGTCGGAACGACACACACACACACACACACACACACAAATAAGCCTGCCTGCCTACTCATCCGTCGGTCCGACGGGAGACTCCATCATGATTCGACAATACAATGGAGTTAAAGCCAAAGAAAAATATTATAGAGCGTAGAGACAGATGCAGAGGTGGGAGGAGAGAGAGAGAGAGAGAGAGAGAGAGAGAGATGCATACAGGCATACAGACAGGTAGACAGGGAAACAGACCTAGAGACAGACAGAAATACGATAAGAGAGACGAAGATATGAAGAGAAAGAGAGAAGCAACATAGAAAGGCCCATGCAATAACAATACATACTCACTTGATCACAACTACAGCCCAACAATGTCAAACAAAACATGCAACACCCACACATGTGGAGTGATGGCCAAGAGGTAACACGTCCGCATAGGAAACCAGAGAATCTGAGCGCACCAGTTCGAATCACGGTACAGTCGTCAATATTTTCTCCTCCTCCACTAGACCTTGAGTGGTGGTCTGGACGCTAGTCATTTGGATGAGACGCGGAAAAAAGGGTGAAAGGAAAATAAATTTTGAAGCAAATGCGCACATGTGTGTGTGTGTGTGTGTGTGTGAGTGTTGGCGGTTCCGATGAGACACACAAACACATATGCACACATACACATGCTCGCATGCAAACGCATTGTGTGTATATACATATCGGTAGGCAGCCTGTTGTGCAAACTGAATGTTGGTAACACACTGAGTGCTTGGTCTCTGACCGAGGACAGTCCGTATCATTCAGTTAATCACCTCATACACAAGCCCATACGGCAGCATGGGTCTCCTCACACACACACACACACACACACACACACAGGGCGGGAGTGCAGTTAAACTGAGGCCGTGAAGAGATGAATAGCGCTGTCCATAAAGAAAGAGGCTTGTGACCGTAAGTAGGTCGGTGGGGATTCTGGTCTGATGGTTTTGGCAAACCATGCTGATAGCTTGTGGCGATAAGCTGGTGCGCGTTTCATGGCGCAGTATAGAGCCATCGAGCTCAGTGCTTTTCCAGCGGGGAAAGTAAAGAATCCGATTGTTACACACACACACACACACACACAAACGCACGCACATGCACGGCACGCGCACACGCACACGCATGCACACCGTGGCGCGCACGCGCACACGCACACGCACACATGCACAGTGTATGTGTGTGCCTACGTGCCTACAAGTTGTGTGTGTGTGTGCTGTGCTGTGCTGTGCTGTGCTGTGCTGTGCTGTGATGACGTAGGCTGCGGAGCGGGTAGGGGTGGAGGAAGAGGATCAAAAGGGATGAACCTGAGATCTCTCAATGTTGAGTCAGACCTGTCCTCGGAACGGGACATCATCTGTACTCTCAAAAATTTAATTTAAAAAAAAATAAAAAAAATTTTAAAAGGAGGGATTCGCCAATTCCCAACCCCCTGTTCCAGACCAGGGGAGCCTGAAGACGGCCTCCGGACCGAACGACACAGAGACTGGGTGGGTTTCCGTCAAGACCCAGTCAAGCACAGAAAACGGCCCTCGGGCCAAATGAAAAGAAAAGAGTAAAAAGAGTAGGATTCCGCACAGACCCGACAAGGCAGTTACGATGACTGGATCTGTGCTCAGTGGGACCCAAAACTCCTGGAGGCCCTGGTCAGCCCGTGGTCATAGAAGACGTCGGAAACAGCCGGAACAGCCTTAAGGCTCTCACCTGGAAGCCAGCTGACATCTGCGGGGTCTGGTGGGCTCCGTTCGGACAATCAGTCAGACCTCTCGGTCTATTGAAATTATTGAAAAAAAAAAAAGTGAACGGGTGCAATAGCCAACTCCAGCAGACCAAGCTGCTGAATCTGACCACGGAGCGGGAGATGGCGGTACGGTGCTGGGTACCCGTCCCCACTGTGGAGGGTGGAGGGTGTCGTTAGTGACGTACCCACGTACGAATCAATGGACGATTTTCTATTGAAAGTCGAAAACGTCCTCCAAGGACAACCGAAAGTAAAGACGGCCCACCAGAATGACTGAGCCCCATCCGCGGCAGCCAGACTCCACATCCTGTCCACGAGACTCCCGAAGGCTCTGAAAAAAAATATCTTTAAATGTAAATGCGTACCCTGTGACCCCCTGCACAACAACAGTGACGCGCTGCTACAAATACCAAAGACACGGGCACATCGAGAAGATGTGCCAAGCCAAAGAGGCCACATGCCCAACATGGGGAGAAGACGCTCGGCCAAAACGTGCACTGCACTGCAAAGGAAATGCGTGAACTGCCGACAGGAGCACTTACCGAGGCTGCCCAGCTCTGACGTGTGGACAACAGCCAACCACACCAGGTCGGAACACGTTATGCCAAAGGTGCCGGCCTTCCATGGGGCACAAAATGTCCTCCAGGACAAGGACAGCTCCACCAAACAGGAGGCCCGACCTCCTCTCTCAAATGCTGGAAAGCCGGAGCAACGCACGTACCGCTGGTCTCGGCCCCCAAACCCCAACCAGCGGCCACACGATAGGCTG
>NC_134877.1:40826287-41008787 GCF_041734735.1 Babylonia areolata
CGGAGTCCAGTGCCTTTCCCCAAGGACACACACAACACCATGCATTAACACAGGCCTCGAACCCTGCTCACTGGTGAACACTGGGTCACAAGTCCAACGCCTGACCATTCGGCCACGGCACGGCGTGGTGTGGAACTGACACAACTGCCGGGCACTCCGCTGGGATTCTGAGGACAAGGCGACGAAAAAAGACAGACAGAGAGAGAGAGAGAGAGAGAGAGAGAGAGAGAGGGAGAGAGAGGGAGAGAGAAAGAGAATAACAAGACCAGCACTAAAAAAACCAGAAGATTACTTTCAACTACAGGAGATACAGGAGCGAAGAGACTGAGAAGGAGAAGAAGACAATAACAGAGAAGAACGACAACGAAGAAGAAGAAGGAGAAGGAGGAGAAGAAGAAGAAGGAGGAGAAGGAGGAGGAGAGGAAGAAGAAGAAGGAGAAGGAGGAGAAGAAGGGAAAGGAAGAGGAGAAGAAGAAGAAGAAGAAGAAGAAGAAGAAGGAGAAAGAGGAGGTGGAGGAGAGGAAGAAAAAGAAGAAGGAGGAGGAGAAGGAGGAGGAGGAGAAAAAGAAGAAGAAGGAGGAGGAGGAGAGGAAGAAGAAGGAAGAGGAGGAGGAAGAGAAGAAGGAGAATAATAATAATAATAATAAGAAGAAGAAGAAGAAGAACAACAACAACAACAAAACAAACAACGAAGACACAACCCACAAAATGACGTCACGTTTCTTCCGCACAGCGCCCTCTGTTTTCCCCCTCCCCCTCCTCCTCCTCCTCCCCCTCCTCTCCTGCCAACAGACGGACGCTGTCCTGTACAGCAGACACGATGGAGTGCGGTTCGAACCCTGCCCCTCACCCCTGACCCTGGGCGTCGGCACACTGGCGGAGTGTGCACTGACCTGTTCCCTGAGCGACACCTGTGTGTCCGGGTCGTACGTGCCGTGGGGTGGACAGTGCTGCCTCTCCGATCATCTCATATCCCAGCCCGGGGTCACTTTCGACATGTCAGACGACAGCAGCACTGCTGTTTATTTTCAGTTACGGAACTCAGGTAAACAGAAATGTCATTACCTCCTTTCTGTTGGTATCTTGTGTGTGTGTGTGTGTGTGTGTGTGTGTGTGTGTGTGTGTGTGTGTGTGTGCGTGCGCGTGTTTTGTGGGGGGTGGATGGATGGTAGAGATAGATTTTTTATCTTGGGGGGGCAGGGGGGGTGGTGGAGGGGGGGGGGACAGTGGGGGATAGTGAAGGTAGGTGGTAAAGAAACGTGACCTTTGACAATGGTTACTTTTAGACAAATAACCTGAAAGGGTTTTCGTAAGACTTAATGACTGGACTTTCGTATTTTGTATTTGTATTTCTTTTCATCACAACAGATTTCTCTGTGTGA
The DNA here is from genome assembly GCF_041734735.1 of Babylonia areolata. Lineage (NCBI taxonomy): Eukaryota > Metazoa > Mollusca > Gastropoda > Neogastropoda > Buccinidae > Babylonia > Babylonia areolata. Next base: position 40,827,670 of record NC_134877.1, read on the forward strand.
AATTCAGGCTGCTCTCCCCAGGGAGAGCGCGTCGCTACACTACAGCACCACCTTTTTTTTTTTGTAATTTTTTCTGCATGCAGTTTTATTTGTTTTTCCTACCAAAGTGGAATTTGCTGCAGAATTTTGCCAGGAACAACACTTTTGTTGCCATGGGTTCTTTTACGTGTGCTAAGTGCATACTGCACACGGGACCTCGGTTTATCGTTTCATCCGAATGACTAGCGTCCAGACCACCACTCAAGGTCTAGTGGAGGGGGAGAAAATATTGGCGGCTGAGCCGTGATTCGAACCAGCGTGCTCAGATTCTCTCGCTTCCTAGGCAGACGTGTTACCTCTAGGCCATCACTATGTCAGGTCAGGTCACTAGATCTGCTACTGGTAACCTGAAATCCAGTACAACCTGTTCAGGGTCGGATTGCCGGCGACTAAACCGGCACTCCCTTCCGGGACTGGTGAGGTGGGTGGCTAGACACCCTTATGGAATTAAAAACGAGATCCATAAAAGGGCGTCGGCTCAGGAGAGCCACCGACGGCCATCTAGCTCCACCGTGCTGTGTGCATGCCACACACACAGTTGGCCCCCGGGGTGTGTCTACCCATGCATGCGAAGTCTGGATCCGGTAGAATCTGCGGAAGAAACCTAACGGTTCAACGGAGAGGAAGGCGGATACAGCAACGCACTGTGGAGTGCAGAGAGCAAGATGAGACACCGAAAGGATATCTTGGTCATCCACTGCATCCGTGCTCATCCTCCAGTTGTCTCGACTTAGTCTTGCCACTGGAAATTGGTGGACCCGGACGAGAGAGTGAGGTCGACGTTGCGCAACTCCTCTTCACTTTAAACAAACTCATCGCGCAAGTCATCAGTCATCCATACTGACCTTTCATCCTTCATCATTTCATCACCCCCAAGTCCTGTGGCGACAGGCGAGCGACGAAACGACAGGTGTGGGTACACTGGCAGTCGCAGCCGCAGACCTGCACGCAGGCGGTTCAGGCCATAGGGTCGTTCTTCATCGACAGGAGCAGCGATGGAGCTCGGCAGCCGTCTGAGCGTCTGAGCAGCCCTCTTTAGGAATGCACTGCTCACCTCCCTGGCATGAGGAAGGGGCTAGAAAAGGTGCCCTAAAAATTGCCTGCTCCATATCGCCCTGGCCAGCATACCGCGGCTGGCGGGGACCCTACATCAGCGGTCGAAACAAAGAGAAAGAAAAGAAAAAAACAAGGATCGTTCCTCTCACCATTGGTGCCTGGAACATAAGGACTCTCCTGGACAGAGATAACGTGGACAGACCCCAAAGGAGAACGGCACTAGTTGCATCCGAACTCGCCAGATACAACATCGACATCGCAGCCTTGAGTGAGACTCGGCTTGCAGGCGAAGGTGAGCTCTGTGAACGGGGATCTGGTTACACCTTCTTCTGGAGTGGACGAGGAAGCGAAGAGCGACGTGAGGCTGGCGTTGGTTTTGCAGTAAAAACAGCACTTGTCAGCAAGCTAGCAGGAATCCCAAAGGGAGTCAACGATAGGCTTATGACCATGAAACTCCCACTGGCATCTGGCCAGAAGCACCTCACCATTGTCAGTGCCTACGCCCCAACCATGACCAACCCGGATGAAGTGAAGGCGAAGTTCTACGAGGACCTTCACTCTGTCATTGCTGCTATCCCTAAAGCAGACAAGCTCATCATTCTTGGGGACTTCAATGCTAGAGTTGGCTCTGACTACATCTCCTGGGATGGAGTGATTGGAAAGCATGGTGTGGGCCACTGTAACCCAAATGGATTGCTTTTGCTTCAGACCTGTGCAGAGCACGAACTGCTGATAACCAACACAGTTTTCTGCCTCCCTACCCGTAACAGGACGTCATGGATGCACCCTCGCTCAAAGCATTGGCATCTCATCGATTACATCATCGTCAGGAAAAGGGATAGGCAAGATGTACGTGTGACAAAGACCATGTGCGGCGCCGAGTGTTGGACAGACCATCGCCTTGTAGTCTCGAAGCTGAATATTCGAATCCAGCCCAAGAGACGCCCCCAAGGCCAGAAGGCTCCAAAACGGCTCAACATTGCTCAGCTGAAAAACATCACCATCAAACAGACTTTTGTGGAGCTGCTGGAAGATCGTCTGGAATCCGCCTCTCTGGACAACCAGAATGTGGAGTCTGACTGGAGGACCTTGCGCGAGATGATCTATAATACAGCTTCAGAGACCCTGGGACCCATGACCAGAAAGCACAAAGACTGGTTTGATGAAAACTGTGAGGAAATCAAGCAGCTTCTGGATGAGAAACGCCGTCTGCATCAAGCCCACCTGAGCAACCCAAAGTCCACATCAAAAAAGGATGCGTACAATGCCATCCGCAGGACTGTTCAGCAAAAGTTACGTCAGATGCAGGATAAGTGGTTGAGCGACAAAGCCGATGAGATCCAGGGATATGCTGACAGGCACGATATGAAGAGGTTCTATGATGCCTTAAAAGAAGTCTACGGTCCCACATCCTCAGGATCATCCCCCCTCCTCAGTGCAGATGGGAATACCTTGATCACCGAGAAGGAGAAAATTCTCAAACGCTGGGCTGAGCACTTCAACAGTGTCTTAAATCGCCCTTCCTCCATAAATGATGAAGCCATAGACCGGCTCCCACAAGTCCCCATCAACGAAGCACTGGACGATCCGCCAACACTTCTTGAGACCCAGAAAGCAATCCGTCTGCTATCCAGTGGCAAAGCACCTGGCTCAGACTCCATACCAGCAGAGGTCTACAAGGATGGAGGCACTGTGCTGACTGAGAAGCTCCATCAGCTGTACTTACTCATGTGGAAAGAAGAGACGATCCCCCAGGATTTCAAAGATGCATCTATCATTCACCTGTACAAGCGAAAGGGGAACCGGCAAGCCTGTGATAACCATCGGGGCATTTCCTTGCTCTCTATCGCAGGCAAGATACTTGCCAGGATCTTACTAAACCGCCTCACAGCACACCTTGACCAAGGTCATTTGCCTGAGAGCCAATGTGGATTCCGGAAAGAGCGCGGAACCACCGACATGGTGTTTGCTGCAAGGCAGCTGCAAGAGAAATGTCAGGAGCAAAATGCTGCTCTGTTCTCCACCTATGTTGACCTCACTAAAGCCTTCGACACCGTGAGTAGAGAGGGACTGTGGAAGATCATGGCCAAGTACGGATGCCCTCGGAAATTTATTTCCTTGGTCAGCCAATTCCATGAAGGCATGCAGGCTCGAGTCCAGGACAATGGTGAAACATCTGCTGCTTTTCCTGTCACAAATGGTGTCAAGCAAGGCTGCGTCCTGGCTCCAACACTGTTCAGCCTCATGTTCTCTGCAATGCTTACTGATGCCTTCAGAGATGGCGATGTTGGAATTGGCCTAAAGTACCGAACAGATGGCAAGCTGTTTAACCTCAGAAGGCTTCAAGCAAAAACGAAGGTCATGACAGACATCATCAGAGACTTTTTGTTTGCTGATGATTGTGCCCTCAACGCTGGATCTGAAGCTGACATGCAACTCAGCGTGGACAAATTTGCCACTGCCAGCAGGAACTTCGGCCTTACCATCAGCACGAGGAAAACTGAAGTTCTCCATCAGCCAGCCCCAGGGAAACCCTACGTTGAGCCCAACATCACAGTCAACGGTCAGAGACTCAGTGTGGTGGAGCGGTTCACATACCTTGGCAGCACATTGTCACAAAATGCGACCATTGACGATGAAGTGAACGTCAGGATTGCAAGAGCAAGCGCAACTTTTGGTAGACTCTATGCAAATGTCTGGAACAGAAGAGGCATTGGTCTTGAGACCAAACTAAAGGTGTACAGAGCAGTAGTTCTCCCCACACTACTGTACGCCTGCGAAACTTGGACAGTGTACCAACGACATGCCAAGAAGCTGAACCACTTCCACACAACATGCCTAAGGAAGCTACTGAACATCAAGTGGCAAGACAGGACCCCAGACACGGAGGTGCTTGCAAAAGCCACCCTTCCCAGCATCTTCACCATCCTGATGCAGTCCCAGCTTCGCTGGGCTGGACACGTGGCGCGCATGCCAGACCATCGGCTGCCCAAAAGGCTCTTCTATGGCGAGCTGCAACAAGGGAAGAGATCACACGGAGGTCAGAAGAAGCGCTTCAGAGATACTCTGAAAGTCTCTCTGAAAGCGTTTGATATCAACCCTGACTCCTGGGAGGAATCTGCAGCGGACCGTGACAAATGGCGCACTGCTGTGCACAAAGGTGCCAAGTTGTGCGAGGCCAACAGGACTGCTGCAGCTGTTCAGAAGAGGCAGGCCAGAAAGTCACGGGCAAACAAGCTCCCTGACAATGATATGCCTGTTCTTGTCTGCCCCAACTGTCAGCGAACATTTCGTGCGCAGATTGGACTATTCAGCCATCTGCGCACTCACAGATAGATTCATGAGCATCCCCCCCCCCCCCCACCACCCTCCCCCCATCCCCGAGCTGGATGACAACGATGGTCATCATCGATCTCGATGGACACACACCATCTTTTATGATGGCGATAATGCACTCAAACAAAGGCACACTCGTGCATAGGCATACACACCGCGCTCACACTCAAACACACAAACACATATGCACACTCCTATCTCCCTCTCCGGTACCACCCCCCCCCTTCCCACCCACACACACACCACTCTCTGTCTCAGTCTACCTTTCTCTTTCCTCTCCCTGCTCCCTCGGTCTCTCAATCAAACAGCAAAAAGGTATAAATTACCGCATGGGTGTCGTGCAGTATGAAAAACGCACGCGCGTGTATGTATATGTGTGTTGTATGTGTGTGTGTGTGTGTGTGTGTGTGTGTGTATGCGAGTGCACGTGCACACAAACATTGCCTGTACAGTAAGAGCTATATCATGCTTGACATGACTCAGACTAATCCTAATGAACCACGGTGCTGGTAAGGCCTACGTGCTTTTTGTTCCGTCCACAGAAAACATCTGCAAAAGAGTGAGTTGTCTCTTTTATGTCACACTCCTTTCTTTCTCCCCCCCCCTCCCCCTTTTTCGTTTTATTTTATTTTTTATCGTTTTATGTTACGCACCCCAGGACTGCGTTTTGCGAACTTCACCTGCGACAGTAAACAGAAGGGAACTGGATGGAGACTTGAGCTAATAAATACACGCCCATACGTACAAGTGTCTGGTTACAAACGACAGTCCCAAGACTTGTTCACGAACTTCACCTGCGACAATAAACCGAAAGGAGTTGGACAGAAACGTGATCTAATAAGCCCATGTGTACACGTATCTGGTAACATTCAACACTTGGGGAGATATTGCTCAACGTCATCGAAAACAGTTGGTTAGCTTTTTTTTTTTTTTTTTTTCTTTCTTTTTTTTTTTTTTTTTTTAGCCCCAGTATTATTTTGACTGAAGACTTTAAGCAGCTCCCAAGTTCCTAAGATACTGCTTGTGTTCTCGTGTTTTACTGCAGTGGAAAGGGCTATGTGAGAGACTGGAGCCAAATGGGTGGTGAACAGATATAAACATGTCAGGGTGTCATTGTGAAATCTCACGGGAGGAGTGGTGTCCTTGATCGACCCTACCCCCCTCCCCCCTTCCCACCCCCCTCGGCCTCCTCCTCCCGTTCTCCAGTCTCTCTGTGTCTTTTTCAGTTAATGAACTCTCCTTTCAACAATCTCCTGATCCCTCTGTGTGTGTGTGTGTGTGTGTGTGTGTGTCCGTATCTGTGTGTCTGTGTCAGTGTCAGTGGGGAGATGGGGTAGGGGTAGGATGTCTGTGTGTACATGTGACTAAGTTTCAGTGAGTACGTGCGTGTACGTGCATGTATGTGTGTGTGTGTGTGTGTGTGTGTGTGTGTGTGTGTGTGTGTGTGTGCATAAGACACGCACGCGTGTGGGTTTGCTGTCCCGTATGCCGTGCCGTGACAGAGAGAGAGAGAGAGAGAGAGAGAGAGAGCGTGTGTCAATATGTGTAGGGGTGGGGGTGGAGGGAAGTGAGGAGGGTGAGGGGGTGGATGGGCTGTGGGGATCGTGCATTGTCATCAACTCTTCTGACTTTGGGGTTGAACCGTTAAACAATTATAAGAAAACCGATATGAAAGCAGCCTACAAGATACAATTTGAGCACTCGCAGCTGGTCATGAAATTTGAACAACACCCTTAAATTCCATTTGCTATTTGTGTCTTAACCCCTTCACGTGTATTCACATGCTGAAGACCAAATTTACAAGAACCCATAATCCATGTCAGTATTTGGCAAGGAAACATGAAAATACATGCACCCTTCCCTTAAAATGGAAAATGGCTGCCAAAATGGTGGGGGTGAAATTGTCATGACGTAAAAGTCATGTATGTGCATGTGGTACTTCAATGTAATTATAATTTTTCCATGTTGGAGGTTAGTTCATGTGAAGATTTTAGGTGTCAGCAGACTGATGTAGAACCCCCATCCTCCCCTTCCATTCATTTTACAAGCAACATTTTGCTTTAGTAGTGTCAACAAAGCTTATAAGATACGATTTAAGCGCCGTTTACGATTTGTCATTAAAAAATTTGAGCAATACTCTCAAAGACGCTAATAGAAAGTATTTGAAGCGGCTGCATAGTTTCAAGTCTTCCCACTTGTTTGACTGGTATCAGTCTCCCCAGATGTTTTTTTGTCAGCCTTCCCACCTGCTTGGTCTGTCTTCGAACTATTTTGATTTCAGCCTTACCAATGACGGGAACAACAGTCGAGTGGTTAAAGCATTGGACTTTCAATTTGAGGGACTTAGGTTCGAATCCAGTCTCGGCGCGTGGTGGGTGAACGGTGGCCGAGATTTGTTCCGATCTCCTCGATCAACAGGCCAATAGATGTACAGACCTGCTCGTGCCTGAACCTCCTTCGTGTGTATACGCATTCAGAATATCAAATACGCACGCTAAAGATCCCCGTAATCCATGCCAGCGTATGGTGGGTAATAGAAACAGGAACATACCTGGCATGCACCCCACAACCCCCTACTCCCACCCCACCCCAACCCTAGAAAACGGAGTATGACTGTCTATAAATGGCGGGGGTAAAAACGGTCTTCGTTTTCAGGTAAAGCCCACTGCGAGTGAACGTGGGAGTCGAAGACCCACGAACGAAGAAGAAGCAGAAGCCTTCCTGTTGGTTTGATTTCAGTCTGGTCACTTGTTTGATTTCAGTATTCCTACTTGTTTGATTTCAGTCTTGTCACTTGTTTGATTTCAGTATTCCTACTTGTTTGATTTCAGTCTTGTCACTTGTTTGATTTCAGTATTCCTACTTGTTTGATTTCACTGAGTCTTGTCACTTGTTTGATTTCAGTCTTGTCACTTGTTTGATTTCAGTATTCCTACTTGTTTGATTTCAGTTTTGTCACTTGTTTGATTTCAGTATTCCTACGTGTTTGATTTCAGTCTTATCACTTGTTTGATTTCAGTATTCCTACTTGTTTGATTTCAGTATTCCTTCTTGTTTGATTTCAGTATTCCTACTTGCTTGATTTCATTTTCAGTCTTGCCACTTTTTTGATTTCAGTATTCCTACTTGTTTGGTTTCAGTATTCCTACTTGTTTGATTTCAGTATTTCTACTTGTTTGATTTCATTTTCAGTCTTGTCACTTGTTTGATTTCAGCATTCCTACATGTTTGATTTCAGTCTTGTCACTTGTTTGATTTCAGTATTCCTACTTGTTTGATTTCAGTCTAGCCACTTGTTTGGTTTCACTCAGTACTCCAACATGTTTGATTTCAGATTTCGCACTTGATTTTCAGCTCTCCCACTTACTTGGTTTCAGTCTTCACACTTTAATCAATTAATGTGACATCACGTAGGTATATTCTGCACCCAAGTCCGGCTACAGGAGCCAGTCGGGGTTGCCAGGGCGTTTCCGCTTCGTTCGTTATGTAAATAAAGACAAATAAATAGATAGATAAATAAACAAATATTGTGGTGTTTTGAACCCACCACATCCCAGTCAGTGGCCTAACCACGGACTGGGCTATAACTGCAGTTATGGGGAAAGTCAAGCCTAAAGATCCACGCGAGCATGTCGGGTTGTTTCAAAGGACACTGAGGCTATGCATGGTTCCACATATTACTGCTGGGCGTTTGAACGACATCTGGCTTTTCTCGTTTATATGACCGTTTCATCTCCTTTTTAGCGCCTGCCATATATTCTAATAGCGTATGTTGAGAACCCACCTGCATGCGCAGGCGGTAGGCTTACATTTCACAGATACTTAGAAGACCTCTATCTGCTTGTCAAGACTGGTGCGAATCTCTCCTTAAGTGTTTCTAAGACCACCTCGAGTGACAATCGTTAAACCGTCTGTGTGTGTGTGTGTGTGTATATATATATATATATATATATATATATATATATATATATATATATATTATATATATATATATGTGTGTGTGTGTGTGTGTGTGTGTGTGTGTGTGTGTGTGTGTGCGCGCGCAAACCTCATAACTTAGTACAATATTTAAGCCTATAGGTTACCATAAACCAGCAGTGTTCTCACGTGCTCTCGGAAGAAAACAAAACAAATGCACATATACGCAAGTTGAAGTCAAAACTGAACACTGTCTCTGGTGTTGTGATAAATTTAGCGGTTTTAAATCGTAGTTCACAGTTTATTTACATGGACAAAAATATCACTGCAAGAGGAAAACATTGATCTTACCAGAATAGCTATTATTCCTGTCCCATGATTGTTTCTTAAAGTTTTCTAGAATATTCTAGACAACCCAAACTAAAACAGAAGCAGTTTCCGATAACATTCATCTATTAAACAGGCTTTTTTGTAATTAAAAAAAAAAAATAAATAAAGTGTTTACCCTACTAGATTTCAAGGTACAGGTATCACAGGAAACAGGCAGCATGCCGACTGTGAGAACATTTCCATGACCTCCAAATCGTCTTTATGCATGACTACTCATCTTGTTCCGTGTCCCAAAGCATAAAAAGGTTCAACGATCAAATATTTATTAGTTGTACAAGGCCTACTGCGTTATTTTCGTCCGAGTCTCAGCATATATGTCTTATTTTCCCTCTCAGTAATTCTTGTTTCACCCTCCATGTGTTACTTCGGAGGTGATTTGTTAAGTGGTTTTTCAGTCTACAGCAGAGACTTGAAACAACTGAATAAAAAGTGGTGTGTCGTAATCGTGTACCAAGAGAATAATTAAATCACTGTTTTTCTACGCACCACAGCAGCAGAAAACCTGGCCGGAAAAGTCGGGTCGTTAAACTCCACACCAGTGTCATACATCCACAGGAAACAAAACTTTATCGAGCGTAACAATAAATGGCCCACACCATTAGTGAAGACCCAGATCGAGTCATATCTCGAAGAGCACTCCCGTATATGACTGCCAGCTGTTTGTATGATACTTTTTTTTTTCTTGTTTTGTTAAAGTAATATTTATTTCCCCTTTCACGTGACTGCATGAAGACCAAAACTTGCCAAGATGTTATCAGTTTCGTTATTATCACAAGGACACCAAAGTGGATACGCTCCCCCCCCCCCCCCCCCCAACCACCAAATTACCAAAGCAAGCAATTTAGTGTGTGTGTGTGTGTGTGTGTGTGCACTCACCAAAGTTTCACTGTCATTATATTTACCATAAAGGTATTAGAACAGATTTAAATTTTTAAAAATATTTTTTTTAAACTGTCACAAAGTTCATTGATTTATTCACTTATCTATTGTTGCCTGCTTAAATTGTTTGCTTATTATTGAATTTATCATAACTATATAGCTCTCGGACAAAGCGAGAATGGCGTCTTTTCCTCCACAAAACTCTGAGAAGTAAACATTGACCACTTGCATGAATACAATTGAGCAGAAAATCTGATGTAACGCATCAATAACTGACGGAAACCGAATCAGCATGGGAAGTTTTCTCCAAGACCCAGCTGTGCATGCGCACAGTGAAAGGTCAGTGAACATGTACAGACCGCAACCGTAAGCTACGTTCTGCTCGTTAATTAACTCCGACACCAACTGGGGGCTCATTAAAAAGCCGTTTGGACTGGTTTCGTAAACACCACTGCATGTGCCTGTGTCAGCAATTTGGATATTATGAAAATTTAATGTGGAGTGCGTATTCTCACTTCTCCTCCCTCAATCACGTGTGCGTGCGCGCGCGCACGAACCTAGTTTCACTTCGTTGTTTGTGCATGTCGTTGACAGGTTAGAAAAAAAAAACAAAAAAAAACAACGGGAACAGTAGTTAAAAGCTCTATCTCTGTAAAATTTAGGTCAGTAAAGTGATATCAAGTCTTTATTTCTTATCTCACAGAGTGACTGGACCTATGTATGTGTGACATGCAGGTCTTTTCTTCATGTCGTTTAACTGCCATATATATAGCATCGGCATGACAAACAATATATTTCTGCACCCTCGGGCATTACCATATATATAGGTCTAATTCTGTGCTCAGCACAGGCAGCCTAAATGACCATTGGTCACGAGAATACCATAATATATCGGCTGAAGTGCTTGCAAACAGAAACATGTTCTTTTTCTCCCCTACTGTCTGTCACACCACACACACAGAGGACGACAGAGAGAGAGAGAGAGAGAGGGGAGGGGGGAGGGGCAAGGGGGAGGAGGAGGGAGTGGATGAGTGGGGGCAGAGAAGAGAATGAGATCAGTGGTGATGGGGTGGTGTGGGCGTAAACGTACATGTTCTCGTCTCAATTGGCAGAGAAATCTAACCCCTTTACCTGTGATGTGAGGAGCCAATTGCCAAATCTACTCCCTCTTCTTTCTGATTTATCTGAAAATGAAATTCTAACCACCTGTCTCATGATATTTACATTTCAACTTTGAGCAGATCAGAATCATAATTGAATAAATTCTTCCGATGGGACAATACTTGAAGGTGGTGTGAGAGAACCACTGTGAGTTTCATATACATGATTTCTTAGATATGTTCCCTTCCCAAGTTCAGCGTCACACTAAACGTCAATGCAATATAAATGATGGAAAAACATTAGTCCTGACATAACATTAATAAGTCATAAGCCCTGATTGACACCACTGTCTTATTTGTAATTTGATTGATGAGTGCAGCTCAGTGGTTAGTGTGTGCTGCACCTCAGTGGCTGGTGATGAGATTTTTCTATCCCATGGATCTGCCAGGTCTGTGGTTTGAGTCCTGACAAGACTAGTGGTTTAGATACTTTTCTGGTCTCTCAGACACAGAAAAAGATCTGCTGGTGTCTTAACCCCTTCACGTGTATTCACTGCTGAATGACCAAATTTACAAGAGCCATAATCAGGTCAGTATTTGACAAGGAAACATGACAATAACTGCACCCTTCCCTTAATCGGAAATTGGCTGCAAAAATGGTGGGGATGTGAAATTGTGTGACATGTGGTACTTCAATGTAATTATGTAATAATGTTTGCACCCATCCCTAAAAATGGAATGTGACTGCCTAAATGACATGTGTAAAAGCAAGTAACTGCTAAAATTGTAATCCACTAATGAACAAGTTAAATTTCATCTTGTGTACATTCTCCAATACCAGATAATGCAAACTGCATAACGCAAGATGCAAGAGATTTTTTAGCGGAGTAGTGGCCACGCTGTTTGGTAACACTTACCAAAAAACAATTTCTTAATTTTTGGTACCCTTTAGTTATCTTAAATGACTTCTGAATACAACTCAAGCGCTCCACTGGTTGTTATCCTTGTGGAGAAAGATTCTCTAATGCATTTATTTCTAAAGAACTGAGACATTGCACAGAAAAGGACACAAAAAATATAAAACTAGAAGGTTACAGAGAATGTGTCACATGTCTTAATTTTACAGGTGGTTTATGGTAGATGAATTCTGCGATGTGTTGCTAGCAACATTACCATAAAGACATCACATGCAGTGTGTGAATTGGCTGCTGGAAACTTTTCACCAATGTGTGCTTTTGCAAGTGCATGTTACACATGCAGACTACATGTGCAAACACATCAAAGACCCTACCAGACCAAACAACTGGCTCTTTGAGAGGTAGTCCAGCAGAAGAAGGTATTACCTGTTGTTTATTTTTAAAGGCAAACATATGCTTGGGTCAGCAGAGTGATGTCTGTTGGGAGGTTGTGGGCATGTGTGTTATCAGAAACCAAAACATTAATGAGGATTACAAGTATTTCAGCTCAACTGGCTCAAACCCAAAGATACATATCCCATGATTTAATGCCAAGACAGATGCCATGCAGTGAAGTGCTATGCACTTCAGGAATTGGATGCATCTTTGAAAGCACTCTTCAAATTTCCTGACCAGCACCGCACACGTCTGTATTTTCTGAGCTACTTGATACCTGGACCGTACGTTGATAAAAAAAATGTTGAGCACACAACCTTATATTTAGTTTCAAAACAATCTTATTGTACCTCTTTGGAAGCACCGTTATCACCTTCTCCAACAATCATAAAGGAATAAAAACTGTTGCAGATTTTATGCCCCTTCATATCTTACTCTCATTGTGACCTCAGTATCTATTTTACTCCACTTCCACGCCCAAGGAGGTCAGAGTTCATGTAAATGTTTCGATGCTTATGATTTGGAGTTCATGAAAAAAAATTTCATGTTGGTGGTTAGTTCATGTGAAGATTTTAGGTGTCAGCAGACTGATGAGGGAAGTGGAGGTAGGGCTGACTATATACAAAGCACCATTCATGTCTGGGTGAACTGAACACATAATAAATGTTACTTTTTTTCCCCAGCAGAAATATCATTTGATTATTTCAACACAATGGAATGCGGAATGACGTGCACTGAGTGAAGAAATTCTCCCCCCAAAATGGAAGGACTGGCAGATTTGCACCAAAGCCACTCCACAACACTGCTGAGGTTAAGAATTGGACAGAAAAAAAAGGATAATATTTGCAAACGAAATCAGATGAATGACATGGCGATATGCCTCTCTGAAGGTTAACAGATCGGGCAGCAAACTAGAAGCACAAAAAAAAAAAAAAAAAAAAAAAAAAACCAACGAACAAACGCACTGATGCTTTCTCTCAACTTTAATTGAGCACAAATGACGCTTTCCATACTCAAATCTAAGTAACAGAGGGTTTTCGTAAATTATATTCACAGCCGCTTATTGATAATACTAGTGCCACCTTCTGTTTTAATATGATAAGTTTAATAAACATTTCATCCACTCCTAAAAACAAAAACAAGAACCACATTAAAGAAAAAACACTAAAGGCAATCATCAATAATTAAAGTTCATCCGTATACTTTTATTTTATTTTATCACAAACATATCTGTAATTAAATCATAGAAACGGGTCTATGTTCTCCCATTCTGGATTCACACAATCACCGTAATGCATTCCTGTTTCCGGTTTATGCAATCACTTGGAGGCAGTTAAGGCCTGAATCTGTGGAAAATGTAAACAAATCAGAAAATGAACTTGTAACCAAATCAAGATTTGAAATAAATTCACCCATCCATACAATATTCATGCACATTTGCCAGAAAATCATTGGAACACAGTATTCCCTTCCACTACCTTTGTTTTCTCCCCACCAAGGCAGACCTGAGTAACACAAGCAGTTCTCGTAAGGCTAGGACTGAACCAGGTTCTTGCAAGACCATGTTCAATAGATGCAGTAGCTGTGTCTCACTGGTATCAACCTCATGAACTGCTTATGATGTCCGTGCCAGTGATCTGTGACACAGTCTTCAAAGGCCATAGATGTTGCAGCTGACACAGCAAACCTTCGTGCAGGGAGAGAGAACGACATTGAACTTGCTTGGATTTTATGCACGCCCTGCATTCTCCATTGCCTGAAACAAAATTCAATCTTTACTCAGAACTATTCTCTTCTGAAGAAAAGCAATCTAACACTTTTCACACAATAACACACACATGGTCAATGAGCACTTCAATGCACAATGGAACCACTGGAACAAAACAAAAAGCAAAGAAACAAATGGAAAAAAAAGAAAACTATAGTTCTACATGACTTATGCCTGCAGTATTATCAAAAGGTATGGATTAACAGTGGTATGAAAGGTGTTACGATTAGACAGTAACAAAAAAACTTCAATAAAAAGTACCTTATGAACCATTTTTCAGGAAAACAGATTCTGCTTTAAGTCAGAAAGGAGTGCATTTGAAGAATGACACACAACTTCTACATTCTAATACAGCAGCCTGTGGGATCAAGCCTGAAGCGGGAGGCGTAGGAGAAAGACAAGTATGCAGCCTGTCTTTCATGCGTTTCAGCCCTGTTCAAAGCTTTGAAATGGTGAGGAAAAGGGGAAAGTCTAATAAATAGTAAAGATAGGAACAGTCATTACACTCTCAAAAACACCCCTAAAATGAAGTCTTATGATAGGAAACAGTCATTACGGTCATGACGCCCCTGAAACAAAATCTTTGGTGCCATCACTCCCACCAATCTGAAGAATAATCAATAGCTAGTATTTGTTGACACATAAAACAAGGATCGAAAACAGCATAAAAGTGAGCTCATACAAGAGCAAACACATTCTCACACAATTACTCATGTTCACTGAATATCTGTCATAAGCTCACCAAGCCTCTTGCAATGCATAGTTTAAATACGTGCTCAAAATTAAGACCCACTATTTTCAAAAAGGTTAAGATAAAGGAAAACAGTAATTCCACAACTTTGTATTGAGATTTCTTTAAACTGACATTTTGAAAAATGAAATGACCTTAAGATAAAGAAAGCAATAAATTCATGTATAATTAACTTTCTACACATGTTGGTGAGTCAATGGTCCATAAAGCCACCTCACCTGTAACATTGTGGGTGCCAAGCTGCGCTGGGGACATGCTCACTTCAACTCCCGCTGCCTTGAGAGATTCTATCTTCTCAGTGGCTCCACCTTGCCCTCCAGCAATGATGGCCCCTGCATGTCCCATGCGTCGTCCAGGTGGCGCTGTCAACCCTGCGATGAAGGATACCACAGGCTTGGCATTGGGTCCCCTGCCATCACACAAGATGCATTATTCACCACTGCATGCACTATGCTCAATTCATTAGTTAGTTTTGTTCAAATACTACACTTTGAAGACTGGTCACTAGATGTCCCCCCTTGCTGTCCTGGACATCCCCAGCATCCAGAGCAAAGGCCAGTTCCTGTATGCTCACCTAAAGCTGCTGACCCTGAAGCACTGGATAGGGACCACCCAAGCACCACCTGGACCCGTATGTACACAGACGGCTCTGCTGAGAATGCTGTTAGGAACGGGGGAGGTGGTGTCTACATCCGATTCCCAGATGGCAGCTCAGTGAGGCATTCCCACTGCTACTGGCCTCACCTCAACGAATTTTAGAGCCAAAACATCTATACTGCTAGCTGCAGCCCAACTCAACCAGAGAGAGACAGTTTGCCAGACCACATAGTCTTCCTCACTGACTGCCGAGCTGTCCTATGAAGCCTCCAGACCAGAGTGGGGGACAAAACCTTGCGGACATCCATGCTGAGATGCAGGCCCAAAGTGCAGAACCACAACAGTCCTGAGTGGATCCCTCTCACTGCGGCATTGCAGGAAATGAAGAGGCAGTCAAGCTCTCCAAAACAGGAAGCAGGCTCACCCAATATGCCCACCCCTTAGCTTTGTGGAGGCAAAGACATCCTGTGCAGCCACTTCAAAAACAGCTGGTGAGAACGGCTACATCTGAGTGCAGAGGAGGACAGCATCCATCAACTGGGTCGAGCTCAAGCTAGTCATCATCCTTAGAATGCACACAGGCCACCTGCCAGCTCCTCTCCCATCTCTACAAACTGAAAATTTCCCACACAGACCAATGTCCGTGTGACACTGCTCGTAAGCTCCAGCCATGTACTGCAAGACTGCCCTCTGCACAAAGAGCTGAGGCGCCAAATCTGGACCAGTCCCACAGCACTCCAGGACAAGTTGTGGGGAACGGCTACAGAGCTACAGTGGACTGCGAACTTCATGACCTACGCCTGGACTGACTGTCTGAACATGGCCTGGGAACACTGAAGAAGAAGCTCAAATTACAAATACTCTGCCTTCTACTTTTGCCATCATGGTTGTTGTCAAACACTGATCAGACTATCAACATATCTGTTTTCATTTTCCATGAAAATCATGATCACTCCCCAGAAAATTGAGTTTGGCTTCCTAAATGGCAGGGTAAAAAACAGGGGCCATACATGTACAGCCCACTGTTAGATACAAGTGAACGTGGGAATTGCAGCCCACAAACAGAACAATAAAATGAAAATAAAAACACAATAACAAAAAGCATCACTCCCTGAAACAAGAATCACATGTACAGAAGAAAATATCCCAAGGCAAGGGAAATAATCTGTATGACTGCTCTTATCAGGGTGTCTGTAGCCAAAAAGAAAAAATCTATAATGCCATTAAGAAAGGAAAAGTCTTTATCAGATCAATGCTCATTTACAGGAGAGGCACAGAGCCAGACAGAGCACTGTTTCCCATTTAATGATTAGTAACTGCTATAGGAAATGACCATAAGCATTCACAATGATTTGAGAACTGAACCAGATGTATCTCTGCATTTGAACATCAACAACAAAAAGCCTGACATAAATAAACATGACAAAATGTACACACTTTTTATTTTATGAAACACAGATGAAGAAAAAATGAAAAAGGGTAGTGGGATTCTGATAAACTGAATTCCTAGATTCAAAATCACAGTGACTATGATGTGTTATCTATGATGTAATTGTTTCCACCAGGGCATACCTGATGAGTCTTATCTGTGATGTAATCATTTTCCTGTCACTGGCACAAAAATACCCCTAAGTATAATGTTATATGAGAGCTATGAAATGGGTCCATGCTTCAATTCATCAGTTTTTAGTCTGGACTGAATGAGGAATGAAAGAGACTGTCCATTTGAAACCAATGGCAGATACATGCATACTGCAGAACCACTGTATCTCACCGTGTTGTTGTGTTTCAGGTAGTCTGCAGCATTTTCTTCTGCTTGTCCTCCAATTTCTCCAATCAACACAATCCCTGTTGACACAGACAAGCAAGCATATGAGCAGATATGAAAACAAAGAAAAAATATCTATAAATTTTTCAATTTCCTTTTTCTGGCTTTGATTGGACAACAACAGCAACAAGGATACTTAACAAGAAGACAGAAAGATAGACACATGAGTGAAGCAGCAGTGATCCAGGCTGACTGAGCAGACAGAAAAAAATTCAGAGAAACCTGCAGACTAAGACACAGAGCAGGAACAGAGACCAAGTCTTAAAGATAAACAGAAGTAAAACCATGAGAGAGGAAGAGACATAGACAAGAGAGAAACACAAAGACAGACACACCAGGGCTTGACATTAACTTTTTTTTCCACTTGCCCAGTCGGGCAAGTCACTGGAAAATTCACTTGCCCGGACAGAATTTGCACTTGCATCACTAAATGCTCACATGCGCGCGCACACGCACACACACACAAAGTAGTCCAACCCTTTTCTTTAACTGATGTTTGTTTTGTTGGGTTTCACCAAGGATAACTGTTGTTTTGAACAGCCAAAACAAGTTTTATCTCAGTCTCACTTGATAAAAACTGCCTTTGGCATGTTTTTGCAGTTGACTGTCAGCCACAGAAATTATTTCTTTTTTAACCTCCACTGCAAACAGCAACATGCAGAGTTAAAAAAGAAAAGCCAGCATTTGCACTGTGAAACAAACAATGTCAGGATCTGACAGATCCAAGTACAATTCTGTTAGATGGGGTCAACAGTTACTGTTTCTCACTTGCCTGGTCAGGCAACTCTGTTGAAAATTCACATGCCAGGATAGCCACACCAGGATGGGTTTCAGTTCTTCTCACTGGCATCAGAGAGAGAGAGAGAGAGAGAGAGAGAGAGTGTGTGTGTGTGTGTGTGTGTGTGTGTGTGTGTGTGTGTGAGTGAGTGAGTGAAAGGGGATGGTGAAGGGTCACAGTTCCAGAGAGGGAAGGTGGTACAGCTGTTCTTCTACATGGAGGTTGCTTAGCAACGGAGCTTTCCACAATGTCCTCTGATATGTGTCATCCCCTCAGCAAAACTGGACTTTGACCCATACCCTGCCTCCATCCTTTCTGCTATTCCCAGTCTGACCATGTTAAAAAAAAAAGGGGGGGGGGGGGGTGACAGGGGTATGGGGGGGGAGGGGGGGGGTAGGATAAGCAAGGCTGCCATATGGGAGGTGGTGTCTGTAGGAGGGGGAACAAGAGAAGGTTAGGGGGGAGGGGGTGAAGGAATGGGAGGGGGGAGGATTGTGGAGGTCATGTTTGTGTTGACTTGGTTTAAGTTATGATTCTACAGAATGGCTGTTTCCTTTTTGATTAACCAACGTGACCTTAACTCTGGGATGCAAGGGAGAGAGAGTGAGAGAGAAAGAGAGACTGAATGAGGCAGAAAGGCAGACAGATCACGGTCAAAGAACTGATGGGAGGGTGGTGAAGGGATAGCACGGCAGTGATTTTGACAACCTTATCAGTGGAGGGATGAGATGTAGGTGGAGGAAGAATGGGGGTGGGTGGGGGGGGGGGGGAGGAAGATGGGCACAGCCATCCATGTAGGTTGCCCTCTTGGGCTGACTACAGACAGGTCTGGCTGGCTATCCTGTAACACCAACAGGCAGGTGCCAGCAGTGAACTTTTCACTTTCCTCCAAAGAACCCGTCGCCATGCGAGCAGCATTAAAAAGTCCTCACTTTGTTGTGGACAGAACTCTGGTTGGCCAAACATTTTTTTCTTTCCTCATATGTCGTACTGAAATCTATTTTCGTGTACTGGAGTATTCTAAGTCAAAATGATGTATAAATTACCCCCCAAATGGTACTGGTAAACAGGTCTGTCATAGAAACAAACTCTGTTGTTGTTTTTGTTTAAAGTAGAACGACATTAGAGTACGTTGCGACATGATGTTTTTAGTTGTGATGTGATGGGCGGAAGATGAACTACGCTATAAGAAAAATTACCACTGGCTCTCCAAAAATAGCAACCAATGGCAAATCACCTTTTAGAGCTGCATGATAGCTCTCTTTTTCCTGTGACCACTTGTCACAGTCGGACTCAAAACATCGTCTGCTAGAGGAAGAGTGTCAGACGATTGGGTGTCAGGAGCGTGATGAATTTTTTTAAAAACAAAACATGCTAGTCTTGGAAAATATTACTTGCCCACTCGGGCAAGTTCGGTAAGGGCAATACTTGCTCAACACGATGATCTACTTGTCCCAGGTAGTCGGGCAACTGTAAATGTCAAGCCCTGCATACACACACACACACACACACCACACACAGAGTGAGAAAGAGAGAGAGAGAGAAAGAGAACACATACAAACATCCAAGGAAGAATCTATCATTACCTTCTGTCTGAGGGTCTGAGAGGAAGACCTCTAAACAATCGATGAAATTGGTTCCATTGAAAGGGTCACCACCGATGCCCACACAAAGTGACTGACCTAACCCTACTTGTGTGGTCTGGTGCACAGCTTCGTAAGTCAGCGTCCCAGATCGGGAAACAATACCTGCACACAGAAATGGATGTAAAGTAATCAAACACAGGAAAAAAAACCCAAAAACATACACATCTATAACACACATTAACACAATTTGTGAAATCAAATAATTATGAATCAGTAAATATTGGTTACGTACATAAATTCCACAGGTATAATCCAGTTTAACCTCCATTCAAAACCAACAGACTACAAGTAATGTCAAAATCAAGATTTCAAATTGTGGTCATGTAAAGAAAAAAAGTTCTGAAAAGACTGAATAAAAAAAAAATCATAACAGTAAAGAACATACAACCATGTTTAGTAAACAATACCCATGAAAATGGATATTGCTGTCTAAATGTGGGGTAAAAGCAGTCATAGATTAGAGTAAACATGGAAGCTGCTGCCCAGAAATATAGAAGAAAAGGCTTACACAAAAACATAGCAGAAAATGTTTACATTAAAACATAAACATGCAGAAAATGTATGACTCCAAAACTTCTACTCAAACTTATCTCAAGGCTTCAAGAGAAACATCCATCTCAATTCCTTACCTATTTTGCCTCTTTTGTGTATGTGTCCCGGCATGATACCTATTTTGCATTCACCAGGCTGAAACAACATTAGTCACCAGCTGTTTATACAATAAACACTCTTCATCAAGTTAACAAAACAAAAAGGAAAAACTAATTCCCTGCTAATGCTACTGCAGGCAACAACTTATATTATACACAATATTCAGACAGGGATATGAGGGATTAGTTAAAATATTATAGATTAAAATGGGGATTTACTGTTTTTTGAAACAGATACAGAGATACTTAGTTGTGGAAGATAGAGAAAAAAAGAAAAGTTTGGATGATTAAAAGAAAAGAAAGAAAGAAAGCAAGATATAAACAAACAAAAGAGGATTGCAGCTATTCCCAAACACACACACACATGCACACACACACACTCATACACACACACACACATGCTGCTTTCCCTCAACTGCCTGACTAAAGCAAATAAAACTCCAACCAGCAAAGAACATAAAACATGTCCTCTATGCCCTGCAGTGTCCTCTGTCTGAAACACCTGAAAGGTCATGGAAATCACTCTCTTCACTGTCAGAAACAAACAGCGACAGATCATTCAGTCAACATGATACCTTAACAGTGGCTGGGTTGCCAGTATGAGAATAACTCCTTGTGGTGCACTACAGCAGCTTTGTTGCCACATATTTTTAAAGATCTTGCTGCCTGTTAATTGTCCATCTTTACATTCAGAGTAAAACCAGTACTGCCAAAATAATTCTGAACTATATTGAAAATAACACAGTATGAACTAGATGCCAGAAAAATGCACATTTTTCCGCAGTCACAATTTTTACAATGCAGACCATACAAACAGGTGTAACACAATGTTCAAAGCATTTCTTATAATATCCAAAAATTTGAAACACAATGTCTATAGCACAGAATACGCCAGATGTCACACTGACCTTGATAATGCCTGGACAGTTGGGTCCAATAAGGCGAGTCTTGTTCTGCCGGACAAGGCGATGTTTGACACGTACCATGTCTTGCTGAGGGATGCCCTCTGTGATACACACCACCAGGCCAATCTCAGCATCAATGGCCTCCAGGATAGCTTTGCCAGCGAAGGGAGGAGGCACGAAAATCACCGATGCATTAGCACCAGTTTGATCTACAGCCTATGGGATCAAAAGCAGTCAGAACTTTAAAACAGTTATCCTCAGACAAACAAAGCCTTGAGGCAAAAATTACAAACTATATTTCTGGTGTAAAACAAGTATGTGCATGTAAAAGAGTAGGTCATCAATTTTTTATAAATATAATATACACAAATCAACTACACATTTTTATGATAAACAGTCACAACTTTCAAAATGCTCTACAACTGAGAATGAAAATCCACATAAGTCAACAGAAGTGTCCAATTTTTAAAAATAATGGCAAATATGACCTGACATTTTTCTATCACAATTTTCTAGTACAGCCTGTACTCAAAAGCAGCCTTTGTAAATATATTTATTACACAAACACACACAATCTAAAATATATCAGAGTTCAAACTAAACATCATGGTTATACAGAAGCAGAAGTCACAACTGGGGTTGCCACCATTCATTTTTCTTTACAAATATAACAGTTATGTGATGTTCTGTGTTTGTATCACATGCAATACAGCTACTGCATGCAATGCAGCTATCACATGCAATACAGCAGCAGCAAAGCCAGACAGATGATGAGAATGTGTTTATCCACTCCCACCCCATACTCTCACGCCACTGGCAACTTTTTGATTTCTTTCTTTTCTAACTTTTCAGCTGTGTTTCAAGTTTTATTAGCACAATATTATGTATGTATGTACACAAAAAGCTGTAATAAGGAACCATATCAACTGGTTCACTCAAGTCTGAAATGACTGGAGACTTGTGAGTGCCCTGTGCTCCAGTTGGAGTGAAGAGGATTAGTAAATAAGTAAAGTAAATAAGAAAGTGTCAAAATTTCCATCAATAATTTCTCAGAAGATTTTGCCAATGCCTTGAACTTTCACAGAAGCAACTGGAAAGACACCAGTGACAAAATCCAGCTGTGACCATACAATAAGAAAAAACGGAAAGTGTGAATAATGAATGAAACAGCTCACCTCTTTCACCGAGTTGAAGACAGGGCGGTCAAGATGCTTTGAACCCCCTTTACCTGGGGACACACCTCCAACCAGGTTGCTGCCATACTCAATGGCTTGCTGACTGTGGAAAGTTCCCTGCACAAGCAATGCATGACTATGATTACTCCTAACATAGTACAGGATCTTGGACACTCTTCAGGAACACCACTTTGTGTGTGTGTGTGTGTGTGTGTGTGTGTGTGCACGTGCGCGCACACAGGACTTTGTCATAGTTATCAGTGCCAAAAGGTTAGTTAAATCTTTAAAACTTTAACCCATTCCTTATCAGTTAAACCGACTGTAAAAAAAGTGTAAGACATTCCAGTCATTACAACATAATAGGGAAGGGGCATAACTCTTGATGAGCTTCTGGATGTCTTTTCTGTTGAAGTCTTTGCACAGTTCAGTCATTTTCAGGCACTTCTTTCTGTAAGTTTTATTCATGACCTTGGTTAGAAAGTCATGTATCACAATGTGGCTGGTATCAAACTGTTCTTAGATGAAGACAGATATTTTGATCCTGACAATGGTATTTAGAATGATATGTTTGTTGTAAACACAGAAAGGCATGACATCAGATTATATGGTGGCAGATGCAATTTCATTGGTTTTTAGTCTTTCAGTTATCTGGTTAATGTTACTGTGCAGCACCAACCTCAAAGGCAAGCAGGGTGCAAAGACTGAAATCCATGCTGTGCTGAATGAGTTAACACTGCTGCACAGTCACTGAGTTAGTGACATTCAGTTTTTTACTCTTGATTGCATGCCCCTTCTCAAACCATCTTTCTTTGTTAATTTACTGATGGGATACATATAGCTTCTAATTTTCACTAACTGCTCTTCGACTGTTCATCGTTTATATAAGCAATGAAATCTGACAATATGAAGTATCAATCTTCTAATGTTTTCTCTGCTTGTTTTGTTAGGTCTCCAAAACACACAACAAAAAACAAAAAAATCCACTTAAAAGTTAAATATCAAAACCAACACATTAAAGAAGACTGGAAATAAGATTTGTTTTTGTTTTTTTAATAAGTATAACATTAAAAAAAACACAACAATTAAACAAAAACAACACTTACTGATAGTTACCTAAACCCATGGTTTTATTGAGACTAGACACACACAGAGTAAAACTATCTTAAAAAGGCTTATTGTCACTTCCATGCACAATTCAACAACAAAACGATGAGTGAAAGGTATGTACCTACCTGCTTCCCTGTAAAACCTTGACATATCAGCTTTGTGTTTGAACCAATCAGCAAGTTCTGTCGTGTTGCTGTATAAATACTGCGGAAACTTTGCCGCCCACCTAAAGCTTCAAACAAGTAGGAAAAAGAATACATATTACACACGCTTGAAAAGGAGAGCCACAGACAGACTGATAGAGGTAAACAGACACACAGATAGACAAATGGGAGAAAAGAAATGGAGAAAAATGTAAAAGGTGGTTAAATCAAAGCTCTTCTTCTTTTCACTGTGTCTAAGGTGAACAAAAACAAGTAAATATAACTGATCTTCTTTTTCCTAAACTATTGGAGAAAAGAAAAGTAATGATAAAACTGTTTATATTAGAATAAAAATAATCAGATGATGATATATTATATATATAATAAATAACTCAGCTAATTTCTTTTTTAATACTACATAAGTGTGTATGCATGTGACAGTACGTGTGTGTGACAGTGTGTGTATGTGTATGTGTGTGTGTGTGAGTTCACGCATGCGTACGTGTGCTTTCTGTGCATGTGTACGTTCTTTTTCCAATATTGAGCTGGGCTCTCAGACTGGAGTGTGTGCAGCGTAACAACTGGGGTGCACATTCCTACAAACAGGCATACAGTGATACACACAGGCAGTATCAAAATCATCAATAATCTGAATACAAATGATACAAGTTATAACTTATATCTGTCATCAGTTTAGAGGTTGACATCAGTGGCCTGGAGATCTATGGCACTAAATGTCATAACTGAAACATTTCGTGAATGCCTCTGGCAATACAGTGTTAGTGCAGGCCGTTGGCTGCTGGTTTAAGTGTGCATGCATATGTAAGAGTGTGTGTGTGTGTGTGTGTGTGTGTGTGTGTGTACATGTTCATCATGCACTACTTTTAATCTACAAGAATTGCTTATAATGAAGTTTAATATCTTGTGGGAGTGGGGTGGGGTGAGGGTCGGGTCTACAACTAACTTAATTTTCGCAATTACAACTGCAAATTATATGTTATATGGTTATGAATTTTCTCAACAGCAGTGCTTTTGATGGGATAGACAGGGGTTGGGGAGAAGGGCCCTTGGTCGAAAGGCATTCTTTCATTCATATCCATCCTTACAAATGTGATAAACAAAAATGCGAAGGTCAATATCCGAAAGAAACCGGCAAGGTTCCATCGCTCGGTCCAAGTTGTGTGTCAAGGTTGAGAGAGTTGCAGAATGACAGACAAGCAGAACAGCAGACAGCACATGCGACCATTCAAGTGATTCGTGCTGGATAATGAGTCCTTTCATGAGGTGCCCATTAAATCAGCAAACTCAGTATAGAATATGGTTCAAAATATATTCATGTTTAAAGATCAGACTTATAAATGAGAGAACAGAAAGTGATTTACCAGTCAACCTTGCAAGCACCTTGCCCGTACACGCCATCTTGGAAGTTCATGTCAAGCGAAAACAACCAATGGAATTTCAGATGTATCTCGCTTTGCTCATACTTCCGGTGAAACTGTCATGGCAGATTGCAGACAAAATTGAGTATTTTCGTCGAGGAAAAATATAATCTGTTGACTGGCACGTTCAGGTTCTTTACACTGAGTGAGTATTTATCGGACACACATAATTACTGTTCTGTTTATAAGACATTGGTTATTCTTGTATCAGATCAGAAACTGAGATTGAAGGGAGATATTTTGTTTGTTCATCACCAGATCAGTCATCAGCGAAAATTTGTACTCAGAGAATGGAAAGTGTCTTACCGTCAGAAATATTTTGATCAGTTATGAAAATAAAATCTCCATAGAATATATTACTTATGATTGTGTTCAAAATAAAATCAGATATGAATTACCTGTAATTTAGCCTGCTGATAAAGTGATATAAATAATTAGTGAGCGGCTGTCGTCAAGCCAAGCCATTCTGATTTCAAGCATTACTTACAATGAGGTCAGTCAGATCGGTTTTTTAATGGGTTTTTTTCAAATGTAGTTGTTGTTTTTTCTTTTTACAACGTTAGTTTTTTTTCGACAGTACTGTCATTGTTGACACTTATTTAGAACCACGTTCATTGATTTTATCATGTAAATTAACGGAAGAGTTATTAATAATAATATTATACATATAACATATGAATATAATATACTGCCCTCCATCATGATAAAAGCATTATATTTTTAACAAAGGCCAATAGAATTGGCAGTCATAGAGTGAATAGAATTTGATGTAGCATTCTGTTTTATTTGCATGATAAACAGTATGCTCAGGGTTCCACACAAATCTGCAGACTGTTTTCACTTTAAAATCTTTTTGTTAAGCAGATAAGGATATATTTTGAGTGATATGCAGAAATCGGAAATGATACACAACCCTCAGCAGCCCATTTAAATTGCTCCCTACAGCAACTTCTCACAAAGGACAGTTTTCATCAGCATATTCATATTGATGTTTGTCATCACATGGAAGAAGAAGATGCTGTTGAAAAATATGAGGGTGTTAGTATGTTCACGTATTTTGATTTGAACTCACTCCCTACTAGACGATTTGTAAGCTCACGTTCCTCTATGTTCTGTGTGTTTGTATAGTTGTTTGTTTTTTAATTGTAAAAAAAATTGAAATAAACACAGTCTCATGAAATTTGAACACACAATTGTTGAGGTATCAAATAAAGACAGCACAATGTTTCATAACTCAAACTTCTAAAATACCTTCTGTACAGCAGGAGGTAAAAAATGATATTTTTTCATGACATAAAATGTGAGGGTGGTATAGAATTTGTATAGGTGAAGTCTGCACTATTCATGAAAAGAGCATTTTTTTCTACAAATCTCACTCTTAGAATCCCATTAGAGTGTAAATGATGAATGAATGGGAGCCTCTACAAACAGCGAGTGAACTTACTTCAACTCGAGGGTGTGGGTGCGAGGGGGAGGGGGTTGGGTGTGGTCTGTCATGCCTTGTAACTTTTGTTGTCTATGTCTTGCCCCATGTATGGTGGAAGTGTTGGAAAAGAAAACCAATCAGACAACCCCTTCCTCTGTTTCAACAGCAAGTGGTTCATTAGCATATTCACCACCAATCACCCTCTCCATTCCAACTGCCTGTCACTTGCCACATCTACTGCCCCTCCCCCTTCCCCTGTCACTCACACCAGTTTCACTGTCCAATACACATTGCCCTCCTTCTGATGGACTAAAATAACTCTCCTTTCTACATCCCCGTCCAAGTCAAAGCCATCCCTTTGATCTTGTATTGTAAGCTGAAAGCACAAATTTCTTGTCTCTTTCGAAAATAACATGTTTGAGCCTGAGGCCATTGTCACAGGTGGAATCAGTCAGTCCAGGTTGAAATAAAAATTGCTTGAAACCTCAGTGATAAGCAAATATTGGCCAATACCAGTGGTCTGATGTTTTGCTATGCTAATGAGGCAAGACAGGAGACCCATCCAGCATTGTCCATTCCCAGGTGTGTGAGGCATGGAATTTTTTTTAATGTCAGAACGTGTATAGCCGTAATCAGTAGGGAACACTCTCACCAGTCATTACCTGATATCAGGTAATTAGTAGGGAGTGAGTTAAGAGGACACATATAACATATTATAAATACATGCTACTGATTTTACAATTTCACTTTTCAGTAACTGAGTATGGGAGTCTTGCAACTTCAAATGGTTTTAAAGGAATGTTAGCTGATCTCAGAGGATAAACTAGATTTGTATAAAAGTAGCTGTGTTGGTTTTACTTTGTTTGAATGTGAGCAATACAAATTAAGAAAGGATTTTCCCCTGTTTGTTTAAGTCATGGGCATACACTTATAGAGGTTAGATAATGAGGCAGTCAAGGGCAAGGGCCTTGTATCTAGATGGTCTATTGGAAATGCTGACTGTTGCTTATGATTTAGTATTTACATAGAGTCATAATTGCTAAACAGCAGCATGAAGTATAAAGAGATGTTTGAGACCAATCAGAGAGCAGAAATTATGCAAGAATTACATGTTTTGGTTGATAACCATTTATGATCAATGAAAATCTGCCTGATACTGGTGTGATAGACAGCCAGCTTTGAATTTGACTCAGCCATCTACCAATGATCTTTTCTAAATGACTAAAGTCTGTGTTAGAGAAAAAAAGATGTCCAGAAGAGATGGTTAGCCAATTGTATTTGAATTCTTTAGATATGCACACTTGAATACAAGTGAACATGCACACACTCACTCTCTCTCTTTCACACACACACATACACACATACACACATACTTACCACCACCACCACCACCACCCCCAACTCCACTATAAGTTTCTTAGCCATTCTGATTGTCTTTTTTTTTGTCTTTTTTTTCTTTTTTTTTCTTTTTTTTCTTTTTTTGTTGTTGTAAAATTCTATAAAACTTGTAAAATTTGATGAGTTTGTGTCTCTATTGGTAGACTGATAAGTACTTTTTTTCAGAACACATTGATTAGCTGACACATATGGATGTTTGTGCTGGGATGAATATTGCAAGATTTCTAAATCTTGAGCATAGTTGTACACCTTACATGAAATTTATGACACTCTCAGGTGCAGAAGAGCAGGCTTTTGTGTGTTGATTTATTTCAATAAGTAATATATATATATATATATATATATATATTATATGTGTGTGTCTCAGACCAGACATGGACAGCAACATGTCAAGACTGTCATCAGCGCAGTGCACCAAAGTCTTCATTCAGAGAGATTTTTCAGATGGTACAGCAGTTCGTTTTCAGAATAAGTTCCCACAGGAATTGGAAGGAAAGGTAAGCATCCTAAATTAGTAAATATAGATAAAAATTCTTAATCAATCCTTGAATAAACCATCTCTAGATGACTATCATTAATGTTATTCCCTTTTCCTATTTCCAGTCTGAAATGACCTGTTGCCTGCTGTTACCAACTTTTATCCCCCCCCACCCCACCCCTCTCTATCTCTCTCTCTCTCTTGATTCCCCTGCCACATGGGCTGTTAAGCTTATGAGAGTAAAGAGTCAAAGTGTCGAGTGTGTCTCTCTTGATATAACATTTTAAGTATCATCTGTCTTCAAGGTCATATCACAGCATAACAGGGAAGGCTTGTTCAAGTTTGTAGGAACATTGGAGCTTGCATCCAGTTCACCAAATTAGGTGGAATGGATGACAGTGAAAGTATTAATCCTTTTTAATGTCAAGATCATGGTCACAGCATGGCACCAGATTTAAAGCCTGTTGGCATGACAAAGTTCGTGTTTTTACCTTTAATTTCATTGAAACTGTACAATTAAGTGCAATAATCAATCATAATAAAAATAAAAACAAATGTTGAAAGTCAGGGCAAAGGCATACCATCATGTTTATTCATTAACTGATAATTAAATAAACAAAAGAATGATAGAGCATGGGCTTTGCATTGACTGCTAATTTCTTACTTGGTTCAGGGATTGATTGTGAACAAAACATGAACCATATTGATAAGGTGAAAGGTTGAATAAATATCCATTGAAATTCTGATAATATGTATGACTGAATCATGGAAAACCTTTTCAATAGTTAAAATTTTCAGTCTGGGGGTCCTGGGTTTGAATTCTGGTCATGGCACCAGGTGGGTTAAGGGTGTAGGTTTTTCCAGTCATCCAGGCCAACAGATGTGCAGGTCAAATTTGCACATGAAGGATCTGTATTCCATGTCACTCTTTGGTGGGTAACAGTAACATATCCAGTATGCACATTCCCCAAAACAGAATATGGTTGCAGACATGGTGGGGTAAAAACTGTCATACACATAAAAGCCTCTGGTACATGATGGGAGATGCAGTCTACATACATATAGAAATTTAAAATAAGTATTATGACCGGAGCATGATGTGATGAAAGATATTGAATTTTGTGATCAAAGAGTCAACCATGATGTAACCCTATATGGTTGGATGGACGTTAAACACAATAATGATGATCAGGACAAAGGTTAAGATTAGAGAGCGGTGCAGGTCAACATAATATGTCCCATTTTTTCTCTCTTTGTTTTTCCTCAGGTTTTATTTATCTTTCAGTTCTTGTTTTGTTAAGTTAGATTATTTTTTTATCATGTTAATAAAGAACTGAAAAAATGAACTTGAAATAAGTTACATTGTGATATTTCTAAAGCAGATACCTGTTTCCTGGCTCAGGCTTTCTGTGAGTAACAGAAAATAGTGAAATCAGATTAATAGCCATTACTGTTAATACTGGACTCCAGAAGATTTTTTTCCTTTTACTGTAGTTTTAGTTTTAATTGCTATATCTTCATCTTTGCTATGGAATCTCTTTAGATATTTACATCATGGAATTTATTGTGATGCAAATCTGTATTGTGATCAACTCATAAATTCCCAAGTTGTTATCTAAGTCAAGGATTTTTTTTTTTTACAACTGTTTATTTGAACAGTACTTTTGTTTCATTTTCAGATTGACAGGGCTACACTTGAGAGAACCATAAACACAATCAACGAGATTTACTTGGAGGCAGAGTCTCTGAGTGGCAGAACCTACTGTGAAAGCTGTTTTGCTTGTCTCACAGCATATCTTGCCTACATGTGCATGGATACATACTATGAAAAGGTTTGAAGCTGATGTCCATTTTTCTTTTTAATTTAATATTGTGACAGAGATAGGGAAGGAGGGATGGGGTTGGAATTCTTACAGAATGTTTCTCATAATCCTGTGGTTGTATCAAGACAGTCTCTGGTCTATATGCATACATGTATGAGGATGGGAGCAGATAGAATACCACTAACAAGATTTTCATACATTTCATGATAGTCCATGGAGGGATTGATTTCATGATTAAAACGATAAAAGCAAGTTGGCAAACCTTTTCAAGGATGGTCGCAATTAGCAGAATGGTTAGAACATTGAACCTTCAATCTTAAGGTCTTGGGTTCAATCCCAGTGGCAGTATCAACACCTAGGAGGTTAAGGGTGGAGATTTTTCAGATCTCTCTTGTCAACACACTCACAGACCTGCTTATGCTTTAATCCCCTTTCTGTGTATGTATACACATGTTCTATGTAAAAGATCAAATATACACATGAAAGATGCAGATAATCCATATTCAGTGGGTTTTGAAAAAATTAATGTACCCAGCATGCACACACACCAAAACACAAAACAAAAAAAAACAAAAACACACACACAAAAACCAGTATGCTTTTTGTTGGGGTAGAAACTGTTAAAGTTATACCTCAGTGGTCGATTCAAGTGGATGTAGCAGTTGCAACCCATGAATGCAGGAGAAATAAAAAGTAAGAAAATAACAAAACCTTGCCAGGGTGGTGGTAAGACGATGCGCAGGACTTGAAGTCGAGGAAGAAAGACCTAGTCAGCCCCAGCACCCATATATAATGAACATATGGGTTATATTCAGGAGAGCATGCATGTTGATAATGCTGTGTATGTGCAGTGTATATGCACAATTTGCACAGATGTCAAACTAAATTCCTGCTGTACTTGTGTTTGTATTATTTATGATATTCAGTTGATGCTTGTACATTTTTATGTACTATCCCCCAAAATATTCTTTGTGGCCCATGTACATTGGGCAATAAAGACATGTTATAATTGGACTCAAAGTAGTAAGTAGTTTTCCTTTTTTTCAGCCAGTGTAGAATGAGAGAACAAACCAGAGGCTGTCAATGTGCAGATGAATTTTCAAATTAGAGCAATTGTCTTCAGTCTCTGTCTGTCTGTCTGTCTCTCTCTCCCCATCTCTCTTATTCTTTCTCTCTCAACAGTGTTTACGCACCATTTTGCACGGTAACTTAAACTGCAACTGAAATTGATTATGTACATTGTACATGCCTCAGAGAGTAAAGTATATTGATAGTTGTTGAAGGTCCTCATGTTTGATACAGTCGCAGTTCATTTTGGAAATGTGATTTGCAGTGCTTGAAACGTGTTGCTCGCTACATTGATGAGCAGAACAAGACAGTGTACGTCCCCCAGGGTTTGATGATGGTGGACCCTGCAGAGAGAGGCCTGAGAGTGGTATCCTTTAGTCTGTGCATTTTAATAAAAATAATTATAATATATTGTACTTATATGGTGCACATTCCCCACATATGGGTCATTTGACTGTTGGTCAGTGTTGAGTAAACCAGATCCTAAATCATGTTGTGACCTGCAAATGTAAACAGTGGAAGAAGAGTGTGACATGCCTTTTTATCTGAGTGGCAGCATGCTGGTTTCATCTGGTTTACTTGGTTTCTGTTTGGCTTTGCCAGGTAACTAACTCAAGAAGAGCTTCCACTTTGGCTAAGACCAGTCAAGTGACACTGCATTGATAATTAAAATGTATTTTTTATCTCCATAATGATTAAACACTTACAAATGTCAGAAATTCATCAGTTGTGAACAGTTGATACACTGAACAAAAATGCCTGGTGGAGGTTTTTCAAGATGTAATATGCATACCAGCTGGTGCCTTTACCCCTTATTATGTATTTAAAGATTGTAGAATACTTTGTTACATTGTCAAGTCTTCACATCAAGGATCCATTGATCCATATCAGTGTTAAATGGGTTATGGAAGAAAGAACATAGTCTGTAAATGCATACGCTACTAAAAATGGAGTGTGCCTGTGGCAAAAATGGTGTTCAGAGCCCACTTGTAAAAACATTGAACACAGGAGCTGCAGTCCATGAATGCAGAAGAGGTCATTGTTACTGCTCTGTTAACATTTAAAGAGAAGACAGAATGCTTGCTTAGGTATTTGTGTTGGTGAAAAAGTGTGTTTAAAAAAGCAACTTTTAAAGCTGTCTCTTCTGCCAATATGTTAGAACTCCCTTGACCATGACACAGCTGGAGATCTGCATTCTGGCAGAGCAGCAGCATCGATGATCCCCAGTCTGCTCCAGACAGCAGTTTCACCTCTCCACTTCCCAGCATCATGATCAGTTGATATGTGACCATCTCGCTTCACCCTGCTTCAGTCACCTCCCAGTCGGTGTTGTGCTCAAGCTGTCGTTTCTTTCTCACAGTGTCCTGACCTTTTTCTGTCCAAGCACATGATTATCTTAGATTCAGAATTTTGTTGTGCTGAATCAGTGAAAATAACTGGTTGCCATTGTTAGGGAAGGAGCTTGCGGATTCCTGTTTTGCCGACTTTGATTTCTGGCAAGCCACATCTGTGAAAATAGATTGTGCAGTGACAGTATTTTTGCCTGCAACAATTGCTGTTATTTGACCAGTTTTTACATGTCAGTTGAATCTTCATTTGCTTCAGTGGTCATGTGAGCTTTCATTAGAGCGACTCAAACAATGGATGACATAAAGATGAGAAATGGTGGTATTAACTTCAAGGAGGGGTGGGGAGGAACACACACAAAAAACATTATTTATTCAGAACTGGTTTTTATCAGTAACATGCTGCTTAGCATTACCATCCATATGTTGTCTTGGTTGTGCAATAATTTTATCATGAGAATAAATTTGGATGTGAACTGGCAAGGTTAAATGTCTCAGTCATATAGATAAAACCTAGGAATCCAAGGAAGGGGGAAGAAATATGCTTTTAAAATTTTCTGTCAAAATATGCCTTTAGCTCTAAGTTAAAAAATATGTTTGACTGCTGTCAGCAAGCAGCTTTTAACAAATTTATAGTCCAGCCAGGCAGTTAAGTTCTGTATAACCGTGGCCTACTCTATAACAAGCTATAAACACTGAATTAAAATAATATTTCAGCCCAAGCTATTTTGGGAGGGGAAAAGTTAAAAATTGATGAGAGCAATTGCTGAAATGAATATGTTTGTTCTTGATTTTGCAGACTGCAGTAGTAACACATTGTTAATGCTGGCTTTTCCCTTTTTTTTTAACATTGCATAAGACAGGTTGACACTCTGCACTTACGACCTATAGTCAGGAATTTCCCAATTTGACTTTGCCTGTGTACACATTTTGCTTTGATTAAGCATCAACATATATTCTGAAACTGTGTAAACATGTTCATTTTTATATATTTCACTGATATTTTAGATCATGGGAAGAAGATACGGCTTCTGCTCTGTAGATAGTGCTGCTTGGTGTTCCATGAAATATGTATTTCATTTTCAGTGAATGAAAGCAAGGTCACAAAGTTTATGTGAACTGACAAGAGTATAGGTGATGTTTTGTAACAGAAACTAAGTCAAGGAAAAGAAATAGGTAGCAATTGGTACATTCCATTCATTTATCATGTTGATATTATCATTTTCCTTCAACCAAAGTGGAACAGCAATCATCATGTATGATAATTAGTTGTTTGTGCTTGTTATTTGATCCCCTCTGTCAGTCAGTTAAGAAATGTACAGTTGTTTCATTTAATTTATCCCCTTTTTTTTTTCTTTAAGCTGATGCTTGAAGTTCTTTTTTCTTAAATTTTTTTTTTTTTTTTTTTTTTTTTTTCTTTAAGACAGAGCTGGCTCAAGGTCAGAATAAGCAACCAGAAGGATTTTTCTGACGTAGGAGCTGTTGTCACTTTGTGTACAAATGTACATTTGTATTATTTTGTATATTACCATCAGTGTATGTGTAATTTTTTGGTTACTGTCGGTGGCACAATTCTTGGTGTTTTATCATCAGTTCATGTAAATGGCTTTGTGGTATTGTTCGTGTTTTTGTTTTGTTCTCTGTTGCCTTTGAAAAATAAAAGAGATTAGACTGTAAATAAATGTTAAATGCCTCTCTCCTCATAAAAAAACCCAAAACAAACAACAATGACACCATTCTCAGAACATACAAGTATACACAACTTTAGTATGAATTATGTTCTGCCTGTTTTAAGATACATTCAGTGTTTGTAAGTCTACACTTCAAAATAAATCAGTACTTGCATGATCTCCTCGTCATTTTTTAACTCCATTTGATAGTATTAGTTTTTTGGGGTTTGTTTTTTGTTTTTGTTTTTTTGTTGTTGTTTTTTGCTATTTCATAAAATTCACTGTACTTCTAATTGGGCTTTATAAAAAAAGAAAAAAAAAAAGAAGTGATATTGGTGTGTTGTGTGAACTTTGATGTTGTGCTTATTACTATTCACAGTGGCTTGTCTTGATGCAAACAGGTCTTCAGTCATCTGATATTCTTGGGGTGGGGTTCTCAAAACGGACGAAATGCAGTTGATTTCAAAAGATGTTTCAGTCTGTGTGTTAAATGATGAAGACTTGTATGTGACTTGTAATTCAACTTTATTGAATTCTATTATTTAGACCAACAACAAAAAATGTTAACACAAAAACAGTGTGTGGGAAATACCTGTTTGTGTCCATCCGGCAAAACAAAAAAAACCAACATGAATAAAACGTCTTCAAATATAACAATGTGACTTCACCTGAGTAGTTTCCCCCGTCAAATTCTATCAGGATTTAGTATTTTATAATATTGGAAAGATCTAGCTTTCTTGCAGAACTGTAATCTGCCATTAAAGGAACAATTGAATTAACATCCCAGACAATCTGATACTTTCTGCTGCACAACATACAGCTGGGTGATTGTCCAATGATTCTGATCCCAGAATGCTAAGCACCATGGTGCTTTAAGTTTATTACGATTTGGCTTTTTTATATATATTGTTTGTTCCGCAAAAGAGTTTGAGGAAGATGTTTTTGAAGATCCTGTCAGCATATTCCTAGCATCTTTGTATGAAAATGTTTTATTCTCTAGATGAAGAAGACAGGGAATCATTACTCCATTTGGAAGGCTTGCTTTAGCAGTCTGGCCATTTGATTGGACATACCACAAATATCCCTGACTAGCAGATTTAGACATCTTTGATGGATCAGGTGATGTATCAGATTGTCTCTTTGAGACGTGTCTGCCAACATTTCAGTAGGCATTACACCAACAGCCTCTTAAATTCTGTTGTCATTTTCAGTCTTATCCAAGACCATGTGATGCTCCCCCTAATCCCCTCCCCTGCGTCCACCCCCCTTCTCTCATCTTCCTGATCAGGACCCCCAACCCTTCTCCCCACCATTTTTTTTGTGTGTGTTCCTCTTCTTGGATCACCACATACAAAATTGTTTATTTCTGTTCACCAGTGGCATGATCAGCATGAATGCTTCACGTGCATTCCAGGGAGTGCTCACCATACACTTTATTTAGCTCAAAGTATTGTTTTTTGATATCTTTTAATCCTCTGCCTGCAGAATTTGGCAGTAGTGTCAGTCTGACTTCTCAGAGTGAAATCATTACGATTTCACATCCAAGATCATCATAAGTCGTTTTAAGATTGAGAAATTAGGAGCAGAATTTTGGACTGACTGGCTTGAAGCCGCAGTTGGTTTGGACGGGACTCCCTGCATCCCTTTTTGCACTGGACATGATGCACTGAGAGGCTGGTCAGGGCCAAGACTGCAAGAGACAAGTACATTAATGAAGACCACTGGAAGGGCTTTTACTTTTAAGGTTTTTTTCTGTGAATTATAGTTGCGCAATGCGTGTGAATGACTGATATGTATGCACTTTAATTTGTCTCTACACAAGTTGCAGTGCTATATAAGTATTATTATTACTGGTTTTAATTTGCCTCTTTCAAACAAACTTTTCTTCAAAAAGAGAATCCATTTGCACTAGATCAGCTTTAACTTAGACTTATTGAGAAACAGCAAGCTGAGCATTCGATACACCACATAAAATAGAAACTGTTCTGTAATGGTATTTATACAGGTACAACATATTATTTTTGGTTGTAGGTTTCTGACATATCTCTTGATCTCCTGTAATTGACTGGAATAGTATACTACCATTAAAGTATGGTATGAGTCTTTCTCAGCTTTTTCAGTTTTCTAATGTTGTTAGACCTGCAAGGTCTCTGATTTGTACTGGATAATTTTTTACTGACAGCCAGCGCCCTCATCCCATTATGTATAATAAAGAATTAAAAGTTTGTTGTGATAATCAAAATACCAACCGAATAAAGAAAATGATACAGACACAATAGTATTAACAGAAATAAGCTTTCTCTTGCAGAGTTTCCATTCACACTGTTTATCTAGTGCCAGTTTTTGGGGAAGTGGCTGCAGGAGATAATTATTTCTGGAAATGTCCTGTGTTTTTGTTTACAGTGCTCTTCTGTTCATTTTTCTTGCATTGTGTTGTGAGATCTTAGTTCTTGATTTATGAAGGTGCCATTTTGTGTGGAAATCCATCTGTGTTATTATTATTGTCAGTTATTCCCACATACTTCCATTTGTTCATTCAGTGGATGTCCTCAGTGTAATTTTCTGTACACTGTCTTTTATCTTCTGTGTAATAATAAAAATAAAACTTTAATGTCATTATGAACAGTATTCTTGTTATCATAAAAACTTCAGCATGATACTGACAAAATATGTTTGAAAACATGGTATGTGACAGAAAGGTCTTTCTCCTGAGCCACAACTTCACATTTATTTATCAGTTTAAAAGAAAAATCATAGCCAGAATGCCATATCCGGGCTGAAAACACTATCTCATCAGTAACAGTTCCACTGAACCTTGAAAAAAAAATATATATATATATAATTATACGCAACACTACACACACACACACACACACACATATTAGCATGCACACAAAACCAAAATATGCCAACAGATCACTCACATGTCCTAGACAGGAAAAAAAGCACAACACAGTTTAAAAGAAAAAAAAGAAGAAGAAAAGAAATTATCAAGTCCAGAAAAAGACCAAAAATATTTTAGGCTTTCCAGAAAGAAAGAAAAAGGATAATGGACCAACACAGTAGAAAATAAAGAGATAATAGAAAAAGAAAAAGACCAGGAACAAAAAATATGATACAAAACAGGAAATCTGTGGCTCAGAATTTCTATAAGGTGGGAATACTATTTATACTCTTGGAACTGTGAAGATAAAAGGGGTAAACAACAGGACTTTAAATATCTTGTCCACAACAAATGTATTCAATAATGCACATGGTTCAGAATGAACACAGTTCTATATTGTGCAAAATGTTTGTCAGTTTACAGAAATAAATGCCACAGCTCTCACCCTCTTGTCTGTGAACTGTAAAATCAAAACTGAACTGAAAAATCAGAATTAGACTTTGCCTGATATTGGTGCAAAGATAATGAGCATAAATACCAATCACTAATATCAGTGCAAAGATAGCATAAATGGCTTCATCGTATGTTGGTGCAAAGATGATCAGTATAAATGCCAAAGATGATGACTCGGATGAGCATGAATATGGCAATGCCGCCTTTTAACTGAGGCCAGATGCTTTTTGCAAGAAATATATTGTTGCGATAGACATCTTGGTGTTCAGTGGCTTTTAAAATCATTTATAGAAAGGAGTCTTTTTTTCGTTGACAAATTTCATATGAACTGGACAAAACTTCAAAAAATGATATGCCATGTCCAAAGATAAGTTTCATCGATATGAAAAACAAAAACTGGACCAACCCAGTCACCTTTTAGTGAGTGTGGGATGATAAGCATTTTGTTTCGTCAAATAGCTTGGGGAGTTTGTATTGCTGAAGCAGTGGCCATGTCATGTGTGTGTGCGAGTCTGTGAATACATTAACAGCAGTTCTTTTGCAAACATCTTGACTGATTTTAATGTTTCTGGAACCAGTGGATACTTCGCATAGATATGTATCGAAAATGGCTCTTCTCCCTGATACTGGTTCAAACTTGAAAAATTAAAGTTTTAGGATTTGTAATCGGTTTGAAAGAACTATTTTACCAACGTAGATGAAATTTTTACACACAAATAGCACTGCCAGTAATTCTGAAACTCAGACCCTTCTGAATTACCTTGATTCAAAGTCACAGTGTTCTGCCCAGTTACCTGCACACTGATTTCTGTAATTATGCTTTGCACTGAGTTTGAACTGGTTTGGATATGGAATCTAAAAATCTGTTGGGAATGTTTTTGTTTTTACCATGAGTATGGTTTTAAGGAGGGGGGGGGGGCATTGAATTCAAAGAAAGTTTTTTTTACATTTTCACTTCTTCATTTTTCAAACCAGTTGACACATATTTAACACATTCGCATGCACACTCACTCAAAAAGACAAAGTAAGTCTGGTTCACTCAATCTGAACTATATTGATGGTAAAACATTATTGCCAGGCTGGAATTCTGACCAAATAAACCAACTGTGCAGGCATGCAGCAAGCATGCAAGTGTTTGTGAGTGAGAATACCACATAACAGCAGATTAATATATAATCTGGCTACAATCAGTCACAACAGTAGTTGTTTGTGCCCACAGTTCTTAAAGAGTTCAATCTTTAAAGAGAGGAATGAGGTTAGTGACAGAGGATCAAGGAGACAGGATGTGGTGGCATTTAATTGGAACCTATTCGAACAAAGAGAGGAGGATGGATGGAAGGGTCTAAGAATTTATACTGTTCGGGTTTGTTATCAAGACAACAGATTTCTCTGTGGGAGATTCAGGCAGCCCTCTCTGGTGAGCTGACCACAGTGCTGTGCCATCTTTTTTTCTTTTTCCAGTCTGTTTGTATAAATAACTCTGACTGTGCACATATTTCTTTGCTAAATTTTGCCAGGGACAAATATTGTTGCAATGGGTTCTTTTATAAGAATTGAGTGCATGCTGCATTTTGGTTATTGTCTCCCCCCAGACTAGTGACAGCACATAGATCACCACTTGAGGTTTCCCTATCATCAGACAGAGGGGATAAAATTCTAGGCCCTCACATCATTCAAACTCTTTGACCCTTACTCTAGATCCTAAGCCCAATGCTCTAACCACCAGGTCTCACACCAT
Source organism: Babylonia areolata (assembly GCF_041734735.1). Classification (NCBI taxonomy): domain Eukaryota; kingdom Metazoa; phylum Mollusca; class Gastropoda; order Neogastropoda; family Buccinidae; genus Babylonia; species Babylonia areolata. The sequence continues at coordinate 40,866,811 of NC_134877.1, forward strand.
ACATATTCATTCCAACACCATGTGCAGGCTGAGTGATGGTGAATGAAAGGGTGGGTGATGTGCATGCTGGGGAAGAGCAGGATGTGGACAAAGGGGAAACAGTAGTTCAATGATCAAACCTATGTGACATCACCCACCCAAGTCCTGCAGATGCTGTGCACAGCCATCACACTGGTGGTGTGTGTGTGTGGCATGATGGTCTACTGACCATCTTGCTGAGCACATACTATGTCTGTCACCTTCATGCCTCCACCAACGTTACCAACATATCTGTGCAAAGTTTCTCAAGATGATTAATTGAAGGGTTTTCAGATTCACCATTCAATCATTCACAGAAAATTTACAATATCTGGCAAATATTTTTTTTTTTTTAAATTGAATAAATAATCACTTATATGCAGGAGGAGGAACACATCAATGCATCATCAGGATTGGATTTCCACCAAGCATCACTTTGGTCATATCACTTTGGTCATATCAGTTCAAGATCAATATGGAAGGTTAACCAATGAGCAAAAATGGAATACGAGTAGACTTATGCAGTCCTCTTTCTCAACATAATTTCACAACATGAGTAGATTTATGCAGTCCTCTTTCTCAACATAATTTCACAACCCTTGCTTTACATATGAGATCACTATTTATTCCCTCACTAAAAAATTGACTGCCAACATCTTTCACCTTTGACGTTGCCATGAAACATTGCATGAAGGAAAGTTGCAAGGATGTATCTTCCACATGTTTTTCCTTGTATCACATGACCTCGGAAAACTTTCAGTGTAGCTTGATCTGACTAACATAATATGCAAGAACATTGAAAGAAAAATATAGTCTCCATTCTAATTTCTATAGTACCACTAATTAAACTACACACACACACACACATACAGAGAGATAGATAGATATAGATATATACAGACTGATTCAAAAACCATGTCACCTCCTTTGCAAAACAAAAAGTCCAACAAATGTGATATTTTCAGAGTTCTTCAAAGTACTCTCCTGTTCTCCCCACATGTAGTTTCTGCCTCCTCAGTAAAGAGTCAAACACTTTTTGATAGCTGTGATTTCAGTGCTTTTCCTCAAGTATTCTTGAAAAGCTCTTGCAAGCCAGGTTTGGCTTCAGAAGGGAAAACCAGAAGTTGCATGGTGTCAAGTCAGGATTAGAGGTTGGTGAGGGAGAACTTAGATGGATTACTCTTGTAGATAGGTTACAGTGACGTTGGTTTATGGGCACTTGCATTGTCCTGCAGAAGGACTTTTTTTTGCAAGTTATCATATTCAGACACTGACAGCTTTGGGCAAAAAACTTGTACATTATATCAAGCAGTTAGAGTATACTTTTTAGTGAAAACATCGACAGCTACAGAACCATGGGAATTAAAGAAAACAGAGAAAAGTCTCTTGTGGCTTTGAAAACCAGGTATCAGTATAACCAGTGTTTCATTATTGCTGTCCCCCCACATTTTGTTGACAGTTTGTTCAGGATGCCATTGAAGGTGATCCGTTTTGTCAGCTGTGATAATGTCGCACTGTTGTTGGGTCCCTCTGGTTAACCATTTCAAGCAATTGCTTAGAACTCTAAACCCTCATTTTTTTCTACGTCTCTTTCAGAAGACAGGGTATCCATCTGGCAGCCACTTCCCTCATCTCAAGATCATATTTCACTGAACTGTGCCTTATGAGAAACCCTTAAGTTGCACTTATTTCATGAACTGAAATATGCCTATCTTCTTCACAAGCTAAACAGTTTACTCATTCAAAGCCTCACTTGGATGTCCGAATTTTACTCGTCTTTCATGTCAGTCGTTCATTGTTTGAAACAACTAATCCAACTGTCCAAGATGGCGCACACTTTCCATTCACAACTGTCCAACAAAAAATTGATAAAAATTCAGTATAAATTTTGATCAGACCATCTCCTAAACTGAGCCATGTAAAGACAAAGTATCTGAGCTGCTCTAAGCTGGGATCCATTTTTCAGTTACAACATTAAGTAAATCACTTTTCAATGACGTCTTACAATTAAATAGAATCATACTGGATATGGCGTCATTTTGAGTCTGTGCACATTAACAGCACCATGGCTCTATCTAACTCGTAACAATTTAAAAGCATTTACTATAACTGTTCAGAAATGGCCGCCTAACTGGCTAGACTTTTGGATAAGCCCTCTTATTTTGTTAAGATTCTTTGTCCCGGCTTCTTTTACATGCGCAATGTGCATGGTGTATCTCTCTCTCATCAAAAGTTTTCCCTTGTACAACAAATGCCTGTGTTCTGAACATGCTTAAACTCCATATCTGTGAATCTGGTCCTGATTTGGTCTGGCAAAGTTCAAAACCCTGCATATATTTTTCAAACTGATGAAGGATCCTGAAGAGGTATAGGATCTTATAACTGATTTTGTTGCCACTTCATACTAAGCAGAAATCTGTAGTTTATAAAACAACATACCCATGTTGCCCACAATGCAAAACAAATGCAAGTTGGTTTTTTATTGTTGTTGTTTTTTTTCCACCCCGTTATATTACTACTTGGGGAATCTGAGGCAAGGACTGCAGGTGTAAGAGAGAGGAGATATGTTTCCTACACTCACCAATCCCATCCCAGTTTCATTTATAATGTATAGACTTGCTGGCTTTTCTATGTCATAGTTATTACTCTTCTTGACTGCAGCATTATTAGCAATTACAGAAATATTCATTCAGAAAAAAAGCTTGAAAATCTTCAAAAACAGGGCTAATCTCATCCCCCACCCCATACTCTACTTCCCTCTTGTTCATTTCCTTCTCTGTTATCTAATAGTGCACACTGACATTTTAACATAAAATGTTGAAATTGATGTGTCTCTCTATTGTTCTGGCCCTTCTCTACCCTCCACGCTTTCCACATCATGGTTTCTTGGAGTGCTTCTGGGTTTGATTCATTACATTCCAAATCACTTTCATCTTTCACCTTTTCGTCTTTCATTCTTCACTTGTAAGTCCTTCCTTTTCATTACATTTCAGATCAAGTTTTATTCTCGCTGCATTGTCCATAATTGTGTTATTAAATCATTACACTACACATAGACTTTCAATAATCAATGCACATTTCCCATCATTCTTTTACAGAACCATTTACCTGCAGGCAGTCTTCCAATAATTAATGAGCACTGCCCAATGCTTTGTTACAAAATCATTATACTACATCCAGTCATCAATGCACACTGTCCATCATTACATACAGACTTTCAACCATTGAGAGACAAGTTGTTGAGGTCAGTGGGGATGTCACTAACAGCGCATTTAGCTGCCTCAGGATCTGATGAATCCCCCCCTTGTCCTGTTAGGGGTCCCATGGACACATGGGAGTCTGAGGTATTCTGGTTGGTTGGGTACTGCCTTGCTCCAAAAATGGTGCTGCCCACCCGGATATTGGTACTGCCTGCTTCAATCTGAGAAACGAGCATACACACAGCGGTCAGGGCTGCTGATGGGTCTGCTATAGCATAAAACATGGTTGCTTTTCTTGTACAGCTGTTCCAAATACACTTGAGCAGTAAAGTTGTTTAGTTGAACTGAAACTTTTGAAGGAAACAAACAAAAAAGAAGAAGCTGTTTATGATGATTTCTCTCAAAGTGATGTCCACATTTACCGACGTACACAAAATCAAAACACATGTACATGAATACGCTCATCTCTTGAATGAAAGTGAAAAATAGTACATCTGTGTGAGCATGCATGCATGTGTTTGTATTAATGTGCATGTATATACGTGTGTATACACAAGTGTATTCTTGTACCAACAGCAAGTTTTTATTTCCTCTGCTTTTGTTTCTTAATTTGAAAAGCCAGCTCACTTCACCTTGAAACAGAACTTCAATGCGTAACCAGTTTCTTTCAACACCTATCTTAGAAACATATTACTCTCCTTACACACTGAAAATAATGAAAAGATAATTATCTCCTCTACTGTCACTAAGGAGGAATACTTACAGCACGTTCAAAATCCTGAGACATTCCCATGCTCAGTTCCAGTTCCAGTTCTGCCATGCCAAGAGCCTCTGACACTGCTTTTCGACATTCACATAAACACTGCAACAGCAAAACCATTGTGAATACAGCAAAAGTGACAAGCTGTTTTAAAAGATTATGAAAAAAAAAGAAAAAAAGAAATCAACTTAATACTGGAACACTCAAAATTATCTGTAACAAGTCCTTTCCATTATCTTTGAAGATAGCAACAGTTCATTCTACACAGCATTCCTGCAGAAAGCCATACGACCAGTTCACACACCAGAAAATCCGGATTCACTCTGTCCATTTGCTGTAGAGGGGAGACTACTAGGGCAGTACACACCTGAAAATCAGGATTCACTCCATCTGATGTGCTGTTCTCTACAGAGCCGATGGTCATCAGACCAGCCAGTCTCAGATGTGGACACTCCTGATGCACGTATTTTGACAGCGACACCGCTTCAGATGGATCAACTCCATTTTTGTCTGAAATGACATTTTCAGAAAGTGTCAGACACATAATTAGTAAACACATATCCTGCACATCAATAAAAGGGTAATGAATAATCTTTTACAAATTTTCTCTTTTTTTCTATCACTGCCTCTGGCTCCCTTTCAGAGCCAGTGAAAAGCAAGGATTAAAAAAATGAAAAAACAAAAAGCCCAAATACAGACAAATTAAGCTAATCTGCTCAAATCTTATACATAAAAGGACAAAAGCAGATCTAAAACAAGCCCATATCAGTGTGAAAAAATATGTATATATTAAAAAGAGTAACAAACACAGTCACAGTCATACTGCTGATACTTCAGCTATAGCTACCAACGCCATGTCGGGTCAACTAACGCAAGATAAAAACATTGCTGCACTCAGTACCTCCATGATAATGACAAGATAACAAATGTAACAATGTCACAATGCCAGGTCCCTTCAGAAGGTGTGATATATCAACCCCAATTCATAATAATATATTAACGGTCATATTTCCCAGGCAGAAAGCTTGTGGTGCTAACTACAAAAAGTTATAAAATGTAAACATAGATGCATAAGTACACGACACATGAAAGTGTGTATACACTAAACACACACACACACACAAAACACACCAGAAGTTCAAGAAAGTACACTAACACAGAATGAAAGAAGTGTGTTTTTAGAGACATTTCAATCTGAACAGGGGAATCCAATTGACGGACTGAAAAGGGCAATTTTTCCCAAGCTACTAAGTCAAGGTAAGAGAAAGAGTGCTGACCTTGCAATGTATTGTCTCTTTGAGGAATTGTCAGCTCTCTCAAGAATCAGCAAGCTGAGTACTAAGATATCAGGCATTTCTCACCACCATGGATATCTCCCATGGAGTCTTACACACTCACTTTCCTGGGATCTAATATCCTCTTTGAAAGGTGTACCTTTTGTCAACCCCATTTCTCACCACCAAAGGCATCTTCCACTCCCATCCACTCACTTTCCTCATTGCTGGTGTTGACCTGCACCATGACGGCCAGTGGCTCTGCGTGGGACTGCTTGCTCCATGCGTTGTCCAGTGCCTGTGCAAGTTTTTCACTGTACACCGTCTCCACCATATACAGACCTGCTACACCTGAACACATACACTTCCCCATGATAAAGAAAGCAAAACTTGCTCCACAAAACAGGCTAGTGCCCATTTGTTTCAGCGGTGAAAGCAAAGTCTGTTTCTGTTTATGTTTGCTAGCTGCAGCTCATAACATTCACCTGTTTCTGCTCTCGTATTCGCTCATTCTGATGCCATGTTCATTCGTTTCTAGTCCTTCACTCACTTATTTCAGCCACACACAATTATTTTTTTCTGCTCACTCAATTACCCATTTTTTATCGTTCATTCAGTCATTTCTACTTCTATGTTCTACACTCCTATGTTGTATTGAATTCTCTTCCTATATTCAATCATTTTTCTTCAATTCAGTCTTACAGTAATCTCTTCCTTGGAGAAGTCTGAACAAACTGTGAACAGTGTCAGCATCCACAACTTTGGGAGCATACATTTGATTTTCACAGCGTGTTCTTTTCAACAAGCTTGATTTGTTGCAAAGTAATGGAAAGCAATGGGTGAACAATGACAGCTTTAAGCAGTTTATTCCAAGTCATGCAGGACTTTCTTCTCTCACATTTCTTTTTCCCGCAATCATTTTCTATATAAGTATTTTGGATCCTTACTCTGTTTAGGAACTTGGCTTTTTGGTTCCTTTGACAATATTAAGTAAATTATAAATAAGGAAAATTACATTCCACGAAGACAGAACATTATGTTCAGGAAACACTAAATGAAACAAACTCCAGATCATGGCTGCTTTCTCTTGGGAAAATGCCTAAGCATTCATGTAGGACAGATTCCAGTATGATAAATTAACACCTTGTGGTGCAAAGTGTAAACTCTGTGAAGGCAGTCTTCCACCAGCAAAAGTTGTGGGCATGTGTGATATGGAAGAGATGTTCTTTTCCGCAAAGGCAGCTGGCAGTAAGCAATGATTGTAAATGATGACATAGCAGTAACCATATCAATTATTTTGACCATAGTGTTAACATCAACAACCATCACAGGTATGAGAAATAATGTTTGGATTATGTTCTCATCATCAAGAAAAATGTAAAGATATTGCTACTTTGTCAAAGGACATGCTTGTGTATATGCCTATAACCAACAAACTCAAAATTTCTTTTAAAACTTTGTCAAAGGATGTGCATTTCTGTGTATATGCAAAAACATATGACCACACTACAGTCATCCGAACATTTTTAAAATACATTGCAAATTCTAGAGCTTTTTGTTGTGTTCATTGTAACTCTCTCTTGCCCTCCCTCTCCCTCTCTCTCTCACACACACACACACACACACACACACACACACACACAAACTTTGTGTACATGTAAAGGTATATGATCTTTTCTGAAAAAAAAGCACAACTGATGTTTACATTTTAAATTGTATGCTTGACATTTTCATGTAAAACTGACAATAGCTTTGTTTAAAAAAGAAAAAAAAACCAACACTTTATACACAGTTTCTAAAATAAAATCAGTATTAATAATACACAATTAACTAACCTGTAACTTTATTGACCTTGTTTCTCTGCAGGTTACCAATGAAATGCCACTTCACATCTCCACACTTCTGCAGAATCTGATTCAGAATACACATAACACCATTTTCTATAACACTTTCTTTACTTCAGCCACTGAGTAACAGAACTCATTCAGTAACAAATGTGTGTGTGTGTGTGTGTGTGTGTGTGTGTGTGTGTGTGTTACTTGTGTTATACGCACGTGTGTGTGTGTGTGTGTGTGACGTGATGTGATTACAAAGATATCTGTGTGTGTGTGTGTGTGAGAGAGAGAGAGAGAGAGAGAGAGAGAGAGAGAGAGAGAGTGAGCGCACTGATACGTATGTACATGTGTGTGTAAGCAAGAAATCAAGATATTATGGGGGTTTTTATTACGAGATAAGACAGGTATCAGTGAGCTACTTTTCTATTGTAAAATGTACTCTAACCATTTATAATATTTAAAAAAATCAAAAAAAGAAAGAAAAAAAAAAGAAAACTGAAGTCATCAACTCACAAAAATATTTTCTTAAAGTGAATACTGACACAAATATGTGTACATTGACTTGGTGATGATATCTATCTAACAGACACAGACACACACAGACACACATTTCTTATAAGTTATACATATGATCATATGCTCTTAATTTCTCAAACTGAGATAATAAAGTGCCTGCACTCAATGTACCCTCATGCTACCTCACCTCTTGGTTACTGCCCTTGTCCACCAGTTCCTGAACCTGAAAACAAAAACTGAATCAGTGAATGGTGAGCACAAAGGTTTTGGAAACTGTTTCAATCATAACACATGTATACAGACTGGGGTCTTCCTTTTTAGGGAGGTGTTTTTTGTTGTTTTGGGGTTGTTTTTTTTGAGAAATTGTTTCTCTGCACCTTTTCATTTACCTGTGAGCTAGCTAATGGGAAGCACCAAGCAACACCGGTTGGCAAGATATATGTATCTTGTCTTTTTTTCAAAACAGCAGAAGCTAAATGAATTTGATGGGCATAACAGCTGAATAAAACTTAGAAGGTATTGTGTCAGGATTCCATTCCACAGTTCTATTACTTGGGACTGTAGAGTGCATATGATTCATTATGTCATGGAGGAAACACCATTGCACATTAAAACTATGACAACGGATTTTCATTCCATGGGATCTTGGTTGGCTTATTTGCTTTGCAACATCACAAGATAGCCAATTATTTCTCAAATATTTCTCTCTCTCTCTCTCTCTCTCTCTCTCTCACACACACACACACACACACACACACACACACACAGCCACTATATTTCTACTCTGCAGGTGTTTGGGTTGTTGTTTTTTAATGCACAAGGGAAGGTTAAAAAAGAAAAAAAAGAAAGAAAAAGGTTGAGGCTGGAAATCTTGTATCTACAATGTGATGTGAAAATGCCATCTGTCTGAGAAAACAAAGCCATGAAAATAGATAATAATTTACATTTGACATTCCTAGGCTTGCTTTGCTCTCTGATAACCCACTCATGATTATTGCTTCTCCTTCTATTTCTTCTTTTTTTGCAATGACATATTGCTGCCATAGGAATCCACATGTTTTCTGCACATCGATATCTATGTGCATGCTCCTGCAAAAAGACATTCCATATATCTGCATGCAGATGATGTGAATGTGCATATATCATTGTATGTATATATGTATACACATGTGTATGAACATATGAATTTTTCAGCACTGAAGCCAACATTGATTGTGTGTGTGTGTGTGTGTGTGTGTGTGTGTGTGTGTTTACATGTGTGTATGTGCATGCATGCATGTGTGTGTGTGTGTTTGTGTGTATGCTCATGAATGTGTGTGTGCATGCATGTGTGTGTGTGCCTGTGTCCATGCATACAAATGTGTTTGCATTGTATGTGTGAGCATATGCCTCTGAGCATGCATGTAGTAAAATTGTACTTTTGTTGTCAAAGAGGAACTGGCACGTCTTAGGTTTATAATAAAACATTGACATGATGGAGTGCAGTTCATAATAACATGAATGTCCACACACACACACACACAGACACACATACAGACACACATACATACATGCACACACAACAGTACATGTGTGTGCACATGCACACACACATGCACATGCCTATGCATTCATGAGCACGCACGCACACACACACACACACACACACACACAGAATTACAGAACAAAAAACAAGCAGTCAACAGACTGACATAGTTTTCCCCAAAGTTACGTTGCCCGCAAGCGTAGGCTTCCAAGATCATTTCCACTGGCTTTGTCTTGGACACTGCCACAAGTCGTGGCCCTGGTCCCTTTAAATGCTGCACACAGCCAAACTCCATAAATACAGTAATTTTGTTATGAATAGGTACTGTCTCTTAATTGCAAGCCTAGTATAGTTTAATTACACACACACACACACACACACACACAAACACACACACACACACACACACATATGTGCACATGTGTGAACACACACGCACACACACACACTCATAAAAACTGCGTTTTTCTGAAAAATCAAAAAAATCCAAGTTAAACCGTTACTCCTCCCCTATATTGCCAGATCCTAACATTTTGTAGAGCTTGACTCAGTGCTTGCTGAACAAAGACAAAAGTAATACCACATATCCCTTATCTTTTAAGTACTGTTATTTTGAGTAAGTTTGAGATATGTTCTTTTTTGGCCTATAATTGTCTATTTTTAACTCTCTCAGAACAAAAAACAAAACAGGCGATGGCGATTGCTTTAAACCACTACTGAATGATGTCATTAAAGTCAGAAACAGAATTAGAGGTTTTAATACAGCAGTTGTGGATGAAGATAAAGAATACCGCATTTGTAACAACAAAAGCTGTAGGCTGAACCATTCAGACAGCCAGTTGATATCAGATATGGTCTCTGTGGGGGAAAAAAGAGGGAAAAACTGGCCATCCCAAGTATAAAAAATAAAAATAAAAAATAATTTAAAAAAACTAAATAAAGCAAAACAATTGTCTGTCCTGAAAGACCAAGCATGGACAGGAATGTTTTTTCTCCTTTTTCTTCATTTTCGCTTCTTCAATTCAACTGCATCTCTTTGACCATGTTTTCTTTGCTCTTTGATAATATATTTGGGTTTGATTTGGCCAACTGCCATCCAGATTACAATGTTTCAATACACCAGTGCACAACTACAACTCTCACCTGCGTTTTATAAGACTGGTGGGGATTTTATACTCTTTCCAATTTCTCTCTGTGATTCTGTGAAGAGATGGAGAATGTGAGATGATACGCCTATTTCAACAAGACAAAAATATTTTTTACTTTGGGCCTTTTTTGTCGCTGTTGGTAATTTGAAACAAGGTTACTACATTGTTAAGATATTTTCTGAAAATTATCATTCTTATTTTTCTTAATTCCTTAACTTTTGGTTGTACATGTATTGGTTTCAGGTCACTTCTTGTTTCATATAATTTTGATATAAAGAAAACTATGCCAACCTGGGATGGAAAAAAAAGCACTTTTGACTGTGACTTCATTAAGTCGAACACACACACACACACACACACACACACACACACACACAGGGCCACACATAACCACACACAAATTCCTCTATTCAAATGTGAATGAAAGTAGTAGGGAATAAATTCTTTCTCCTTAATTTCCCCTCGAGACGTATGAATGACCACTTATTTAATTTACTATTAGTTTTAAACCTTTACTTTGTAAGGAGGGGAAATGCATCAAATCAACCTAAATGTCAATGCGATGTTCAAATTTTAACATGGAGAATTATTCATTTGGGAATGAGAGAAGCACATAAAAAAAAAATCATAATAATATTTATCTTGACTTAAGATGCCTCTCACGGCCTCATGTCACGATAATGTTATACAATCATAGCAACAACTTGACCAATCTGAGTTGGCTACAATGCCCTCACTCCCACCTTTGGTCGTCTCTGTGCAGCAGCACTTATTCTGTCATTAACAGCTCGAAGCTGACGGGCGATGTCTGATCCTTTACTTGTCATTCTGCGTATCATCCCATTTAATGAAGAAACTTGAGTACTATCATGTAAGTAACCTCTCGCTGAGGAACAGTTTTGCTTTCGCAGCAGACGGCGGTAATGTTCAGGTGAGCAAAAAACTATCACCGTGAAAGGAACGACCAAAAAGAAAATACAAGCTCTAAACAGGAACTTTATGTACCGGTATTAGGCTTTTTGTGTTCCCGTTTAGGAATGTAACAAAATCAGTGGCCTTGCAAAAAACAATCCTCGAAGGAACTGTCGAGATAGGGAGGTGGAAGGGGAGGGACAACAACAACAACAACAACAAAAAACAACAACGATGGACTGACAACACTGCATGATGAACATGAAAACCATTTGCAGAGACATCACAGAATCACAGAAATATTCGGCTATTGGCTAGAACCCTTTTGCCCTCGTAATTATGCCCATTAATGTGCTTTTGGATCACAATATAGTGAACTGTTCCATGGTTAATCAGGCACAGTGTGTACTACATTTATTTCTGACTCAATAAATATTTAAATCGATGGAAAATACATGGTCCCTAAAAGTTTTGTCAGTTTGGCTTTTGAAGGCGTTTACTGATGATGCATTGATGGTGTCAGAGCCGGAAAGGTTATTCCACAGATTAACTCTCTCCATACGAACGGCGAAAGAGACGACGTTAACAGCGTTTCACCCCAATTACCATCATCAAAATACTGCAAGCGGAAGGCTCTTATATACTGAAGACGGACGTGAATGTTGACAAAAAAAATACCACAATTCTGACTACGGAAGCTAAAGGTTGGGTTATTCAGACACCCACTGGACATCCGAGGGGTCTGTGTAGAGGAGAAGAGAGGACTGGCCGTACTGAGTGAGTTAAGTGACTGATACAGTTAGTAAAAAAAATAAAAATAAAAAAAAAATTGTGGAACTGGTTAGTGACAAGGTTTGTCTTGTTAAGTTTGAAGTTGTGCCCTCGAGTCTTATCAAATTTAGCCAAGGTGAACAGGGAAGAGGTAGTGCGGGGAGTCACTGATAAATATTGTGCATGATCTTAAATACTTCACTGAATGAAATCACCGCCTCTTAGTCGCCTAAATTGTAGACTGGGCAGTTTAAATAGAGCTAGGCGCTCCTCATAACTATATGGTCTCCAGTAGCAGTTATACACTTAGTAGATCTGCGTTGAACGCCTTCAATTATATTTTTGCGCTTTTTTAAGTGACGGGGAACCACTGATACCGAGTTCCCGTATTCAATTACTAAAGCCTTGAATAAAGGAACCATAATTTCAGGAGACTTATTTGTAATATTTCTCAAAAGCATATCAGAAATTTGATTTCCTTTTTTTCACAAAATTACTTATATGTCCATATATGGCCCGGTGACCCTGGCCCCAGATCCTTTTCAGCACACTGAGGCTGACTAGTTGTACTATCCAGCACTCGAGTTGATCCATTCTCTTGTATTACGTAATCATAAAGTGGATTGTTCTTTCCGAGGTGGAGTACTTTGCATTTCTCACTATTAAATTGCAACAGCCAAGTATTTGTCCATTCAACCAGTTTATCAGTGTATATACATTTGTAAATGGTCTCTGTCTTCTATATTCCGTCCAGATGGCTGACTGAGTAAGCTTTGGCCGGTGTCATCCGCAAAAATTTTGACACTGATCACAGTCAACCTCACCAGACATGTTTTGACACACAGCCGACAGACACGGAGGAATCAAATGAACAGTTCTTCTTGTGAGAGACTGAAAGAGAAGATTCCTCAGTGTTTGGCGTCTTTACATTCAGTTTTACGGAATGGTTTAACACTTCAGTGTCGCCGAACTGCAGTCCTGGCTGAGTAAAGCAGAGGGCGGGTGCGATAGTAGCATGAGATCCACAGCTGGAGAGCTCTTTAACATTAAGAGCGATCTGTCTGAGTCTTTGCAAGAACTGACGATTTCCGGGGGTAGGGTGAGGGGGAGGGGGGGTGTCGAGGGGGGGGGGGCCGGGCGGCCGGGGAAGTTCGATTGTGTTCCTGTGTACGACGGAAATCAGTCCGACATAGTAAGCCTACATACGTAGGCCTTAACATAGCCTATCACTGAGCGGCACACGTCTTACACAGCTACATCACACCGGCCGGCACTGCCACACGCTGTGACAGTGGCATACTCACACATCTGACGGTGTCACACCGGCACACACACACACACACACACACACACACACACACCAAGGATGGAAAAGAATATGTGCAAAGGAGGATGCGTGAAGCCAGTATGGCAATATTCTTCCACTACTATAATCGGTCGTCACCGCTGTCGGAGTTAATTTTTTAAATTTTTTCCCCAGCTTGAATCGGCACGTTTTAATCAGTGTTCAGCGAACTTTTGTCATCGTTTTATCACCGTGACTTTTGCAAATGAGCCCATTGTCCATCATTACGTTTACCGGGAAGGTATTTTTTTCCGTATACGGTCATTTTCGCGGCGGAGGGCTTTTGTCTGTTAATGTTGAGCTTTCGGCTGGCAAGTTCAGTGGTGGTGCGGTGTTTTTCATTAATAAACTTGTCCTGTAATATTCTTTATCATCAACCCATATGCCTGCACCTGGCCAATGTATGTACATGATGTACACATTTATAAGTGACACCCTCTTTGGTGTACACCAGCTCCAATCTGTTGTGACGCTTTACTGTATTATGGTAGATAAAAAGTATGAAACGTAAGTCAAAAGCAGAAGTTATAAAAAGTTGTTAAAGGTACCAAAGCCATTTCAAGTACTGACGGCCCTCGGTGCAGTGGGTGCAGTCATTTTGTCAAGGGCTCGGCAAAGGAAAACGGGGTCCTCTCCTTCCACCGCCGCGCTTTTAACATTCCCAAACCAAAGACAGTGAGTCAGGAATCCATTCAGTTCACACCAGTGTGGCGTGACTGAGGAAAATCGGAGTAAAGTCCTTCTCCCCAATCACTATGCTGACTGAAATTAACGGCCTGGGCCTCGACTGAATCCTAAACACTGAATGGTGATACAGAAGTCCAGTGCCTCAGTAACCGCATTACATGTCTGCCACGGCGGCTCCTCATGGCGGAGAGATGTTATCATTGTTTACTAAAGGGGTCACGAGCACCAATGGTCCTCGGCCAGGAGGTCCAGCTGATCTGGCTGTAGTTATGTCACGCACCATTGACAAAAAGCGAAGATACACAAATTGTCTGTAAATGGAAATACTCCTTCAGATAATACTGGTTGACTTCAGTGTGGGCCTAGTGACCTGACCACGTAGGCTCGTACTAGTATATAGCCGTCGCGGGTCAGAGTCCATTATTCTGACTGACACACTGACGGACTGAGAGAAACGAAACGAAACTTTGTTTAACCAGGAAAATAAGATGAGCATTTGACATGGGTTTTCCCCCTATCAGTTGGGTATAACAATAACTGGCACTGCTATTAATACTACTACTACTACTACTACTACTACTACTGATAATAATGATGATATTGATAATAGTAACAACCAAGAGCACACAACAACAACAATTAAAACAAACACATACACAAGCAAATAAAAAAATCAGAATTGCGTTGAAATAAAAACAAACAAACATTATCAAGAAAACATGGACTCAAGAAAGAAGGCATTGATCAAGTTCAGCAGTAACACACACGTACTCACACACACACACACACACACACACACACACACACCGTCTGACGCGCCGGCGTGCGCGCGTTTGACGAACACAACTCAAACAGTGATTACTAGATGGTTTGCTTCTGGAAGATGTCATTCAAATTATTATTATTAAGAATGATAATTATTATCATTATTATTATCATTTAAAAAAAGAGAAAAAACAAACAAAAAAAAACAAACTTTTATCGACTGTTGGAGACAAAGAAATACGTCAGATAGTCTAATGTGTCACCTTCAGACAAACTGAATAAAGTATAAATTTTGTTTCATGAGGGTTATAAAGTAAGCAAGTAATGTTTTTCTTCATCCAGCCCTCTGAGGAAAAAATCTGTGTGTGTGTGTGTGTGTGTGTGTGTGTGTGTGTGTGTGTGTGTGTGTGTGTGATGCACGTTATAAATCATGGATACATGAATAATGATTCCACATTCTCAACTCTACACAGCTAAAGGGCGGAAGGAGAAGATGAGAGGAGAGAGGATTAAAGGAGGAGTCTGAGCCAGTGCGAGGGCGAGAGACTGATGGCCGAGACACTGAGACTGGCAGACAGACATAATTATACTCAGACAGACAGACCAACAAAATCTGAGACAGACACTGCGAGAGACAGAGACGGAACCGAGAGACAAAGGACTGATAAACGGCAGTCGAAGCTGCTTACAACGAATCACCGGGGACATTCAAATTGCTTCGTAATATCCGGTTTTCGTTCCATCCAATGCGCCGGTTATAACGAATGTATATCAGTAAAGTTGCTTCGTTATATCCGGCACGTTCTCTCTCTCTCTCTCTCTCTCTCTCTCTCTCTCTCTCTCTCTCTCTCACACACACACACACACACACACACACACACACACACACACATACACACTTGCACTGACGCACGCACGCACGCACACACTCACAAACACGTGCGCCGAGGATGAGAGGAGGGGATTTCAGCACTTTTCATTTACTGTTTCACACCCGCTGTCACTGGGATTATTGGAGTATGCACTGGTATGGAAAATGATTAAAACTTAAGTAAACTTAAGTTCGCTGCCGTATTATAGAGTATTTTGTGCTTGTCACAGCTTGACTCGACAAGAAATCACAATATCCAAAATTGAATAGTGTCTGAATAAGGTTTTGAAAAGAAAATGATTGAACTTTTTTTTTTCTTCATCAACTCTTCTTTCAACGTTTTGAATAATTTTCGAAACTTCGCTTTTGCGACGGGCCTTTCCGACGTGCAGACGCCAGGATGACACGTCCTATGAAATCAAAGCCTGGCACCCGGCTTACTCCTTCC
This sequence comes from Babylonia areolata, assembly GCF_041734735.1. Taxonomy (NCBI): domain Eukaryota; kingdom Metazoa; phylum Mollusca; class Gastropoda; order Neogastropoda; family Buccinidae; genus Babylonia; species Babylonia areolata. Next base: position 40,882,886 of record NC_134877.1, read on the forward strand.
CCTTCACCCCATCACAGGCACTCGCTTTTCAGGACATTGGAATTCGATTTTATAGCTTACGAATTACAGAGGTGACGTTTACCATACAACAAACATACGGCCGTTAAACTTTGAAATACTGACTGGTGAACTTTTAATCTACCTACGTATATGTGAAGCTGTGTTTGAAAATGAAACAAGCTTAGGGTTATGCAGCAAGTCAGACACATGTATAAACGTGTGATTTTTACTCAGTGATTTAGAGCAAAGCACAGAAAGCGCGGCTACATCTCATGTTCCTAAGCGGACACTCCTTCGTCTCACAATAATAGCCGACGATCGTATGAAGCAATACTATACATCGCAGCAAACTAACCAACCATTTCCGAGAAACTGTTCATCAGCGCCTAAATTGAACACTGAAAACTAGTAACTATTTCGTTATATCCGGCGTGAACTCGTCAGTCACGGTCACGGGGCCGAACATAATATATGATTCGCTATGAGGCGGCGGCTTAATCACTGAGTTATAACCGGCGTGGTCGCCAGCTGGGTATCCCAAGACCATGTTCGTTATAAGCGGCACTGTTTCGTTACAAATGACTTCGTTACATACGACGTATTTTTCAGTAGAGAAGGATTTTTGCCAGGACCAACCTTTCTCGGTTTCGTTATTATCCGGTATTTGTTACATCCGACTTCGTTATAACTGCTGCTTCGACCGTGTACTGACTGACAGCCGAAAGAAGGAGAGAGAGAGAGAGAATTAATTAAGGCCGGATCGACTGCATGCTGGTAAGTAGCGAGCACTCCAGTGCTCGAACTGTATGACTGGCGATTTTTCATGGAAATAAAGAACACACGATGAACATTGCCCTGTCGTGTTCTACGAATAAATAATTCTCTCTGTGTTCTTACCTTGTAAGAATCTAACCCGCCCCACTACCAGTGCAACCGAGCTTGTCACCAGGTTGGAACTCACCCCCTCATACTGCGCTGCACTGCAGCCAACTGCCACCATGATGAAAACGATCATGGGTGGCTTGGTTGAGGCGGCACCCCGGTACTCTTGTGCGTCCGAGGCCACTTAGAGAAACTAAAGGTCCCCTACTCCCCTACCTGCACTGACTCCTTCCCTTCAGCTGTCCGCCTGTGGAACCAGATTCCAGACCACAGTGTCCCCGTAGGCCTACGATTTCTATTAAGTGAGAGAAATCGTGGGATTGCGAGAAATTGTGGTCGTTCCCCTCCCACGTTTTCTCTCCCTTGCGAGAAATCGTGGGGGCGCCCCCACAATTTCTCACAATGTGTGAGAAATCGTGGGAAGTCCCCTTTATTTTTATCACTGAAAAACATTTCCTTTGTCATCGGAACTGGTTTGTTGTCTTTTCACAATTCAAATCTAAGAGACTGAAAAATGAGAGCGAGAAAAAGAAACGAGAAATGGGGGAAACGACAAAGAAGATCATGACAATGACAGTGGCGTTATCAGTCGAAGACTTCAACAATAGACGGCCGTGAAGGTGATGGCACAGCACTGGTTTAAAAAGTGTGAATGTATGTGTATGTCAGTGTGTGTGTGTGGGGGGGGGGGGGGGGGGGGGGGGTGCGTGTTTACCTGGCTGGTTGATTTGGTCTTCTTTTACTCTGTTTTTAACTATTTTCATGTTCCAAGTGTCTTCTATGAAACCGAGAATCTTTTCTCAATTTATTCATGCATACGGAAGGATGCTGACACTAGCAGATGAACAAATGAGCAAGCATGAAATGAACATTCTAAATAAATGTGACAGAAAAGGTTGCACTGATCACAACAAACATCAAAACTATTTGGTCCAGTTTTCAAGCGCCCAACATGAGAGTAAAGCATTATGAAATATCTTTTTTGCTATCACATTAAATTTTATGAAGAAGGTTGAATCATTCTGATGTTATTCCCAACATCCAGGAAAGATTCTGTTCAAGTCATATCATATTACACTATATCATATTCATGTTTGAGTCATACACATTGCCTCAATTTCGTTGTTTGCTACTGATTGATTTATGATATTGAATTTGAGGTCGACTGATGCATTGGCAGTAATCCATCTCAAGTTATGCGAAATACAATAAATAGTTGTGTTTCAGTGTCATGACTGTTCATGTCTTCACTGACGCCACTCTCATTGTTATGATCGTCGTCAGTTCGGTTGTTGTCCCGGGATCGCGCCACTTTTTCTACTGATTTTCATTTTTCTCTAAGATTTGCATTGGAAAAGACACGAACCCAACTCCGATGAGAAAGAAAATATATATATATATATTTTTTTAATAAAAATAAGGGGGACTTCCCATATTTCTTACACAATGCTCCCCACAATTTCTCGCAATTGAGAGAAAACGTGGGAGGGGAGCGACCCGGCCACTGATCTAAAAAAAGACATATACACTAGACATATATATATCAGTGGGAGCGACCACGATAGTTCTCGCAATGCCACTGACGATTTCTCTCCGGCTTTTTCTTTGAGAGAAATCGTGGGATTGCGAGAAATCGTGGGCTTACAGTCCCAGCCATTTCCCCTCAGGCTTTCAAGACCAGGACTGAGGCCTGGCTGCAGTGCGATCGAGCCCCAGGCTCAGTATCGGACAGTTTTGTTTCAGTGCAGTTTGTTTGTTTTTGACTGATGAGGTGGGGAGTCCGGGTTCCCCTGGCTGAACTAAGTCAAGGGGCTTAACGGTCGAACACAGATATCAGTCTCCTAGAGCGCACCCTCCCCCTCCCCCCTCCTGTTGTGGATTGTTGCCCTGTACAGGGATTATCACAGGATTTCAGACAAGACAAGTGTCAGTCACCGGGCACACTTAGTACACACACACACACTATTCTAGATTTGATTTTCTTTCATATTTTGGGGTGGGGTAGGGGTATGGAGGATTACAAATAAAAGAACAAAACAAATACGAAGTTCCAGCTTTTCCCACTGGAAACGTTTTTATATGACAGTCAACTTATGTTTGAAATAGTTCATCCGAATTTGACTGACTCGGAAGAACCCCGTTGGTTCTTGCTTGACTGGTTTGTTGTCTTACTGTTTTCTTCATACTGTTTTTTTTAATGCAAACTGAGGAGAAAGGTAGAGAGAAAGTGATGTCATAAGGCATGGGTGTGGTGGGGGAGGGTGGGTTTTCGTAAACAAAAGAAGTGCATTCAACAGTCACGTTTACAGCGTATTGAAATCGGCACCGAATACTATGTATACCAGTACCGGTATTGAATACGTTCTATACCAGTTTAGAATACTCCAGCTCCGTTTTCGTGGGGTGGTGGTTTTTGTTTTGTTTTGTTTTTTTCGTAAATAAACAAAACAACCTCACAAAACAAATAAATAGATATTTTTGATGGCTTTTTGAAATTACATATCTGGAAAAAAAATTGACTGGAGTGGCTTGCAAGCTTACCCAGAGCAGGACCTATGTCAGTGTCAATAATCTGCGAAACGACAAGGGAAACAATTCCGTGACAACACTGGTGTGACATTCACAATCATGTGAAAAGTGGCTGAGATCTTATTTGCTGTTACCGGTTTGACGCAAATATGTTGTGCAGACATGTCAGTACTTACGAACGTTGTTCATGTTTATTGTAACTTTCGACTGGTCAGACATACAGATTAAAGCGTTAAGCTGCTGCAAAGCAGGTAAGCAAGGTGCATTTTAATTTATTTATTTTATTTTGCGCCACTTGTCTAGAGGTGCATAACAGGTGACTTGGGTTTACCAATAATATGAAATCACTATCGGACCACGTCGTGAGCCCCATCACCTTATCGTGTTGGCTTTAAGTGGGACACACACTGTAGGTGAAGTTAAGTGGGTTGGTGTAATGTCTGACGTCAGTGGCCCGCGCGACTGCGTTGGTAGGTTGACAGAAAAAGAAACTACGTTTCATGTCGATTTTACTTTATATTTTATTTTTAATCTGAAAAGTAAACACACACACACACACACACACACACATTGATGTCACAAGTCGAGCGGAATCTGAGTCGACGCCGTATTGTCTTGGTAGTGGTGCTTTTCCGTAAATTATTTTGATCGAGCTGAGCCCATTTATGGTTACGTATGATGCGATTCTCAGGCGTTGTGTCAACACATGTAATATATCCGAGCGGACAATCAAACTAACAGATCCTGTCACAGTACACAAAGGTAAGTAGCAAGCTACTTTAGTTAAAAAAAAAATATATATATATATATAGTCTCTTTCTGGAAGAATATCAGTATATCATCAGGATAATAACTTAGATGACAATAAATTATTTCATTTACTTTTAAACTATATATATATATTATGTGTGTTTGTGTGTGTGTTTAGTGATTAGAGTATGTGATAAGGTGGGGTTTAAAATGTTCATTGGTTTATTTTTGGTTTGCTTTTTATTTTCAGTGATAAATTTTATTATCAGGGGGTGGGGGTGGAGACAGGAGAAGGGAGCGGCTAACATTTCTATAGAATATTTTGAAGAAACACTCACAAATTGAGAATATATATCATTAAAAAAAAAAATTATCCTGTTTGTTTTGAATGATTAAACTGTGTTTACTAACCTTTATAAGAGTACTGCACAACCAGCCCTAGAATGTGGAAATATGATTTGGTATCCCAGATTAAAAAGGTAATGAACAGGTTCAAAAGGAGCAACAAGAATGGTGCCAGAACTGAGGGAATTAGATTACCAAAATCGGTTGATACGACTGAATTTACACCCGTTGAAATACAGACGCTACAGGGGAGATATGATACAGGTTTTCAAGATCATAAACAAAATTGATGGCATTGACCCTAACACTTTTTTTTCACAACTAACAAATCTGATATAACCAGAAGTTCAAATACAAATTTTTATACACAATTTTGTAGGGCAAATGTTCGCAAATTAACTTTCAGCATCAGAGTCTGTTAAAGGGTGGAATGCACTATTAAATGTAACAAAATCAAGTAACAATATAACCCACTTCAAAAATCCTTGGGATAATGACCCAAGATCATCAGCTCAGAAATGTGATTTTGACAATTAATTGATAGTCAAATTAGCATGCAAATGCAAACACCAAAATACATATTTCAAGAAGGGACGTGGAAAAGCTGTGAGGCTTATTATAGTCCCAACTTCTGTATCTGTTTCTGTATCTGTGTTGTTTCTAGAATGGTGGACATGATATGAAAAACAAATTAACAAATTATGACACTTATGTCATACAAACTCAGTTGTGCACACACATATGTTTTCACACACATGAACACACTGTATAGACATGCACACACATTCACACACATTCACACACACACACACACACACACACACACACACAGAGTTTTGTCTGTCTGTCTTTTGCTTCTATCTCTCTATCTCTTTGTCTGTATGTCTGTATCTTTCTATCTATCTATCAAATATACATAGATGAATATGTATATTTTAAGGCAGTGGTTCCTGTCTGTAAAAACTGAAATAATCCCCAACTGTAAAGAGACAGCTGTAAATCACCAAATGACACTTAGATTGTGAGCTTGTGATAATATATTTTGTATGCTATATTGCATATTCTCTATAGATAGCAGTTGCTGAGATTAGTGGGCAAGATCAGAGGCCACATGCTTCAGGCAGCTGAAAGTGATGGCTTTATAACTAATGTCACCAGGTTGTCAAAGTGCATTTGGTACGCATTTGCATTAAAATGGGTGAAAACTAAGATGAATGGAAATAATCGAGATTACCTTCTTGTATATTACATTGTCAATGAATTGATTATTGGCTCAGTGAATTGATTATGAATAAATGATATGTTAATTTGAATCTATAGATGAATTGATTGCAGTTAACTCTATTTTAGTTAGTTTTACTCTCACAGCACTGGGTTTCTGAGCAAAAGCCTTGTCTCCTGACATCTAACATCATAATATGTATATATTATTATGAGCATTTATGCCTAATCTTGAAAATAAGGCCTAGGCATTTACAAATAGAACCCATATGTAAATATCAAAAAGGAAAAATTGAACACAAGATAAATAGTTCACAATCAAAGATACAAGTTACAACCAACAAATTCTGAAACTATCAAAACTCACTCGCTCACTAATAATCATTTTATTTCATACTGGAAAGGGATGAGCTGTTGAGAATTATTCAGGAGGGGAAAAGGTGTGTCTTCAGTCTGGATTTGAAAGATTGCAGCGAAGATGAGTGACGGAGAGGCTGAGGAATTTGATTCCAAAGAAAGTGGGCTTGGTATGAAAAACTGCGTTGGCCATACGTTTTGGTTTGAGCATGGGGGATCCTAAGCATACGGGTGTCAGAAGAAGAGTGGAGTTGGCATGAGGGTATGTAAGGATGAATGAGATCAGAAAGATACTGTGAACCAGAAGCCTCAATGGACTTGAAGCAAAGAGAGACAATTTTGTAAATAATTCTTTCTTGTACTGGGAGCCAGTGTAAAGCATGAAGGCAAGGAGAGACATGATCAAATCTAGAGGAGTGAAAGACAAGATGAGTAGCATAGTTCTGGACTTTCTGAAGCCTAGCAATGAGGTAGCTGGGTGAACCGACAAGTAGGGAATTACAATAATCCAGGTGGGACAGCACAAAGACACAGAGGAGAGTTCTGGTTGCATCTTCAGACAAGAGATGACAAATGGATGCATTTCTGTGAATTTCAAAGTAACACAGTTTGCATATATTTGCAACATGCTGCTGATAGGAAAGAGACTGGATGAGTATGACACCAAGATTGCGGACGGAAGAGGAAAGAGGAGTGTCAGTGCCACTGAGGGAGACTGAGGAAGGAAGAGAGACTGAGTGGCAAAGTCTTTGTGGGATGATAGTCATGATTAACACCTCAATGATACATATGTCAGGTGAACATTTTGTCAAAAGTGGTTTGATGCGATATTAAAGATAACAAGTGTTGTTGTTTTTATTGTTGTTGGATCAAGGATGTTAAGTTGGGAACAAGACCTGGAAAATATTTAAAATGGATGAATATAAGAACACAGCTTCATTTAGGTAATGAAATGAAGAATTCAGTGCATGCAAGACAAGAGAGATAAATATACTACTACTAGAAATGATCAAATTTATTGATATATATATGATATTTGAATTTAATTTTTTTGTTTTGATTGTGGATGTAGCTACCAATTGTCCTATTTGATGAGTGAAATTTAAATATACATTTTGACCAACTTTATTATGTAAACATGTTACACAGATACAGAGATGAAGATCAAGACTGATAGTTCAGAAACTTTTATAATACAATATATCTTTGACAAATTTGTTTTTGTGAATCTGAAAATTTTAATGGGGAATTTTTATTGATTCATTTTCATTTGAAGTTTCAGAGTGACTGACTTGAGACCTCAATTTGTAGGAAAAGAAACAAGAAGAATTAGAAAGGAGGGAACGATACTGTTAGTGATAGACTACGTTGTTACTGACTTTATAAAATGTCTCCCTTCTTCTGTCTTCTGTCTTTTAAAGGAATCAGTATTACTAAGAAGGATTAAAACTGCAGTGGGATGTGATAATCAAGTGAAAAAGGGGAAAATGGATTTTGTTTTAAATTCTTACAGCTGTTGTGTAGTTCAGTTGAATAATGATACACACATAAGCACACACACACACACACACACACACACACACACACACACACACCACACACACACACACACACACACACACACACACACACACACACACACATTTGTGCACATATGTTCATACGTACACAAATGAAACACACAGTCACACAGACACAAATGTGCATGCGTAACGACATTACTGCTGAAGTATGTCAGTCAAATTAACTAAGAGCTTTACTTTTGTCTTTTTCTGCAGAAAAGAAATGGAGAGCCAGTAAAGTTCATGACTTCCCAAAATCAGTTCAACAGCTTCATACGTTGATCAATTAACATTTTGTCCTCATCAAGGACCATCCATTTTCATCTGTAGACCATTGCCATGGCATCTTCCAGCCCGAACAGAGCCAGCTGTGAGAGCAACTGCAGTCAGTCTTCTGATTCGGATGTTGATACTGAATCGCTACCATGTAGGTACCCGAGGTCTCTGATGGCATGGGTGGTTTTGGGGTTTGTTGTTGCTTGAAGGGGAGGTGTGTGTGTGTGTGTGTGTGTGTGTGTGTGTGTGTGTGTGTGTTTGACTAGTTCAAGGAATTAATTTTCATTTATTAATTTTCCATTTCTTATTTGCTCAAAGTGGATTGTTCATTTCATATAAAAATTTATGTGTTTTTTTTCTGTTTTTGTTTTTTAATCTTTGTCTTATTTTTGATTGTTTTTCTCATATTTTTGGTTGTTTTTTTTCTTGAACTGTCTTTTTGAAGGAGCAAAAAATGGAGACTTGAATCAGAGTTTTCCTTGAACAAGAATTTTTTTTTTTTTTTTTTTTTTTTTTCTCCCTTGCAGAGAAGGTTATATTTGTCAAGAAACATGTAATCACATTTCACATTTGGGTAAACAATATAACAAAATACATTGTTTGATTCCAACAAAAACAATGAAGCATTACACCTTAGAATCTGCTTCAAGGAAAACACGTAAACACTGACCCTCGCTTCACTGAAGTTACATCATTCATCCAACTGCAAGGTTTTTGTTTTTTTTGTTTTTTCATCTCCACAATCCCAACAAACACACACACACAGTGAGGCCCACACACACACACACACTCTTTAACGTATAATCCCTCGGTCAATATACCACAAAACTAGCAACATAATCTCCTTCTGAGACATCGAGGGAACACCGAGAAGAATCCAGTTTAGTACAGGTTCTTAGAATGTACAAACATAATCATGAAGAAAAAAACAACAAAAACAGTATTATCAATTATTATTATTATCAAAACATCAAAACCTGTTACATAATATTGTGTATATTCTAAGCTAGCCATCTGTCCGATCATTATGTTATTCTCTTTCTCTCTTACATACACAGAGTAGCAAACAGCCAGACACAAACACGCATACACCCCTGCCCCCCATCCCCCCTCCTGCCCAACACTCACATATGCACAAAACACTCGCTCTTGCACACTCGCGCGCACATTCACACACACACACATTGGCAAACGAAATGGGCTACACCCAAACACTTGAATGTTGGCATAATGGCACCAAAGCATTTGATATTTCAATTCAACACAGATACATAAATAGCAATTGAGATTTAGCATATGGTGTTGCAGAAATTCGCCTGTCGCCGGTATGTCTGTACGTGTGGTTGGCAGTGTTGTATACAAAAATAAAATACAATAAAGTAGAAATAAGACATCAATGATACTGGCAGCAAAAAACTAGTTTCTTGAACCATTCTTATATATTCCGATGTACCATACTAGACTAATCATTTAAATCGTTTATTATTCCCATGTACGGGAACCACTTCTGTTCAAATTTGTTATAGCGTATTTCCATTCTGGACACATATTTTTCAGTGCGGTAGTTGTACTGTACTTCCTTCACGAATGCTGATACTGTTGGTCTGATTTTATTGATTCATTGAACAAGAATGTTTGTGATTACGTTTATATCCAGATGTTTATAAGTATGCCTTCTTGCATGTGTGCATGCATGCAGACATTCATTCTCATACACACACAAACACACACACACACTCGCACACACACAGAGGCATACACACACACACAGGCATACACACACACACACGTGTACATGATTACACATTCAAAAGAAAAAAATATAGAGGCTTGAACAGATGTTTAGAAAACTGGATAATAGATTCTCATTACATTTTATAATGTTTCTTGTATATCTTTTTTTTCCCTTTTGTGTCAGGTTTTGCCTTTTTCTGCTTCTAGGCATCTGAAAGTTGTGATACAGATGTCCCAAAGAGAAACTATTCATTTTAAAGGTTAATGTTACTTTATTAAAAAAAATTAATACTATGCTGTATTTGTATTTCTTCTTTGTATTCAGAGCATTGTGATAGAAAATTAATTACTTGATATGCTGACTGTGTTGGAGTATTTTGTTCATCTTCTGTTATCAGTCATTTCCTAGATTCAACACATGTTGGAACTTAATAATAATAATCATATTTGTACAGTGCATAATTTTTGGAAGTGCAAATTGATGTGTTGTACACGCTCAGTTCACACAGTTCATGCACTAACACAGCACACACTCCTAAACAGCCATCCGCGCACACACACACACACACACACACTCTTAAACAGCCATCCACACACATACACACACACACACACACACACACACACAGAGCCTGTGATATAGCAAAGGGAATGCTTGGCAAAATGAATATGTTACATATTGATTTTAATTAAGTTATGAGTTTTTAAAATTATTGTTCTTCACAATTTTTTGACATCTGGTTGCTTTGTTCCCCAGCTATGCCATGGTTTGGGATGGACATTGGCGGAACACTGACCAAACTCGTTTACTTTGAGCCCACGGATGTGGAGAAAGTGGATGGAATTGAGGAGAAGGAGACATTACGTACGATCAGGAAGTACCTCACCGGCAATGTCGCATATGGAAAAACAGGTTGGTATCTCATTATGCAAAACTGAAATTTTCCTTGGGGGGGTGGGGGGGGGGGGGAGGGCACTTTGGTTACATCTCCTCCACAAGGCTAGTGCCCAGATCACCACTTAAGGTCTACCTATCATCAGAGGGAGGGGGACAAAATTAAAGTCCTTGCATCATTTGAACTCAAGGACCCATGCTCCTTAGTCAAGCACTCCTGCCTCCAGGCCTCACACAATACATATCAATTCCAACACCATGTGCAGACTGAATGATGGTGGATGAAAGGGTGGGTGGCATGGAGAATGGTTGAGGGGAGAACAGGAAGAGGGGCACGGAGTGAATCCTTGAATCCTGGCAACACCTGGTGGTTTCAAGGTGGAGGGTTTTCCATTTTCACAGGTCTTGGTCTTGTGTATATGGCTTACAGAAAATCCAGAATGCAAATGTAAGATCCTGTAACCCATGGTGTCTGATAGGTCATGGAAATACAAACATACCTGACATGCATTCCCTCACTGAAAACAGTATTTATTGCACCCTACTTTATACGAAAGGGCCTATCCTCTCACACAGAGGCCATCAGGAACAAGGAAGTAAAAAATAGTAAGTTTTTATTTCAATAATTATGCTAATACCAAAAAAACAAAAACAAAAAAAAAACCAACAAAAAAACTATTGTTTCAGTTTCAGTAGCTCAAGGAGGCGTCACTGCGTTCAGACAAATCCATATACGCTACACCACATCTGCCAAGCAGATGCCTGACCAGCAGCGTAACCCAACGCGCTTAGTCAGGCCTTGAGGAAAAAAAAAAAGGTGAATAAATAATAGATAAGCTTACACAAATAAATAAATAAATAATAACTAAAAAGTAGTAGTAATAATAATAATAATAATAAAAATTAATAACAATAATAAATAAATAAATAAATAAGATAACAATTCTGATAAATAAGCAAATAGATGTAAAACATGAAGACACACATTTACATATACACCCACACATGCATAACAGATATGTACCGAACATGCAGTTTCACAGATATGAAAGCACAGTTAAATACATATAAACGTACATGAGCTCCAACACACACACACACCACACACATTACCCTGCACCTCCTCGACCCCCCTCCTCCACACACTCATTTCTAGTCTACGTATCGCAGCTTCCACAGCACACACACACACACACACACACACACACACACACACACACACAGATGAACACTTACTTGTACAAGCACACACACATATGCCCATATCTCCACACATATATATACAAAGATATATTTTTATATACGTTCCAATATCCTTTTGCTCCCACAGTGTAGGCATGCATACACTCACATACCTCATCCTCTACCCCACCTCCCCTGCATCCCCACCTCCCCCTCACACACACACACACACATACACACACACACACACACACACACACACACGCACGTGCACAGAACTCTACTGACACTTGTGTACACTTACACTCTCACGCATGCACAAACGCACTCAAAAATACAGACCCACACATGCACACAAATACACACATACGCACAGAGGCTGCCACTGATTGGCTGCAAGAGGGATGAGAAAAGATCTCTGATGCCAAGAACGTGGCGTCTAGTGTGTTGCTCAGTCTATTGTATTTGGAAAAGCCCACAGAGACTCTGTTCCGTTTTCCATAAGCCCGGAAACCAACATGCCATGATTCTAACAGACTCAGTGAACCTCATACAGAAAATTGAAAACGGAATGGGAAGCCCAGAGTGGCATAAGGCAATGCGCAACTTTCAGATTAAATAACTCACATGGTCATACTGCCCGGGACATGCAGGTGTTAAGGGAAATGAGCAAGCTGACAGACTTGCTGGTAACGCAACACCAACGAGCAGCCTACATCTAGGAAAATCGGAAATCCTCAGAAAAGTCAAAAGAATATCAAAAAGAACAGGTACAAGGCCATCACACCATCGATTGCCTCAAAGAAATAAAAGCAGAGAGAGGGAGTGGCTGTAAGTCTAACATGAAAGGTAGAGCACGATGCTTTGCAAATCAATATTTGCATCATTTCCAAACCAACATTGCGCAAAAAACTATTGAAAAGGTAATAAAGTTTGATGCGAAAACAGTAAACGATGACAGCCAAATTAAACACACAAAACAATAAAAGCACAGCTGTTCCAAGCCTTTTGTCTTGATTGTTGACACTTCTACGGCAACACCTTAGCAACTTGAGAAGTGCCCTTTTCTCCCTCACTTGAAAAGTGGCACACAGGGAAAAGGGATTCTGGGCCAGAGGGTTGGGAGTCTGGATGGAGGGAAAAAGGATAATAAAGGGGAAATTGGGGTCTTGGGTCTTAACAGGTCCGTGTCCTTCCCGCGGAGAGACGCATCGCTGAACGGGGAGGAGGGAGGGGGTGAGGGTGTGGTGGGGGGGCTATTAGCAGACTGGGGAAAGGAGAAAGGAATGGAGGGAAAAGGGGAAACTTGGGGAATTTACAGACGATGGCAGTCTTGCGTCGTCTTTCCACCGCAGGCACACCTCGCCAAACCAAGAGAGGGAACAACGGGCAGACTGGGGAAGGGAGAAATGAATAGAGGCCTAAAAAAAAAGGCCGGTCTTATTATTCCAACACATTCTAACAAACATTCAAATTATGAAATACAAGCAAGAGCAACAAATTACAAAGTTGGATTAACCTCCTTCACATGGCTGACCTAAACTGCAGCTTAAGAAAAACAATTTTGATTCATAGATTATCATAACACTTATTTTGTTTCCTATTTACATAATATTTCACTAAGGAATACATTGAGGAAAACAAAAACCATAAATACTGAATATGCCACAGATGAAAGAAAACAAGAAAACAAGTGAAAAAGAATAAACAAAGTCTTGGGATTCCTTTTTGAACCCCCATCTTTTCCTACAAAAATGTTGTCACTTACAGGAATGGAAATTCTAATACTGAGAAAGTGAGCTAAAACAGAGTACTTACATGGAATAGTTGTTTTCCCTTCGTGGTTACATATAAAAAAAACAAGAACCCAAACTTGGGTCACAGAGACCTCAAACACATGAGTGTTTTAGTAACTTGGGGGGCCAAACTCTGGCTCCACTAAACTGGGCATCCAACTGGGTGCCACCTACCCGACAGCTCCTCTCTCCCAAACATACCAGGGAAAAGAAACCCTGCCACTAGACAACGTGAACACACTCCACCACACGTGCAATTCGGGAGACAAATTCACGCACTTAGATAACACTCACTCAACAAAAAAATGAAAGGACAGACATATGAATAGATGAAAATATTTGAATATATAAAGTTCCCGTGACAGTATTGCTGATGTAGTGTTGTTAACTTCTAGTTCACTGACAGGAAATAGGAGAGACTAGTACTTGCATTCATTGATAGAGGCCACTTGATTGTGCCTGAGGGGAAGACATTTTTTTTTTTTTATGTGAGCAAAGGCACACAATCTCAATGGCGGCTTATTAACTAGAAGCACAGCGGATCTGGTGTCATTTGCTTGTACATCATGACAGCTGCCTAAAGGGCAGGGTAGAAACCACTACACATGTAACAATCCACTCTTAGAAATGAGAAGATGTGTTAGTCACAGCCCATTAATGCAGTAGGAGAAGAATGAATTTGTGCCAAATAGTCAGCTGATATTTAGCGATCTGAAACTGTCCACTTTGACTTGTTCAGGCATACGAGACGTTCATTTGGAAATGAAGGATCAAACTCTTGGGGAACGGCCAGGATCACTGCATTTTATACGATTCCCCACGAGTGAAATGGCGGCTTTCATTGAACTGGCTCGTGCCAAGAACTTTTCCAGCCTGGCATCAGCAATTTGTGCCACAGGAGGGGGAGCATTTAAGTTTGAAAGTGATTTTCAGCAGGTCAGTGGCTGTACTGTTTCTGTGTATGGGTGTTGTCATTTCGTTTTACGACTGTAGAGTGACATTTTGTTTTAGCATTGATAATTTTGATTGTTTTGTTGGTGTTGCTAAGTCAGATTATGCGTATGTCTGGTATGTATATATGTTATCAATGATGACATTTTGGGGCAGAAACTTGTTTAGTTGTACATGTCTCTTTTTTTTTTTTAATTGAAAAATCATTGCTATTTTTCTTGACCTTGTCAGGGAAGTATCATTTATTTGGTTCTCTTTCAGGTTTGAATGTGTGCATGCATATGTGTTGTTGTGTATGTGTGTGTGTAAGTGTGTGTGTGTGTGTGTGTGTGTGTGGATTCATGTGTGTGAAAATGGTTTCAGTGTGTGTTTTTTTGTGTGATAGCCCTGGTTGAGATTTTGTTTGACAGCTCAGTGTGTGTGTGTATGTTCCTGTGAATGTGCAAAGGTGCTTGTGTATGTGTGATGTGTGTGTGCTTGCACGTTTATGTGTGTATGCATGTGCATGTATTGTGTCTTGTGTGTGTATGTATATTTTCGTGGTATGTGCATCTTTGTGTATGTGTACTAAAGCACCAGTCACTCTACTTATCAGTGTAAATAACTTTTCGTGTGTGTACTGAAGCATCAATCACTCTACTTATCAGTAATCACTCTACTTATCAGTATAAGTACCAATGTATCTTTGCATATGTGTCATCATGGCCTGGCTTCGCTGACGAAGATCTAGGAAGGGCGTTGTCCACGTCTGATGCAGGCACGCTCATGGCTGAGAAGGCCAATGCGGGAAAAGCAGAGTCGGCCGCAGCGGTTGCAAGGGAAAGTCTGGTCTGGGTTCGCGGCTGCAGCGTCGTGGTTCTTCCTCCTTCTGCGTTTGTCCTCAAGGCTGGCCCTGCGGTTGTTTTCGAAGGAGGAGACAGCTTGGTGGATGGTGCGTCGCCAGGTCTCTCGATCAGCGGATACTGCGGACCACTGGCGATGGTCAATGTGACAGGCACCGAGAGCTTTCTTCAAGGAGTCTTTGTATCTCTTCATGGGTGCTCCTCTGTCACGGTGGCCAGTGGACAGTTCGCCATACAGCGCGATCTTGGGCAGGCGGTGGTCCTCCATCCTGGACACGTGCCCTGCCCAACGTAGCTGGGTCTTTAGCAGCACTGCCTCGATGCTGATAGTCTTTGCCTGCTCCAGGACCTCGACATTTGTGATGTAGTCACTCCAGAATGTGTACAAAAGCACCAATCACTCTACTTACCAGTGTCTGAACACTCTTTGCATTCTTTCCAAAAGTCTGAGCATTTGTATTTGTGTCCTTGTGTGTGTGTGTTGAAATACCAGTCAGTCTGCTTGGGGTGTCAGTGTCGGAGTACTCCTTGCATTCTTTCCAAAAGTCTGAACATTTGAATGTGACTCATGTTTAAAGTATTTCAAATGCTTTATCACCGGATGTTTTTCAGCAAGTGAACCTCCAGCTTCACAAGTACGATGAACTGGACTGCCTCATTCACGGCATCCACTTCATTGACCGACACAACCACACATCGGAGTGCTACTACTGGACCAGACCCCCAGCCCCCAAAACAGAGCACACCAACAGCCAACCACAGTCAGACCAGAGCACCACCTCTCCTCTCCCTGTGTCTGCTACAGGCCAGGTGTTGAACGGAGACCACCACATGTTCAGAGAATCTGACAGTGCAGACTGCTCTGGATGTAATGGCCTAGATCATGACCAACCTCTTCAGAATGGAAATGATGGTGACAGGATCCGGTTATCAGAGGATGAAAGCAGCAGGTTGTCAGATGATGACCTTGACAGCTGGGTGAAAATGCCCTTCGATTTCCGTAACCCTTACCCCTACTTGGTGGTCAACATTGGGTCAGGGGTCAGCATTTTAGCCGTTTATTCTCCAAACAAATACAAGCGAGTCAGTGGAACCAGGTACTGGTGTTTCGTTTTAATTTGTTGTTGTTGATTTTAATCATGGCGGTATGTGTCCCTTAGTGGTAAGTCAACAGTGCTACATGCTCCCTACACAAGGGCAGGTATTGAACTCACCTTTTGAATCAGCTGAAATCTGGCACATTCACCAGTCCCTTTATCATCTTGTTTTTGTTTGCTTGGTTTGATTGGTTATGGATATTTGGAGTGATCCCTTGCCTTATCAAGGCATAACAGCTAAGTGAAGTTTTGTGGCTGAGACCCAGTTATATTCACAGGTCACAGAATTTGATGATTGCTGGAGCAGAAAGATAAAAGTTGTGGAGATTGCAAATTGAATCTGAATATGGGCATTTGGGTGTTTTTTGTTTTATTTGTTTTTGTTTGTTTGTTCCATATGTTTTGGTTTGTTTGTTTTATTTGGGTTGATGTCAGTTCAGTTCAGTGGAGTTGCCCAAAGAGGTGTCACTGTGTTCAGAAAATCCATATACGCTACACTTCATCTGCTAAGCAGATGCCTGACCAGCAGCGTAACCCAACGTGCTTAGTCAGGCCTTGAGAGAAAAAAAGAAAAGAAAAAGGGCATAATGGATACATCATTAAATTAATGGATAAATGACTAGACAAACAAGGAAATGATGTCAGAGAGGATGAAGAGAGAGGAAAGACAGTGAGTGATCCCATGTCTAGAACTACTGAAAAAATTTGGAAGTTTCTAGGTTAGAATGGTGTGTACCGTGACTGAATTATATTTTAGCCCGTACATATGTGAGATCATCGATCCAAGATGTCCAGAATTGTTGATTGTCCATCTTGTGTAGGCAAGTAAAAACAAAAACAAAAACAAACAACCGCCCTCTACCCCCCCTCCCAAAAAAAAAAGAAACAAACCAACAAAAAAAACAAACCAACAACAACCAAAGCTTAGGCCATTCTAAGTGAATATTGATGTTTTCTTCTTTTGTTTATTGATAAGAAAGAAAAAACACACACGAAGATGTGAAATACCTCTTTTGTAAGTATCTATTGATAGTTGAAAAAACAGTGCAAAAACAGAAGATAGCATTAATCAAGACACATCCTTCTACTGAGACATTTGTTTTAGGTTTATCATAACTATCTATTTCAAATGGCAGATGTTTTTTTAGAAAGCTGTTGTCAGATCTACCTGTTTTTATCTGTGTGTCAGGTCAAGGGAACCAGGCACAGGTGTTTGAAATTTGTATTTGAAATTGGTGCAGATGATGCATTTCTGTGAGTGATAATGATTTACCCTGCTTGATGTTAACAGTCTGGGTGGTGGAACGTTCCTGGGTCTGTGTTGCCTGCTGACTGGGTGTGAAAGCTTTGAGGAGGCTGTGGAGATGGCATCCAAGGGAGACAACCACAAAGTGGATCGACTGGTTCAGGACATTTATGGGGGAGACTACAAACGATTCAGCTTGAAGGGGGATCTGGTAGCAAGCAGGTAATTGTCAGGAATAAAAATAATGATAGTAATACTACTAGTACTTAAAAATCAAATTTTTGTGTCTATTGTTTTCCCTTATAATTTGTCATGGTTACAATCTACTGGAATATTTAAGAATGAATAGATAAATAAATAGATAGAGAAAAGGAGTTCAGTCCATTGTTATTCTTTGAACGCTAGTGTACCAATGTATGATCTTTTAGATAAAATGTAACGGTGAGGAAAAAGTTGGGGGAGGGAGTTTGGGATAAGGGTTGCCTGTTCACAATAAAAATGATTACCCAAAATAACTTTTGTCAGAAGACATTCGACTGAAATGAAGTGATCTTCTCACTTGTATGTAAACTGTTGCTCGGAGTATTTTTCTTTCTATTGTTTAAAATCATTACCTAAACATTGTAATGGCTTGATAATTTTATAAAAAGTTCAGCATTCATTGCAAATTTTTTATTTTCAGTTAATATTTCAAAACATACATCTTTGATGTACAGAACATGCTCACAGCATAGAATGTCCTTTGTTTGAAAAAGATACACATTTATTGCATAAACCATGCTTAGAATTTTGGTGGTTCTTTAGAGTAACTTTTAATGAAAAAGAAGCAAATCAGCTATTTATGTATGAGAGAGTGTGTGCGTGTGTCATTGTGCTGACGAGTCTGTGGACGGTGTTGGTGGACTGTGCAGTTTTGGACACATGATGAGCAAACAAAGGCGGGAAGAGGCCACAAAGGAAGACCTGGCCAAAGCCACCCTTGTCACCATCACCAACAACATTGGCTCTATCGCCCGCATGTGTGCTGTCACTGAGGTCAGGGTTGAGCAGTTTGGGCTAGAAATTCCCAGATGATTTTTGATTTCCTGGGGACAAGCACATACAAAAATCTACTTGTCCACCCCAAAATTTCTACATGCCCTCCAAAGTATAAGGATGGTTAATGAAAGTAACTACTTGGCAGTACAATAACAAGTCGGCAGACATAATTCATTATATGAATAGTGTGTATTACAGGAAAAGGAAAATTGTTGTGAGCGAAGGAGATTTTTAAAGTGAACATATTGTGTGACTGTGGAGGTAAGCTACTTTTTGATGTATTCATTCATGTTGATTATATGTGAGTATGTGTTGGTAAATTGTATGTGTTGTACAAGATTTGAAGCATAGAATGTGGGAGTGATAATGCATGCATTCCATTTTGCATTGTCAGTCAGCATGCTAGAAATGCCTGCTAACATTTCATGAATCATATAAAACTTGTTAGAATATAAATCATGGTAATGAGGACATTGGAAAACAATATTGAGAATCCCCATGATTGAAAGAATCCTAGAGAAGTGCACATCTCGAATGTAAGCAGTGCGCTACTTGATAAGAACCACCATGACTGATCTCTTCTGACAAATTAGTTGTTGCCTCAGCTCTTTGTGATCATGGGATGCAGAGCAGGCTGAAACAGTGCATTGCATCCATATTTAGGTGGAGCATCTGCCCGTTTCCCATCAACCCCACACCACGTATTTCTTTTTTCTTTTTAAAGGAAATGTGCATATGGATCTGTCTGAATGCTTGACACACCTCCTTAGAACTGAAACTGAAAGGATGCAGAGGTTGGGGCATCTCAAATAAGTAAGAGAAATAGAGGAATTGTACATGAAAAAATGGCAGACAGAATGAAATAAGGAACTTCTTCGTCCTCGCTAGTGACCACAATCATCATTTTAATTATTCTGTCACTTGTACAGGGGGAATCTGATCTAAAAACAAAAACGAAAAAAAACAATAGAATCACGACTGTTAAGCACCCCTGGCTCAGCCAGGGGAGCCCGGGGCCCCGGGTAAAAAAAACAAAACAGCAACAACAAAAAAAACAGCTTGACTGTCGAAACCATCATTAAAGCAAAGAAACAACAACAGCAAAAATAACCCAATGTCATTGTCTTTTGCAGAAAATAGAGCGTGTGGTGTTTGTTGGCAACTTTTTACGAGTGAACACCATTTCCATGAAGTTGCTGGCTTATGCCATGGACTTCTGGTCAAAAGGGGCTCTCAAGGCTCTCTTCTTGGAACATGAGGTGGGTGTGTGTGTGGGGGGGTGTTTGCGTTTGCACGTTTGTCGGTGTGTGTGTTTGTGTGTGTGTGCATGCATTTGTGTGCATCTCTCCATGTGTGCATGTGTGGGTGCACACTCTGTGTGTGTCTGTGTGTCATTATACATATCCATCTTCCTTTTTGTATTTGAGTGTGTGCAGGGTAATGCATTTATGATTGTGTTTACATGCATATACTTGAAAGTTTGTTCTGTGTCTCGGTTTACACATGGGTGTTAATGAAGATGCATTTGAGAATAACTTTGTGTGTTATGTGAAGGGGTAGGTGGGACTGGGGGTTGGGAGGAAGGGTGGAAGGGGAGAACAGCTTATTTCTGAAATTCCTTTGTTGTGAATTATTATGGAAAATTTTGACCTGTTTTTGTTGTTTTTTGGTGACCAAATTTTCAGAATAACAAAATTTGCAGTTTAAGAAAAAAGAAAAAAGTTCACGTTTACTATATAAAAACTATTCAGAGGCAATCCGAGTCTTGTCTGGTTTATGTATTGTATGTTAACAGTACCTTTGATGACAAGTTTCCAGGGAAGATTGTTATTAAGATTAATTAGTGGAGTGATGGCCTAGAGGTAACGCATCCACCTAGGAAGCGAGAGAATCTGAGTGTGCTGGTTCGAATCACAGCTCAACCGCAGATATCTTCTCCCCCTCCCCTAGACCTTGAGTGGTGGTCTGGACGCTAGTCATTCGGATGAGACGATAACTTGAGATCCCATGTGCAGCATGCACTTAGCGCATGTAAAAGAACCCATGGTGACAAAAGGGTTGTTCCTGGCAAAATTCTGTAGAAAAATGCACTTCGATAGGAAAAACAAATAAAACTGCATGCAGGAAAAAATACAAAAAAATGGGTGGCGCTGTTGTGATAGAGAAATACAAATACAAATTATTGTAGTCCAGACAAAGAGAGAAGACGATGACTGATAAATGATATTGAAAAGGGCAGTTGTTTTATTGACATATGTTGGTGTCTTGCATGTTCATGACCTCTGTTCTATGTTCATGGCTTGCAACTCCCATCTACATTTACATATATACTGGCCCTTTTATCATGTTGGTTTTTACCCCACCATTCAAGTAGCCTCACTCTGGGGTATGCAGGCTGGCTGTTTTGTCTTCTGCATGTGTACAAACACAAAGGTGATTAAGGCATCAGCATGTCTGTGCATGTACTGACACAGAAGATCAAAAAATCAATTTCCAGCCTAAACTCATGGAGTGCAGCTACCAGGACTCAAACCCAGTACCCAGTACTCTAACCACTTGGCTGTCTCACCCTGTCGCACATGAACTCCGCTTACTTTCTTATTTGTGCAGGGATACTTTGGAGCCACGGGATGTCTCATGGAGTATCTCAAACTTGGACATCACATGTGAAGTTGGACACAGAACTGCTTTCAGGAAACGCATCATGGAGATTGCCTGGAGCAAAGCATTTAAAGAGCTGTCATATAAGCTCTGTACAACTGCGGCGCATTTGGGAGCATGGCATTTGTGCACACTTTGCACAAGTGCAGTGTAATGGGAACAAGCTGAGGTGTAAGGTGTTTCAGTGGTTTGATACAGACAACATCACACGTGTAAGGTCTGATGCATCTGGTTATTATGTCGCTTGCTGCACTGTGGCTAGAGTTTGGTCAGGGACAGGAAGCGCTGCTGCTGTTAACGAAACTGCTGTCTGTTTCTCACGTGAAGGAATGATTCCTTTCTTACATGTAATTTTTAGTTTATGCAGAGTCCAAAGTTTGATCTCAAGTGGATGGGAGTGGCAACAAAAGATCATTTTTCAAGAATGTTTTACTTTTTGGGTTTTTTTTAGTGTTTTTTGTTGTTGTTTTTTTTGTTTTGCATTTACAGTTCAAGAGCATAAAAAAAAGATTGTGATAAAGGAGTTTTGCTCTATGTGTGTGTGTGGGTTGTTGTTGTGTGTGTGGACTGCAATTTCTCACAAACCACTGATTCATTTTCAGTCAGGCTTTATGTCTTGGATCTTGACCTGGGTTCAAGGTTGGAAAATTAAAAAAAAATGATTTGATTTGATTTTTTCCCTCTGATACCATTTCAGTGATGACATGTGACACAGATCTCAAAAGATTGGATTTGTAAAAGATTTCCCATTCCTATTGTTTACTTATTTTTCTGAGAAATGAGTCAGTGTGTCTTGGTGATAAGTTAGAAACAATTACTCTATCGTAGGTTTCGCCTTCATTATTACTTTGCATTAAACTCAAGGTCGCTTGGACATATTCCCCATGTATTTGGAAGTTTTTATATGAAGTGATGAAAAAAAGATGTCTTGACGATTTTATCTCTCATAAAGTAACAGCAATAACATATTGCGGTTTATATTATTTATCAGTTTTAATATTCATACCTGCCATCAATGTTTCTATTAATACATATTTTTGGACCATGATATGCTTATAAAACCAAGTTACCTTTTTCCATCATCAGAGGAGAAACTGCCGCTGTGAAAATGAAATTAAGTTTGTGTTGCTTTCTTCTGTGGGCATGCATTCTGTTCTTTCGTGTTTATCCTGAGTTTACCGTGTGGGTTGGTTAATTTTTTGTTTCTTTGCCAGTTTCATTCTTCAGCACAGAACCCTCCACCCCCTCAAATAAAAAAGTGAACACACATCAGTTACTTGAGTACTTTATGTTTTGAATAGTCAGTCATACCAAAATGTACCCAGAATTACACTGAACCTCATGGAGCAGGCTAGCGTTGGACTGAATGAGTTTGGCACAGTGAAGCTGCAAGTTTTGTTTATTTTAATCTTCTTTGTTAAGATGTGTCAGTCGTGAGTTTTGTGGCTTAAAAACCCAGTGAATTTTTATATTTACAAATTGTGTAACAGAATGTAAAGCGTTTGAAGTACTGTCAAAATCCTGAATGTTTGTATGTACATTTATTCATTTATTTATTTCTATTTATTAGCTTGTGTATAAATAGAATATGTGTATGTTGCTGATGTTGTCAATATCTTTGTGTATTTGTGGTAAAGTAGGCACTTTCTACAAACAAACAAACAAACAAAAAAAGAAAGAAAGAAAGAAAAAAAAAGCAAAAAAAAAGAAAGAAAAAATACAAACAGCAGCAGTATCAATTTGCACAAGAATTTAAAACAGTGTAGACATATATATATATATATATATATATATATATATGATATTTTATATATATATATATATATATATATGTATATAGATATATATGATCTGTATAATACAGACACACATTTGAGTAACTTGTCTGTTATAAATCGGAGTACAAGATTATGGCCACTATAATATATTAAACACTGAAATACAATAATGTAAATACTACAAATACAAGTGTGCTGTGAAGGTTACATCAGCTGGAATGGATATCGCCAAGCGTTGGAAGTGTGACATGATAAAAATAAACTGAAGTATTGGTATCACAGTGTTATTGAAATGTTTTCACAGTTTGATTTTAATCATCACTTGTCTTAAGATTCAGATTTCATAGATTAAGAACTTTTAAAAATCATGTCTTAGATCAGGTTACTCATTAAGATTTAGTTCATAAATCCGTGAAAAATCTGTCATGTTAATTTGCTCAAATTTGAGGACCATTACGAGATTAAGGTACCGCAGAATTGTTTGACCAAGTGATTCAGTTCATTGTGCATTGTTCATTATGTATTGTGATTCTAAAATGTGTATGTTTACCAGTTCAACAGGTGAGGTGATGTGATGCTCAAATATGACATTCATATCGGCCAGACTCCCTAAATCTTCTCCAGTTTAGTTGGTTTTAGCTCAGGTTTTAGCTCACTGAAAAAAAACACAAAAAAACAACAACCCCCCCCCCTCCCCCCAAAAACAAAAAAAACTGTTCTTATCAGTATATGTAATATTTTGCATTCTTCTATTGTGAACTCACCATTTCTTTGACTACTTATTGATTTGTGTCAAAATGTCTTGAATATGTATTATATTCTTCTCAAGTACCAAAATATGCCTGAGTATCATTGGCAGATATTTTTGTGAAGTATTCATTTAGCAGTGTCTTGCTTAAATATAAAAATGTTTGGCCTAAACTTTATAAACCAAGTTGGTAATAGAAAAGCTGCAATCAAGATCACTATTGGTCATTCTTTGAGTTTTCAGATTTTTTCTTTTCTTTCTCTTCATCTTTTGTCAAATCTTCCAGTTCGTCAAGATTGTAATGATTGTATATCTTCAATCTGATTATTTGGTTCTCACAAAATAGCACAATTTAAAAAAAAAAGTATATCAGCGTGAGTCATTATTAGCAGTGAGCACCTTCGCTTATTCATTGTTACTTTTAGGAATGACAGACACACCTAGCTTAATTAGGTAGGATTGTAAGATGCTAACATGAGTCACATGTGTCCAAACAGGTACTTGAAGGAATAGATACTTGTTGTGTCCTTTCTTCTAAAATTTGTTTCTTTATTGTTGTTGTTGTTGTTTTCAATGTTTGTGTCTGTGTTCTTTTGCATAGAATTGTTGATTGTGCAATTTCCTGTTTGTCCTTACTCGAAAACTGACACTGTCCTCCATTCTGCTGGAATGTTTCATGGGCAGATAGGCTGCCAAATTGTACTGGAGATAGGTATGCATTCTGAGCAGTGTTACAAATGGGTATACATCAAATTTAATACAAATTTAAATGTATGTATATATTAACTACTGTAAGCAATGTGTCATATACTGTGCCAAGGTTGACTAAATGAGCTGGATTAAAAAAAAAAAAAAGGTAATAATATATTTGCCATATTTGCAACACAAATGTATGGCTTCGGTCTCTCTCTGTTACTTTCTTTCTCTTCCACCTCCCCCCCCCCACCCCACCCACCCTCCCCATCCTGACCCTACCTGCCTCACACACACTACCACCACCCTCTCTGTCAGTTAGTTTCTTTCACTTGCATTATTGTAAAACTGTAAAGAAGGGAAAAGATGAATTGTTTGGTTATGCAAAATATTTATTGAAGGAATTGATGGACCACAGTCATATATATATCATGTATAATTTCTATGGCATTGACTGAACAGAGTTTGGTGGAATACAACTATCTGGTTTGTGGTCAGTTGATGCAATTCTTCGTATGAAAGTTGATGTTATGGGTTTGTCTTGTCATACTGGCAGAGTTACGTTCAGCTCTTGTAATTATGATGATGTGTGTACAGACACAGCTCATGGATTTTTGCTGTTGTTACTTTTTTTTTTCTCTATTTCACATTTGGATTTTGTGGGATTTACCGTAGAACCATGGAAAACAGACAGACAAATCAGCAACACAAGCATTTTTTTTTCTTCTCTTTTTCTCATTATGTAACTGCACTAGGTGTCTGTGATCTTCTTTCCCTCTTTAGGCGAGGGCTAGATGTAAAAAAAACAACAACATTTTCCTTGATTATCTACTTCCCTCATAAATAAAGGATTTGACTTGACTTGATCTAACATGAACTGAACATGATTGCCTCATTGTTCTGCACAACACATCCCAAATAACAGTCAATATGGTCTTTTTAGTTTTGTTTTGATTTTGGTGTTGTAGATTTTTTTCTTGCATATTTCTGTTAATAATTTGGAGATAGATAAATGTAAAAGAAGGGCTGGCACCCACACATAATCTGTTGTACTTATTGTTAGGGTATGGTGGTATAGCTGAACATCTCATTTGATCGAAAATTATGTCTTTGCTGTGTGGGCATGGTCTTTTGCCCTGACTTGAATTTGGAAGTTAGTGCATGCCGTCATCTCTGAGATGCCTGACTGATTAGGCTGGGCTATAAACAACATAGATTGAACTGGATAGATTTTTTTTTTTTGTTCAAAAAGTGAGTGATCGCTGCTGTTATTTCTGACAAATTTTAACTGTCATTAATGCTTTTGAAATGCAAAGACTTGGCACTGCAAGTGGCTGTGTTTGGCAGACAGGATTTAGAGGTCCCCACTTGCTGATGATGACTGGTTTATTTATTTATTTTTTTTAATCTGTTTGTTTGGTTAGTTGTTTTTGTATAATTTCCTTCATAAATAATTTTTTGTTTGGTTGTTTATATATTGTTTGTATGCTTGAATCTTTATTTTTCTGTTCCTTTCACAGGGTTTGATGTATCATAAAATTGATATATTTTTAGCATTTGAAATTTATTTCAAGCAAGACAAAGGTATTAGAAAGGTATGAAAACTTATGTGGACAAAGAATGGTTAAGATCTTTTAGTTAGTCATTCTGTGTCAGTCTTTGTCAACTTGCTTTTAATGATGATCAAAGGGTTGTTTCAAGCATTTTTGTTTCCACAAGAACTTTGTCACTCAGGATTTGTTTTTTATGTTTGTGTGGGCTAAAATTTTGTATGTGGGCCATGTTGTATTCCATTGATTGTATACCCCTTTCATTGCTGTAGTGTTATTGTATATATGTCAGGAATTAAACTAATCAGATTGTTAGTTTTGTTGTTTTTCATTGGAGTCATATCCTAACATGATATAGTTTTAAAATGAATGTAGTATGGTTGGAGAAAATATGTGCAGATTTGCTAAATATCTGTGTTTTGCTTTTGCCATGTGTAAGATACCACCCACCTCAGTTTTGTTATCTGACAAATTGATTATATTCAAGAACTGCTGCTACTTCCTTGCACTGAGACATTGTAAAACAATCAAAAACTGTCCATTTGTTTTTGTGTGGAAGGAAGACATTAATTTGCAATCTACATTTTTGTTTGAATGACTAATTTTTCCAGGCCTGGGATTGAGAACAGCGTACCTGCACTGCCTACTATTCAACCAACCAAGTTGGTTTGCTTCTCATGTTATTTACGGCTAGTTTTCTCCATTTTTAATGTGCATTGGATGAACAAAAATCAGCAATAGTTTTTATTTTTCATTCCTTTGGCTTAATCTTATGACTGTCCAGCACCTTTAATTTGACCAAAGTTTATCCTGTTTCATTAAAAAAAAAAAAAAAAAGATGCTATATGTCATATCATCTTTTTTCTGAAATTGGTTTTAACTGGCTTTACTGTCATGAATGTTTGCATTTTACTCAGTATTTGTATTACTGAAAACATATATTATACTCCGAGTAATACCACATGTTTTGAAAAAAAACTATTTTGGCTGTCTTTATGTCAAGCGAACAATTTCAAAAGATTATATGCTTTTGCATTTCTTCTGATTAGCTACAAAAGCATAATCATGCCTTTTAACAAATTATCTCACAAGCTGAAACATGTATTAGTCCCAACATCCAGGTTTTGTCATGAGTAAATGGTTTGAAGAACAACAACACTGTACATCTCAGAATGAATAAAGAATTATGAATTAGTTCAGAATGTTGTTTATCTGTGTCCGGTGGGAAAATTCATTATTGAAATTTGAAATTATGGGTTTTGAAAATAATGATGTATATTTTGATTGATCTTCAAAATAATCATGTATAGTTTATTTGGTTTATATTATTCATTCAGACAGATGTTCACTTAAAATCAGAAAGAAAATTCCCCTGTGGGGATGACGGGAGTCTTTCCATATAAACAGCATCCCCGTCTTCTGGAAATTCTGTGCTAGAAATTTCCTCTTTTCTATCACTCTCTTTGTTTCTGCCTTTTTTCCTCCTTCCCTGTTGCCTCCTTTTTCTGCCTTCCCAGTCCATTCCCCTTTCTTTTTTCAAGCAAACATAGACACTTTTTTTCTCTTTTCTGCTGTCTGTGATGTAGTATCTGTGCTGTTTTGCTCTGGCTATTAGGTAGTGAGATTGTAAACACTGCCCATTTTGCAGTGTTATTTGCTCATATAGCTTTTTTTTTTTTAGATGTATTTTTTGTTTGGCTTTGAAGTATGTTCTTTCCTTTTTTATGATTTTTTGTTATCTGGGGATGATGAATTAAGCGGAATGGCTAGCGTCCTCAGCATGGCCTTGTCTTATTTGCCCTAAGGAGCAAAATGGTTGGGATACTGTGTCATGGACTATGTTTTGAGGGTTTGTCTTTGTGTTTTTTTGTAGATGTGACAGTTTTGTGTTGAAACGGTTGAGCATTTGTATGGTTTAACAGTACTGATGTGGCCCTGTGCAGTCGGCTGGTCTATTAGCAACAAGAAAAAAAACAACCACCACCACCAGAAAGTAAATGGTGAATACTGGTGTGGTTTGTACAGGAAGAGCAGTAGATGTGGTATTGTGGTACATGTTTCTTTTTTAGTACAGTTTTCTTTACAACCAAATGTACAACCAGAAACCAGAGACAATAATTTTGAATCAAGCTGAAAAAAAACAAAACTTCAGAATTTTCTAACACTCTTGAGAGTATCCTCTGGGTTGGATTTATAAACCAAAGCAATTTCATTATTTTGCTATATTTTACTCATTGGCGCTTTTTGTATATTGTGCTTGAATTGAATATTTGTTTGAATAGTTGATAATTTTTTGTTTTGAGAAACTAAAAAAAAAAAAGAAGAAGAAAAAAAGAAAATGGTTTGGGAGTAGAGCTGACAGCCAGTTCATAAGCAGTTCACTTAGAAGGATTGTATTGGGTTAGGGAGAGGTGGATGAGAGGAAGTAAAGAGTTAGAAAAAAAAAAAGAAAAAAAAAAGGGGGGTGGGGGGAAGAAAAACTTTGATAGAAGACTCACTTTTGTGTTGATTATTAACTTTTTTGTTGTTCAGAAATATTAGGAAAATATAGACTGTCTCTTGATTTCTTGTGAGGACTTATTTGGAATGCGTAGAGAAGGAAATGCTGAAAAGTGATTCAAAACATTTAGATCGAAAATATTGCCAGGAGGCATATATTGCTATAGATGATAGCAACTATTGTTAAATGAGTTACTTTTTTTTTTTTCTTTTTTTTTTTTTTTAGTTATTGTGTAATTTTATGAGACTTCATTTTGAGGGACCATCAATCTTATGTCTTAAGCGCCAGCGTGACCAAATACAAAATGCTGCATATGAATAACGTTTGTGAAGCTTCAATTTTTTTAATTATTTTTTTTTTTTTTTTTTAACTGATGGTGATCAGTGAAAGTATGCTACTGACTTTGTTACCAATTATGTATTTAATCAGGTTGGTTATCAGATACATATTAAATGAGGATCGGCAATATTTTAACTGAGTTTACCTCTATTATATTTTATTCTGAATATGTGTTCAGAAGGAGGTATGTGAACATGGCACAAGCAGTATTTCACACTGATACATGTGTAAGTGAGAACTCCTGTGCTGTGTATTGGGGACAATCAAGAGTGTTAGGTTTCTGGAATCCTTTTTTGACTGTTTTTAATGTGAAAAACATACACATTTAGTTCAGCATTTAGTGCAATAAATTTGAATGTCTTTGGTTCATTTTTCATTGCCTGTTAATTGATTGTCCTAAGGGTTATGGGCAATGAGGTGCTTCATATTTCTTATTCATAATCTGCTTTGTTGATTTTGCAAATGCAAATAAGAAATTATATGATTTCCAGTCATTTTGAACTGCCCATGTTAAAATCTTTTAAAAGTTTTTTGTAAAAACTTTTTTCTTTAGTATTATTATAATTATTCACATAAAACTTGCACATGAAATATATAACTTTTTTGTGTACACATGTAAAACAGACAGAAAGAAAAAGAAGCTCTAGAAATACAACAATAACATATGAGGCAACCAAAGCAGGTTAAATTATCAACAACAAAAAAAGCTAACAAAAAGCAAAACCCCCCAACACATTTAGAGAGAAAATGGTGCTTGGATAATTAAATATTTCACACTTCAGGCTACTACCATCTAACTGTGTTCCCAAATTGAAGAGAAGCTCCTCAGATCTTTTTGATTGTTTGTTGATCGTCTTTTGCCCCCCCTTCATTCTTCACATCAACTTCGTCAGTGACAGACAGTCACTGTACCTAACGAGCCATTTCAGCGCAGTTGCTATAAATTTCAGTTGTTGATAAATCAGAATGTCTAAGAATTTTATTTCACCATTCCAGCCCAGTTAAAAATAAAATAAATATTGTAACCTGTAACACTCATATATGGGTGCCTTCATGGTGTTCATCCAGAGAATCACAGTGACCCCTACAATTGTGCAGAAAACATGTCAGCTCATATTTCATGTTATGAACCGATATGATTGCAGCCAGACAAAGTTTAACCTGTGTGGAAGCTGCTTTCTTCCTTTCTGTTATACTGTTGTGAATTGAATCATAAATAGAATCTGTTCTTTCTTGAAATCCTGCACAAGTGATTACCTCTCCTCTCTGTTCAACTTTTTTGTTGTTTGCCTTCCTGTCCTTTTTATCAGCTCATACTTGCTTCAGTCCCAACTCAGTCATCTGGATTGTGTGCCTCAGATGAATTGCTGTTTATGTAGAACCGTGGCTGTGGCCCCAGTGGACAGATAAATTTTTGTACAGGATGGGAGGAAATCTTGTAGACAAATATAATGTAAAAGATATGGCAGGAGGGCAAGGGTAAAATTCTGCTCTTCCAGGTCTGTACATTGTCACTCATCAGTCTTTGAAACAATTATCACATAAAAGAGTATGGATTTGGAGGTATTTTATTGTGAATTGTTTTGCAGACCTGTTTGGTGCATTTTCACCGAGTACTTCTCAAGGCCTGGCCAGCATATTGGGTTTATGCAAAGGTCAGGCATCTGTGTCCTTTGAATCTTTTAAAAATCATTTTATTTTTTACAGCAGACATGGTGTGGCATGTGTGGATCAGTCCCCTTGCTTTGACACCTTCCTGAAACAAGAGTTGGTGATGTTTGTGGGTTCTCAACAACTTTCTAACAGAAGAGAGTGGTGTGGAGTTGTCAATCTTACATGGCAACATGTTTCAAAGGACACCGCAAATGAAAGTGTACATCTAAACAAGAAAATGGTTTGTTTTCTTTATCGGCTATGACTCTCAACTACACTCAGGTTTGTGAGTGGCCTTCTTTCTTCTTTTTACTAATTTATTTTCTTAGCGCAGTCTTCCCTCACACTCTGAGACAAGAAATCCAATGCACTAGCCACTTGGCTTCTTCAAAACAAAAACAAAAACCAACAACAAAACGAACAAAAAAAGAAGAAAAAAGACCACTGTGCAAATCACAATAGTATTTCATGATTGATATGAATTGATTGCAATTCCAGTGTGCTCTTTCTAGTCTATCCTTTCCCATTTTCTTCTGTTTACATTTTATTCCTTGTACTTGCTAAGCAAGTGGTGAGCAACAGTCATATCCTTTTTTTGTGAATTATAGAAAATGATAACAGGAATGAGAAGATTTATTCCAGCAGACCATATATTTGACATTTTTCAGTCCTCATTTCATCACTGTACTGATAGGCAATGTTGCATTTTGTTTTGAATATTGCACCACTTTATGTGGTGTGGATTAAAGTTGTTTTAACATGTATGCAAATATCATTTATTCTGGATTATGCTGTTCTCATTTTGATTGTGTTAAATGCATTTAACACATTTTATATTTGCAATTTTTGATCACATGTGTACAAATGGGTGATGTAACTATGTCACTTGGAATAGATGTAATTTGAACTGTATCTATATGTGCAGAGACTCTTATAATTGGAATATGTTGTGCTGTAAACAAATAGGTTGGGAGAAGTGAAAGAAAAAAAAGGGCATGGGATGGGGGTTTGACTACTCAGTTAAGTACACAGTAAATTGTGTGTGTGTGTGTGTGTGTGTAAGTAGATGTATAAATTTATCTGTCTTGTATTCTAGGTGTGTCAAATAATTTCATGAATATTTGATATGAATATTTAATGCATGAGAGACATCCATACAGAAAGTGATTGAGATTTTGTAAGAAATTTTTTTCTTTGAATCCATGCTGTTTCAGGAATGAAATATATCCCAATCAGAAATGTGTAAAAATGTCCATTTGTCTTCTTATGATTGATATATATATATATATATATATATATATATATATATATATATATATATATATATGTGTGTGTGTGTGTGTGTGTGTAGAGAGAGAGAGAGAGAGAGAGAGAGAGAGATTCACCCCGTCACTTCCCATCTGATAATCTTTTCAGCCTGTTGAAACTGAGGAATGAAAATGAAAAGTTTTGTGGAAGGAATTGGATTGATTAAGAAAAGGCAACAACAACAACAACAAAAACCCACAATGACTGAAGAGGGGAACCAGCAAAACGTTTTGATGTCACCAGTGTAGGGTTTCTCTGTGTCTGTTTGTCCTTCTCCTAGATTTATTTATTATTTTTATTAATTTCCCCCGTGGGATGCCAGAGGTCTTTCAATAGCATCCCCACCTTCTGGAAATACTGTTAGAAATTTCCTCTTTTCTATTGCTCTCTTTATTTCCTTCACTGTTGTCCCCTTTTTCTGCCTTCCCTGTCCATTCCCCTTTCTTTTTTCGAGGAAGCCTTTACACACAGTCTATGATGTACTGTCTGTGCTGTTTTGCTCTGGTTATTAGGTAGTGAGATTGTAAACACTGGGATGGGCACTAGCTGTCCATTCTGCAGTGTTATTAGCCTATATTGCCTTTTTATGTATTTTTTGTTTGTCTTTGAAGTGTTGTTTTTTGTTGCCTTTTCCACATTTACAATTTTTTTGTTATCTGGGGATGATAAACTAAAAGGGCTGACATCCTCAGCATGGTCTAATCTTATTTGCCCTAATTAAGGAGCCAAATGGTTAAGATAATGTGCCAGGAACTGTTTTGTAGGTTTATCTTAATGATTTTTATTTATTTATTTATTTTACATATGTGACAGTTTTGTGTTTAACATGGTTGGACATTTTTGTAGTTGGGCAGTCCTGATATGGCCATGAGTGGTCAGCTGGACTATAAGCAGCAATAATAATTATAATTATTATTAGTAGTAATGTTCTTCCAACCAAGGCATTTCCTTTCACAGCACCTTTTCATTTTCACTTTCCTTCATTTAAACTGGCTGAAAAGTCTTGAGCTGGAGATGGCAGCAGGTGAGAATATCTGGAACTGACTGAGCAGGATATTGTTTTACTTGTGTTTAGTGAGTCAAGAAACAATCTTTTTTTTCCTAATATATTCAGATGTTTGGTACTGGGGAAGATTAATCAGAGGACCACAGTGATTATAAAGGATTGTTTTGTACATGATTCAAGTCTCTTTTTTTTCTCCATGTATGTGGCATGAAGTGTTGGGAGATGAAATAAAAAATGAGGTAGAAAATCAAGTTCTTGCCTGCATTTTTCCTATTGTGGTTTGACTCTGGTTGTTTTAATGAGATGTTTAACAATGTATGGCTTCTATTGTCTGTTTAATCACAGTGGGTTCTTCTTCGGTTCTGTTTCCAGAATTTAAATGAAATTGCAAATAAACAAATGCATACACAGGCTTATATAGTCACTCACTCACTCAGGACACAAACATCAAATGAATAATATGAATAATGCGTATAGCTGAACTAGCTACAGTAACCTCCTTGGGGTTTTCAACCAGTGTTTAGAACACACACACACGCAGAGGCAATATTTCCTAGTTGGTTGATACTAACTGATGATGTATACACTTTAAGGTTTCATAACAATAACATTTGTTCTATTCTGTTCAAGTTCTGTTCTGTTCAAGTTCTATTCTGTTCACACACACACACACAATTAAAAAACTTTACTTTCCACTTTCAATCAGTACTTTTATTCAGTTTTGACAGTTTGTAAGACCCACCATTTTAAACCAGCTGGATCATAAAAAATGTCAAATAATTACCCCATCCAAGTTTAAGATGTGCAGTATTATTCTCTCTCATTTTTAAGTGTTGCAACACGACCTAAAGTATACAACTTTCATAAGTTTTTGTTCTTTTTTCACTTGGATTCAGTATGAAAACCACATATTCTTTATTTTCTGTTGGAAATCACTAAATGTGATAGAGATGGAAATCAAAATCTCCATATACTTTTTTTTTTTTTAAAGAAAAAAAAATCTTCATTTATGAGTTTGATTGATTGTTAGAACTTTATATTGCACCCAAAGCGTGCTATAAAAGTACCTCACTTCATACACACACCACAAACCCAAGAATAAAGGAAATCTTTTTACCCTATGGAGAGTAATAGTTAATTTGCCAATACAGTTTCCGTGAGAGTCTGGGTCTGAATCCTGGTCTGATGGGCGCAATAGCCGAATGGTTAAAGTGTTGGACTTTCAATCTGAGGGTCCTGGGTTTGAATCTTGGTGATGGCGCCTGGTGGGTAAAGGGTGGAGATTTTTCCGATCTCCCAGGTCAACATGTGTGCAGACCTGCCAGTGCCTGAACCCCCTTCGTGTGTACACGCAAGCGAAAGATCAAATACGCACGTTAAAGATCCTGTAATCCATGTCAGCGTTCGGTGGGTTATGGAAACAAGTACATACCCAGTATGCACACCCCGGAAAGCAGAGTATCGCTGCGTACATGGCGGGGTAAAAACGGTCATACACGTAAAAGCCCACTCGTGTATATACGAGTGAACATGGGAGTTGCAGCCCACGAACGCAGAAGAAGAAGAAGAATCCCGGTCTCTTTCTTTCTCCAAAGTTTTACTGTGAAATCAAATTGAGTGTATGATCGTATCTGTGAGATGACTAAGGTCCTGTATGCAGCACGCACTTTGGTGCACTGAAAAAAGAACCCAAGGCAACATCCATAGAAATCCACTCTACTAACACACACACACGTATATATATATATATATGAACAGATATTTTGTCTGTACTGATATTGTACAAATCATTCAATATTCAATACACTGATGTATTTTATATGTCTGGATTCAGTCACCTCTTAATTTTCATCCTTTCATTGACAGCAGCTGCAAGTACCTTAATCGTTCTAAGTACCGGTATGTCACATCTCTGCACTCAACTAATTTGGTGGCTCTCTTCTGAACTTTTCCCTAAGCGGTAGATTGCATGTCTCTTAAGGTATGGATACCAGTATTACCACACTGTATTTCCATACTCGACATGTGGCCGAACTTCAGCTTTGTACAATTTTGGAAAAGTATCTTTATCAATATAGTCAAAGGACCTTTTTATCATACCTATCATTTGCTTTACTTTAGCAATTGCCTTCTGTGTGTGTGGATTTCATCAAAGTTTCATCAGAAACGAATCCTAGATCTTTTTCTTCCCTACAAACTAATAGGATTTATGCTATTGTTGAAATAGCTTGTATATTTACGCATGGGATTTTTTCTTCCAGTATGTAGGACTTTGCATTTTAAAGTATTGTATCATCTGCAAAGATCTTTCATATACTTTTGACAGTTTCTGGCAGATCATTGATAAATATTGTAAAATGAATAGGACCCAGTACACTTCCTTGTGGAATACCACTTAAAACATCAGCTACTTGTAAATAGGGCTTCATAAGTCTTACTCTTTGTATTCTACCTGCTGAATAGTTCTTTATCCAGACAAAGAGGTTATCCTTTATTCTTCATGCTTTTAGCTTGATCAACAATCTTTTTCTAAGGAACTGTATCAAATACCTGCTTAAAATCTAGATATTTTAAATCTATTGTGTATCCATTATCTAAGATTGCTGTAAAATATTCTGTTACTTCTAATAAGTGCATGTGTTACACATGATCTTTTTCTTCCAAAACCATGTTGACATTCAGAGTACAATTTATTGTTCTGAAAGTGCTTACCTATGTCATCCTGAATTATAGATTCTAAAACCTTATATGATACGCTTGTTAAACTTACTGGCTGGTAATATCCGGGATCCATCTTTGCAGATTGCAATAACCTCAGCCTTCTTCCAGTTATTTGGTAATCTCCCTTGATAATTTGATAAATCACTCAATCAGTGGCATACTAATCTCATTATATAATTCTTTTGACACCTTTGCTGGCACCTGGTCTGGTCCTTGGACTTTTGATAAGTCCAGCACTTTGTTTCATTTTGGACTATTTCTGGAGTTGGTACCGTCACTTAAATACTTATCTGACTTTGAACCTTTCTCTATTATTGGTAAATTATACAAGTCATTCTCTCTGGTACAGACACTTGAATATCATTTATGTAGCGTTTCAGTTTTATCATGATCTGTTATTGCCATTTCATCATTTTCATTTCTTAAAGAACTTCCTGTTTTTACTTTAATCTTTTATTTATACATACTTCCAAAAGTATTTTGGTTTAGTTTTACAGTCTTTCGCTATTTCTCATAATCCTACTTTGCTCTTTTTATTTCATTTATTTATTATAATTATTTTCTTTCTTTTTTGCATTTCTCTCTTCAATGTATTTCTGGTATTCTCTTCCAAATTTACTTTTTAATTATCTTCTAAATGAGTTGTACTTACAGCTTTCAATGCATTAAACAAAACAAAAAAAAAACACACAAAAAAACCAAAAGTTTAATCAGCCATTATTTTCGGACCTGTATCTTTCTTTAACATGGATTTGCTTTGACTATGAATTTGTCCGAAAAAATTAACGCATGCAGCGACGCCCTTTAAGACACTGAAACTGAAAAACAGAGAGGACTTTATGGGGGAGGAGGGGGGCGTTCTGGGATGTTTTCGATCAGAAGTACACGGGAGGCAAAGCCGACTTTTACTTTGGTTCGGTATAGACATTAAACAAAAACCACGCACAAGCTATAAGCTGGATGCAGTACTTAACAAAAACAACAACAAAACAGACACGAAGCACCAACACATACACACACACACACACACACACATACACACACACACATTAATGTAGTTGTCTGAAAATAAATTCTTCAGGAAAATGACAGGACGACTAGAAAGACTTCGAGGCGAAATGCTGCCATCACATTCTGAACACAAGCCAAATGCTGCCATCACATTCTGAACACAAACTACACACAGGACCGCCTCACACTGCGGCACGCGTGCGTGCGCTCGCGCGCGCACTCACATTCACCATGCACAGCAGAACTGCAGTTGAAATCAAAACTAACTGCTCCCTCATCCGGGCAACATCTTTTGCTTCTTATCCAGACGCATTTTCGTTTATTTACTCCATGTTTGTTGTGCAATCTGGAACGTAAACAACCACATAATTGCCTGTATATCCGTGTGACACATTGGAGGTACGATCAACAAGCAGATATTTCGCTGCATACGACGAAAAAATGATTATTTATCTGTAATGAATTAGCATTCTGAAAGTGTAACCAACGTTGATGAAATCAGCATCACGTTCACAGTGAGTATCGCTGATCCATCATAATCATCATGATGATGGTTAGCTGTACCCAGCATGTAATCTAGCAAAGGAAAGGTTCGAAATTGGTAAAAGAAAGCTCGTTGTTAATCATTGTATGTTCAGTATCATTTTTCTCACGCACATGAGATTTCAAGTGATGCACACTGACAGTCGTTTTTTTCGTTCAGTCAATGCCAAGCTTGGTTACAACCTGGATGTACCTTTCAGTTCGACTCTCGGGTCTCTCGTCTTGTATCGTCTGTTCACAATTTCAGTAGTCATGGAAAGGGAGAAAGATGGGTTGTCTCCGTTTATTAACAAGACCGACTTAATGATGTAGGTTGCATTAGTTATTTTACCAAAAGAAGCAGAATAATGCCTTTCACATTTAACGTTCTCAAATCACACTGCTTGTGACAATATTGAATTGTTTTTTCTTTTCAGTTATAATTTTTTTGTTTAGAAATGTTAATCCTTTTCAGTTTACAAGTCAGTAGATGACACATTTTTTTTTCTCAAGGCCTGACTAAGCGCGTTGAGTTACGCTGCTGGTCAGGCATCTGCTTGGCAGATGTGGTGTAGCGTATATGGATTTGTCCGAACGCAGTGACGCCTCCTTGAGCTACTGAAACTGAAACCGACACACAATATGTATAATATCATTATACTTATATTAATGTCTATGTACATTTATTCACATGGTACACCTGTTTCAGTATATTGGTATGTGTCCACAGTGTATTCCAATGACATTACAACATTACATTTTGTTATTCCTATGAAATTTGACAAGATAATATGTTTTGTTTAGTTCAGTATTTGGCACATGTGGCAGAGAACTGCATGTTTTCATTTTCATTGTTATTAGTATAGTTCTTTTTGTCATATGATTTTGCAACATTTTTTATATTACACGCATGATTATTAGACACAGTCACACAATATTGGAAGGTGGAATTTATGTGTTTGTATAGAATAGAACAGGTCCATTTGTGTGTGTGTGTGTACGCGTGCGCATGCGCCCGCCCATGGTTTCTGTTTTTATATATTACATAATATAATTCAAGCAAATTGAAGCAATCCAATTTTATTTTTCATTTCAGGTCATGCCTGGACAGCCAGCACAGGTTTTTCGTTGAGACCAGGCATAGACTGGAAAATGCTGTGGTGCATTGCTAATTTTAGCTGTACAGCATAGTACTTCACAAAATCACTTGTGATTTCACTTTAAAAAAAAATAATGATAAACCATTGAACATTTTATTGACTCTGAAAAGTCCAAGCAAAATATTAATCAACTCTCATCAAATTGTCACTGTTACTATCTTTTAAAGGTCATTAAAATACAGTCAGAAATAATTGTAACTTGCTTTAGCTTTTTGTTTTGCGAATAGAAAGACTGATGTGTTACTAATTCAGCTTCCAGCAAGTGTTAACACACAGCGCATCCATTTGATAGAAAAGCAAAAAAGGAAAAAACATTGTTTTGTGAAGTTGAAACCACTAAAACCGCTTGAATGAGCCTGGTGTGTAAGTGCGTCAGGATGGGCAATGCTCGTTCTAGCCGCTGTGAGCTTGTCTCACTAGGAATGCCACAGCGTGAACGTGACCTTCACCTGGCAGTGATGGGAAACGACAAGACCACTGTGCATCAGATTGTGGCGCAGGGCGTGGACCTAGATTATCCGTGGAGCAATCCAGCCATCCCCAGCATCAAGGACAGCACAACTCCTCTGCTGGCTGCTGTGTCACTCAACCATGTGGACATCAGTCATGTAGGTCCATGGATAATTTTTCAATTTTTGTTATGGTTCAGTCAGTCAGTGTATTGAATTTTGAAACTGAAAGGACTGCTTTTGTGTTATGTAGAACAGGTGCTTACCTTTTGGTGTTCTTGACTCGAGTTCTCTCTCTCTCACTCACACACAAATACATTGTATACACACACACACTGTACACATACATGCACACACATGCACACACACACACATGTAGAGTTTTCACATGAATAAATATGTGCAGACAAATATGATGTTTATGTTTGCTGTCTTTCTCTACTCTGTCTCCCCTTCTCAGTGTTGTGTGGTAATGCAGATCTGAAAATACTCATATCAACTGAGACTTGTATTCATTACGGAGACCTGCTGTCTGTCCAACACAGAATTCATCTGATACTCACTGACAATAGAACAGACGAGCCCTCCATCTTGTCATGGTATTCTGCACTAGTGGGTCACGGTTAAGTATGTTTAATTAAAAGGAAATTTTCTTCCTAAAATTACGTTTAACTAACATACTTACCGTGGCCCACATTTAAGACCCTCCCGTTCCTCCCCGCTTTCTGTTCTCCCGGCACGCTGCACTGGTTGTGGCGAATTGCTGTAAAAAGAGGGCGCTAGTCAGGGATACACAGGGAAGGTAACATAACATAGCTACTTTTGTTTTCTCCGCATAGGCGGGTAGTAGTTTGCGCAGGACAGGAATGTCAGACCCCTGCCGGAGTCTGCACTAGTGGGTCACGGTAAGTATGTTAGTTAAACGTAATTTTAGGTAGAAAATTTATTTCTTCATTGGATGTCTTGGCTCAGACTGCATTGAAATAAGTTACGTGGTTTGCAAGAAATTCCTCCACAATACACATATGTATCAGTATATCATTATCTGTAGTATGCCTCATTATCTGTCTGTATATTTTTTCAAATATTTGCAATATAATTTATATGCACTCACTCATATGTGATAGGGTTCCCCTCTTGTGTATTACATGAAACAATGAAACACATTTTTGACTTGACATAAAGATGTTTCCAATAACTGAATGAATCAGATAAACATTGATATTTGATGTAGAGAAGATTAACACATGCAAGGACAATTGGATGACCTAGGACATATACAAATTATCATATGTGGATAAATTTGTACACATCTCTGTGCTGCATGTGTGAGTGTTGTTAAATCCAAGAAAAGTGTGTTTGAAATCCCAGGTTAGTTTAACTCATTCTACTCCAGGTATGAGATAACTTGTACCATGATTACTTCCTCTGTGGACCAGGAAAAAATATTCTCATACCATCACACAATTCTAATTTCGTTCATTCTTGCTTGGTACAGTTGGCATTCTAAACTGAACTGATTCCGGAAGTATGAAAACGAAGCTTTGTTTGACCTTATAAAACAACAATTTTCCATCGACTTTTGCTATTGTACTGTAGTGAACCACCCTGTTTTTTTCTGCAATGGTCTCATGCAGTGCTGGTCCAGGGGAGTTGCAGCAGGCATGTAGTTGTGGGGTAGAATGAGTTAAAGCAAGCAATATTAAGTGAGTGACATTTTTTGTCCACAGATGTTACTGCAGTATGGTGCTGCAGTCAACCGCACTGATCGCAACGGGTGTACCCCTCTGTACAAAGCTGCCTACCATGGCCGTCCTGTTCTGGTGGATATGCTTGTAAAAGCAGGTCAGTGCAACAACAGTGATGCTTTTGAAAAAAAAAAAAAAAAAGAAGTCTGATTTGGGTATTACTGTTTCTTCAGCAGTTACACTCTTGATACGGTTGTTTTGCAAACTATGATTTAGTCTGCTATGTCTTCCTTGTGATTTCCATTCCCCCATCACTGTTATCCCCCTCCTTCCTTCCTCTTTTACCGGTTCCCCTCAACAAAAAAGGAGGAAATTGAGAAAGCTGATTAGAGTTTGATTGCCATATACTAGTAAGTATAATAATGCACTTGCCTTGCCTCACTAACCTGGTCATGCACCAGGATGCTGGCATTATACCTCATTATTTTATGATTTTATCCAAAAAATTTTAGAATGGCAGAATTTGAAAAAAAATGACAAATTATGCACAAATCAATACTGTAGAGAATGGCAAGTCATTGTAGAATGGGGTTGGAGGGGAAGGCAGGGTGTTTATGCAGAGAATCACTGAATGTTAGATTGCTGTATTGATAGTATTTTCATTATATACAGGTAGTCTGAAAGCTGAGAATTGACATGTGGGTACTGTGTTATGCAGGTGCTGAGGTTGACAAGCCAGACAAGGAAGAGCAGACAGCATTACACATTTGTGTTCAGAATGCCATTGTTCATTCCAGTTACGCTGCTGTTGAACGACTTTTGGCAGCAGGAGCTTCTGTGAATGTGTATGGACACTTTTTTCTGTAATCTAATTAGTCGAAAGCAATAGATGTCTTTATGGTGATTATTTTACATGGAAAAGAAGTCTTTGAAGGCAGAGACTTGGACTTATTATCCGAATTACAGTGAGCTTTAGTTTTTATATTATCTTTCCCTCACAGTACACAAAACTTTACTGTATTAGAATAAATTTTTTTATCTGCTGAAAGAATCAGTAAAACTAAGCCAAATGATAAGGGTGTCATGAAAAAAATACATGAAATGTTGAAGATGATTGACTTAATTATGTCAGATAGTAAAAGAAAAAAATATATATTAAAAAAAGTTTAATAAGGGATATAGGAATAATTGTTTCATATAATCGCTGAAGATGAGAGGTTACAAACAACACAGTTGTTTCTGATTTCAGATGTGGTTTTTAGAACTTGGATGTAATAAATTATTTTGTTTTGATTAAATATAAAATGAAGGGAT
The DNA here is from genome assembly GCF_041734735.1 of Babylonia areolata. Classification (NCBI taxonomy): domain Eukaryota; kingdom Metazoa; phylum Mollusca; class Gastropoda; order Neogastropoda; family Buccinidae; genus Babylonia; species Babylonia areolata. Next base: position 40,924,690 of record NC_134877.1, read on the forward strand.
GGCTCACTCTGCATACTCAGCTTTGCTGTTGCTGTCTTCAGACGGGATTTGTATGGGCGAGCTCCCATCCACATTGCGGCCCACTGGAAGATTCGAGAGATGCTACGCCTGTTGATTGCTGCAGGCAGTGAGGTGGACTTGGTGGATGGGCGGGGACGCACCCCTTTGTATGTGGTGGTCAGCTCTCTGTCCACAGGCCTCTACAAGGAAGACTTGCGCTATCAGGTTTTTTTCTCTCCCTCTCTCTACTTTTTCTGATGTTAGCGGATCAAAAGTGTGAGGCTTATGAGCATATGGTACTGATGTATGATGTGTGACTTTGTTGCATGTCTTGTTGACTTGCATTTTTATGTTGTCATGTGTATTCATTAAAAAAAAAACCCAAGCATTTGTTATGTAATGATAATTCAAATTATGAAAATCGATTGGCAGAAGTATTTCTTTCCCCTATATGAAAAAAAAGAAGATAATGACCATGTTACTGGAGAGTGTGATGGACTTTGAAAATTGAAGCTGCTGCATCTGAAAATTATTTTTGCATGGTTTTCAATAGTATCTTTTTTCTGTTGCCTAGGTGGTTAAGAAAAAAGGAAACTTAAAAGATGAAACTTGCCCAGAGTTCATTGATTATAACTGTCAAATGCATGGATATGCATGATAAATCTTGCTTTGGTGTGCTCACAGAATAACTGGTATTGTTTTGGAGTCCCCAGAGGTGCATTGTCCATCAGGTAGATTATATAAAATCAGCATTAGCATCATTTAGAAGGGTATTTGTATGTGTTGCAGGTTCCTTGCATCAAGCTGTTGTTTTCCCATGGCTGTGACATGCTGAACCTGGTGGACTGGCTCAAGTGGAAAGGCCCTGGCATTCCAGAGGAACTCCTGGCTGATGATGAAAACTTCTTCTTGTGGTAAGTTTGTTTTGTCACTTGCAATGTGTGAAAACAAAATGTCATGTTGTGCTTATTACTTGATGGTGCATGCACTGATTGTAAGTCTGTCCAGATGAAGTTTACTTGTAAACAGATTGAGTTTCTGGTACCCATGTTGCAATGTTGTTCATGCAGTTTTGAATACACATTTGTAATGATTATTGTCTGTGACTTTGATACCTTGAAAATCTGTTATTATTTAAAGGCTCTTTGTTGATGTTTAGTGGAATGTTGTTAATTCAGGACAGTTCATCCCATACTGTTGATTTCTGTTCATTTTAGGTACAAAGAGAATTCAACATCACCTCTGTCACTCCGTAATCTTAGTCGGAAGATCATCCAGCATCAGTTGTGCCGTCATGATCATGGACGTCTACTTGAACTGATTCAAACACTGCCTTTGCCGCCATCACTGCATGTCTTTTTGTCTCGCAAAATGTTCCACCATGATATTTCTTAGGTTGTGTCTTGTGACTTGCTGTGAAAACCTGGCTAGGCCTTTCCCACCTGCCTGTTGTGTATAATTCCACCATTCCCCTGTTCTTTTTATTTATTTATTTTCATTGTTTATTTATTTTGCAAAGGTACAGAGGTAACAATCTTCTACCTTTCATAATTCATGTAGTTTGACTTTGCTGAGCAACTATTTTGTGTATCTTCTGACTCAGCATAACATCCTGTGCTCTTGCCATGTTCTCTTTTATTCCTGCTCTTTGTAAGTCTTGACTTGTTTCATCTCAAATGTCGTTTCTGTCTGTAATTACAGTCGCAACACTTGTATGTAGAACATGGGTCCATGCTATGAGATTTATTTGTTTCTCAGCTTTGTTTCAGCTTGACTTGAGGTGTAAACTTTCACCTGCATTGTTCACTGAAATTTTGGAAACCTTGATGTCTTTGGAATCAAGTCACAAAGAAAAGTAGGATGACCTTTTTTCTGTCTTTCTTTTTTGATAAAAGAACAAACAAATGTGACAAAACAAAGAATATTTAACTTCACCCATTTATTTGTCAATATTGATGATTGAAGGTTGTTCAGCAATTTGCATTTCAAATTGTAACTTGTAAATTGTAACTTGCAAATGTGTCAGTAAAGTTCAGGAAATATATTTAGTGGAGTCCAGCCAACAGGAGTGTGATTAAATCTGGCTTATCCGAGCATTTTCTGCAGCCATGACCAACCAGACATGTGAAATGTGTCACCAATTTTTTAACATGAATGAAATAAAGTCTAACCCTAATTACAGTTTTTGTGCATCACACACTGCAAATTAAGGCCTATACTTGCTGACCAACAGTCAGATCTACATGAAAGTGGACAGATTGTTTTCCCTTTTTATACTGGTCCCTTTCAATTTAATGGCCCCCTACTCTGCATTCTATCGTTAATGTGGAGAATTTGTACTTGGTTATGATCACAAGCACGTCCTTCACAGTTGTGTTCACTGTGACCATGTCTGCACTTTGGTTTGATCTTGTTGCATGCACACACCTCCAATTGCAGTCATGCCTCCACCAAATCTTATAAGTTAAGATAAATGGTGATCTCTGTTTTCCCAAACAACAGCAAATCACAGATTTTGAAAATTGTCAGCATCAACATTGGTTGTAAATGTAGTCTGTACTGTTCTGACCCTTTTCATTTTTTTCAACATGTGTTCTGGTTAAGGCCGGCAGATTGCTCTTTTTCCCAGAAATTAATATTAGGTGGACCCCACTGCATTATGTTCTGCAGTTTGCATCCCCTTCAGTGTGTCAGGATCTATTTCTTTTTCAATGAAAATGTTCTTATCAGGAAATTGTGTGCTGGAACATTTCTCATATTCAGTCATTCACTTGCTATACTTTTTTCCCCTCTTTTTTTCTTCCTTAATAATCAAAACATCTTCCTTTGTTGTTGTTTTTTTTTTAAGATACCTCATTTTCCTTATTTTCAAGAATATAGGCGCTTTTGTTCTGATGTATTTTCTGGAATCATGGAAATTTGAGGTTTTTTAGCAGCTTGTGCTTCTTTTTTTTTTCTTGCTTTAAAAAAAATGTATTGATGGATTACTATATACGAAACTATTCCGGTTTCAATGTTAGTAGCTCAGCATGGATTTAGGTGCTTGAGTACAAATGTGATTGTGCTCATTTTTTTTTTCCTCAGGTCTTTAACAGGGTTATGTCAGTATAATTTTTGGTGGTGATTTTTGTTTGTTTGTTTGTGGCATGTTAGCCCAGATGTGAAGCTGGGGTATAAACAATGAGATTAGGAAAAGCTGTGTGGAATATGGGAGGATGAGTACTTGTGAATCTGTGTACCCCACAAAAGATTAAGATTTTTTTTAGTTTACATGTTAGCTGTTAATAGACGGGAACAAATATGTTGTAACATAAAAGATGGTTACTGTAAAGTGTATGGTCAGCTGATGGAAGAAAAGCTGCAAGGAAACTACAAGGAAGGAGTTCACTTGTAAAAGATGGATATTGGCAGTCGATCCTTCACAATTGATATTCAGGTCTGACTTCTGATGACTGTGATACGTTTGTTGTTTAGTTTTTTGTTTTTTTTTTGTAAGTGCTTGTTGAAAATCTTGATTGTATGGAGTGTAGAGCTACATATGTTCTGAATATTTGTTAACTACAGAGTGGGAATATTTGTTAACTACAGAGTGGGAAGAATTTCATAATTATGTCAGGTTTGTTTATAAAATATTCCCCAAGCTTGTGTGATTTTTTGATATATAGATCTATGTGTTTTGAAGAGTTGCATGTGTGAGAGAGTTTCAGATGTCATTGTGATATAATTATGTCAAGGTTATATTAAAAGCAATGGAATGTGAGTTCAGTTGCCATGTTACTGTCTGGGAGAACATTTGTGTTCACTGGAGATAGCAACCTTGAAAGCTCAAGAGAAGCTTCTACTTGGTTGCTGCTTTCATTTGAAAAGTAATTCAAAAATAGTTGTAAAGATAGATTTCTAACAATCACCACTGTTTAGAGCATTGTTTTCTGGTGATAATCAACAATTTGATTGTATGTTAGATTGAGTTTTTGAAGATCATGTATTAAGTTAAGATGATGATTGTTTTCAAAAATATTTCAGGGACCCATATTGTTTGTGTTTGGAAGGGAAGAGTGTTAAGCTTAAGAATTATGATAATTTTTTCCCCTTTATTTCCCTTAATGGTGTGAAAAATTATATAGATGGATGAGTACAATTTGCATCAAATATAAGTGTGAATATGATTGTGTTGCAGTTTTATTTCAGTGATCAAAGAGCAAGATACTTTGTTGTTAATAGATTTTTAGAGTTTGCAGTGGAGTAAAACTTGCTCAGGGTATATTTTTCTTTTGGTAACTTGCCATGCACACTGAGTGACAGAAAATTAAAAGCAGATTTACTTTGGTTGATTTCTTTTTAAATTAAAACAACTCCTTTACTGAATATCTCATGCATTTTGTTTTAAAACCTTTTTGCTTCCTACACAGTTTTGGGGATAACTTTTTTTTTTAAAGAAGAGAAAAATTGATCTGAACTTGTTTTATCATTCCCCTTTAGTTCTGAAAAGAAACAGGACAGGAATCCGTTTCAGACCAAAATTGGGGAACTTTTTTTTTTTTTTTTTTTTAACAGAATGCTATACTTAAACTTCATTTATACAGTTGGCCATAATGTATGAACATATAACAACTGACATATGTCCAACTTACCTTGTGCTGGCTTCTCAAGTGTTTAACAGATATCAGGCTTGGGTGCATTGAAGGTAGAATAAAAATCCTCAGATTCAGTATCTTGTAGCTGGAGACATTTGAGTGATTGTGACATTTTTGTTTATAATCCACTTGTGTATACTGATTTGTGCTTCCAACATTTGCGAAGATGAAAAGGTTTAGTTTTGTGAAAGATCTTGAAAAGGGAAATAATTAAGTGTACACACATGTTCACACATGCACACTTTGCCATAAATGAACCTAGCAAATTGTTTGCTTTGTTTTCAGTCTGGAGTTGTTTTCATCACAATGGGAAATATGCCAGTATTAAGATCTTTTGAACTTCTGTTCAGATGTTTTGTGTATTCAAGCCAGTAAAGGAATGACCAGTTGTAGCTTTCACATGGACTCTTTATCAGAACTACTTTTTTTTCTTGGCAGTGTAAAACTGTTCCTCAGCATCCACAACTGATTTCATAAAGTTCGAACAATTATGGTAGGACTACTTTTGATACAGTTACTACCCTTGTAAATGCCTATGGAGCACAGAGAATCTTTCTCCAGAAAAAAGCATCAGCAATATTAAACCAGTATAGGATTTCACAGTCGGACATCTCGGGAAGCTGGCTTCGTCCAAGTGGTTGAAAGCTCTGAACTCTGCTTTAATGAAGCACTATTTTAATGTGTGTTTTTTTTTGTTTTTTAAAACAACATCTTGAGTGTCTTCACCAACTTACGTGATACAGAGCATAATTATAACAGAGGTTGTACTTTCTTTTCTTGTTCTTAAAAAGTAAAGCCTTGCCATCACACTTTGTTAAATGGGCAGTCTGAAAATTAGTTCAGAAAATCAGGATGTGACCATCACAAGAAAGACTTATGTCATAAAAAAAAATTGATGTATAAGAAGAACATAGAATCAAGACAGTGAAGTAATAAATCCGAGAATAGGTTAAGAAAATCAGGATGTGACAATCACGAGGAAGACTTGTTTTTTTCAGAAAGAAATAGATATATAAGAATAATTATAGAATCAATACAGTGTAGTAATAAATCATAGAATGGGTTACAATACTATACATCTTTATCAATCTGATTGGGTTTCAGATGAATGACAATTCTGAGGGTAAAATACAACAAAAGGTGACATGTCTTCAGATCAGATTAACCTGTTGCCTGCCTTGGGATGTGAGACTTGTGTCCTTTTTGTTGCACTGTTATGGATCTCTTAGATGTATCTCTTGCATCGAGTTTTCACCAGCATTTCACGGTTGAAACTGATAATAGGGAAATGACCTGCTTCATTTCTCCCTGTCTTCTAGAATGTTTGATGATTGTTTACATCCTTTGGACTCAACGGTCTGCACTGTATGGCTCATAAGCAGTAGAAAATTCTGAAGTCACTTGCACACACAGTTGGTCAAAATGGTGTTGTCTAGCAAAGATAAATGTTTCCAGAAATTTACTGTAACAACAGTTATATGATGGAATTATAACAAATTTATCATCTGCTTAATACAATGTATGAGCAGTCATCATGCAAACTTTTAAGGAGATACATTTTATTAGAGGAAGCAGTGCACATTTTTTTGCACTTGGGTGGAAACCCTGAGTTTTTGCTCGGCACACAGGAATGACAAAATTGTAAGAATATTTGGCCAGCAAGGGGTTAAACAAATTGTAGTTTTGAAGACGGCATATTGTCTTTTATCATTTCTTTTACCCCCATCATTTGCCCCCTCCTTATCCTGTTAAAGTTCAGTCATTAATTTTTTTCTGTCCATAATTAAACAGATACTGTTGAACAATAATTTATTCTACCACATTATTTCCTCTGCTGGAAAATGGTTTTCAAGATTGTTTGACTCCTGTAAATTTTCTGTAAATTTTTTGCAAGCCCTGCATACACATGGGAGAGAATCTGAACTTGTCAAGCGTGGGCAAGACAAGTATGAGTATGGACTATGTTTGCCTATGGATTGAGTGGACACATTGTTTGCAGTGGGCGGGCTCACTGTTGTTTGGATACATTGGACTACCATCCAAACAAAAATTATCTCTGTGATGTAATTGTGCAAATTATGTCGTCAGTATTGTGTAGGTACAGTGTACCTCTCTTTTTCATTACAACCCCTCCCCCCACACTTTAAGCTTTTTCCCTCTGCACTGTGTACAGCTGTAACAAGGAATCTGCTGTGCTTTTTATCTCTTTTGTCTGACAGTGCTATTCAGCTGAATCTGCACAGGTTGCAGATGTGAGGACAGTTCTCAGTTCCTTTGAACAGTTTTCCAGAGCCCAGTAGAGGAGCAGAGTGAATCGGCCTCATGGCTAGCTCCTATTAACCCTTGAAGTGTCTGTAAGGGTATACAGCTTTGAATCTGCCGCAGAAGTGATTATGGACATTTTTCTTTCCTCAAATTACTACCATTCCATAGAGTTGGAAATTCCCAGCATTGTATGTCGAGCACGTCATGTATATGTATAAAAACACTTGATGTGGTATATTTGAATTTGCTTTTGATCTTACAACTTCAGCCGTACCTTTTCCAACTTCTTATTCTTGATCTTTTTGCTCTTTTTCTTATCTTTTTGATGGAAATCTTGGACAAAAAGAAATAAAAATAAAAAATCAGCTGTGGATTTTTACTCCAGCAAGGTGCATGTACCTTAGATAACATGACTGGGAACAAAGGAGTGGAAATTGATGTCCACAGAATGTGTGACTTTAGTTGTTTGCTTTTTTGCTTGTTTTCTTGGACTTTTTATATAGCAGCAATAGAACTGAACGCAGGACTGCTGATTCAGAACATTTGTCTGATTGGACTGTTTGTGATTAGTTCAGTGACACTGCAAACACCTTTTCCTCAAACAGAATTACCTGTTTTCTATCTGTGTGTTTTTAATGTTTTTTTGTTTTGTTTTTTTGACATCATATGAAGTTATGAACACTGCCTTTTTGTGATATCTGTATGTACTTGTCTTAGTGTATAATGGCATGAATTAAAATGTTAGGTATGTTTGTGTTTTTGTTAAAACTTTGCCATGACTTTTTTTGTTTTTGTCATCACTAGCTTTGGCATGCATCTTTTAAAATCATAAAGTGAGGTGCTTGATGTGCATTTGCTCGTCCTCACTTCGATTCCATTTGCAGTACAAGTGAATTTCTTTGTTTTTGGTTTTCAGACCATTTCAATTTTCATTTGTGCTAGACAGCAGTTTTATTTTACTTTGACAGCAGTTTCATTTTACTTTTTTTCTTTTTTTAAAAAGTCATTATTGGAAAAAAAACATTTGTTTCTGTGTTGGCATACATGTGTATATTTTATGTGTACACAGATGTTCAGTTTCTTGGTTTTGATTGTCCACTTTGTGTAAAATTTTAGGAATCAGATGTAATTAAGAAAATCTGAAGTGACAAACATGGAAAAGAAAAAAAAGCTTTTTTCCTTTCATCAGCTGATGTTGAATGCCCTCAGTTACCAGCACTGAAATCTTGTAAAAGTGGTGGACATTCTCTTTGCACACACAAAAGAGCTCTTGGCAACAGTTTCTTCTCTTGCAAAGTTCTGTTGGAAAACATTTACACTACTGAGTCAACATAATTAAAGACCCCTTGGCAAAAATTCTGTAGAGAAACATTTTAGACAACTGAATGAATGATAGCTGTTGTGTTGACTGCTGTTTTGCCCCACATGAATAACATTGTTCAGGGTGGTGAAGGTTGTTTATGTTCAGAGTTTAAGACCATAAATTCAGGGTGGAAATAACTACACAACCCGCTGCCCCTGTCCATCCTCACCTGTCTACTTTGCTTGGATTTGTTTTGTGGTGTCAATAGTACCATGGCTGGTCCTGTAAAATGTTCTTTCATTTCACTTTTATGTACAGTATACATGTCAATTCACTGTGATCCTTTTCTTTTTTATGATTAAGGCCATTTAACACATGGCTTGTTTGGAAATGTTCAAATAAAGTTTCACATTTTAAAACCTCCGTGGAAACCAGTTTGGTCTGTTTGTAGTCTTAGTGGCAGGCAGTTTGTAAATATTTTAAAAACAGTAATGATTATTAGTATTCACATACCAAAAAGCTGTAATGGATTATTAACATTCATTTACCAAATACCAGTGTGCATTTTTTTTTTTTTTTATTCCATCAAAGAACACATGTTGGAGCAATTTTACGTAAGTTTTAAACAAGACCTTTCTATTCATCCCATTTATGATGTGGAAGCATGTTCAAGGTAAAGAACGTTGATCTTCAGAAAGTCTACTAAAAATTTATCCCATACTTGGTTTGTGGGTTGAAAATGACCCTTTTCTGCAACTTTCTGCACCAATATATTGTTCCCTTTTTTTTCACACATGTAGGAAGACTTATTTGCCTCTGGGTCTCTTGTGACTCATAACTATTCAGGGATACTGAATATTTCTGCTGTGCAAAACAGGTGGTTTTTTTCCAACCAACGAAACATGACAAGGTATACAAAATTGTATGCATGGTCAAGGTAAACGGCAACCCATTGGCTGTACCAAGGTGGTTGTGATGTGTGGGTCTCATACCATTCACACGTTGCTACCAAAAAAAATCTGTTCACTTCCAGTGTGAGTGCACTGCACCCCACAGACCTATACATGATGAAAGTATCAGTGATGTTTTTAAAACAACAGGAGAATGCTGAGGACAAGCAATGACAGTAAAGATATCAAAAGGTGTGAAGAGATGTGGGTTACTGTACAGGTATTTCTTCTTTTTTCCCCTTTGCTTTTGTTATCTCCATTAATGCTCAGACTGCCAATCCCCTCCCAAGAACACTGTTAGCTGTTTTTGTTTTTTCTCAGAGTTCCCACTGATTCTCAAAACTGAAGATTTTGCATATTTCAGCCAGGTTTGAGGACAGGTGGCTAAAAAGCAAAACAAACCTCAAACACAAGTTCTGGGCTTGGATTGAAGAACCACAAAACTGCTATTTTGTATGGGACTGTCATGACATGCATGAAATTTGTAAACTGTGTTATTGGCACTTGAGGCACTGCTGATTATCCTGCCCAAATTTCAATTGTTTTTAAGGTTCTATTAATGCTTTAGGTTTACTCTTGCATATGAAGTGTTATGGTTTAATGCAACAAACAATATGACACATGTTTTTTTATGTAAAAATGTGTGTGTGTGTGCCAGGAGAAAGCAGTCATCAATTCACTTCAAATTTTGATTTTGAATACTTTTATTCCACATGTCAGTGTTTGTACACTTTCAATTTCTACACTCAGTGAACAGCAAAGAAAACAAACATGTCACATTTTTCTCCCTGTTCTATCTACAATATGAGGGTTGACCACTACTGTTCAAATTCTGGCTAATAAAAACACAGCACAAGTATCAAGTACAGTCACAACTTGCTGCACACTTGACAAAATCACCCACTATCACACCGGTCCATCACCATTCATTCCTTCCATTTCTAACTAATGGTCAGGTGACAAGTCAATCAACATTATCTGCATTTACCTCTTTACTGGACTGATGAATTTCTGGTTTTATTCAGACTAGAACCCCCTATCACACAATAAGGGCCAGGGATGAAGAAATTTAAGATTTGCTGACATTCACTAAAAGCTTTTTTTTTTCTTTTTTTTTTTTTAGAATATACATATGCTATAGGTGGTATTATAACTGGCTGAAATGTTCTCTCATCAAACTGCATGTGCTACTGATAACTTTGACAAGAACAAGAACAAGGGTTTCATTCATACAGTCACTTAAATACACAAAGATCACAGGCTGTTTTGCAAAACGAAAGTTAAAACCCATCATCAGAAACCATGAAATTAAACACATACAAAAACCCACTGTGTTGAACACAACGCCAAAATCCAACTTTGGAAGGCAGCACTTTTTCCATACGAAAATGTGAAATTGACATGACTGAAAGGTTCTTGTAACATGGGACAACAATCAGTGATGTGCTAATACTAATGAATAACTTCTAGCCATACTACACACAGGAATAACTACAAATTGCTACTGTTTAAGAAAAGAATACTTTATGCTAAAGGCTTGAGACAGTAGAAAAGAAAACAGAAGAAAAAAGATGTAAATCACTGATACGTCTCAATGAATATTCCACACCAATGAATACAGGCAACACTCACTCATGTACTGAAAAGTTACAGAATATTTAACCTACTTGGATATACAAAGCAGAAATATTGCAATGTTGCAACAGAACATAATGATAAATGCCTTACTTTTATTAAGTTATTGTCAAAAAATGACAATATAATTTGGAATGTCAAACATTTGGTGGTGGGGGGAAACAAAACAATGACCCTCCTCCTGAAAGCTAGAAGTCTACACACACACTCCTACAGTGTACTAGTTGAAATTAATTTCCAAGATTCATGTTTCATTCCTAAAATCAGATCCTTAAACCTACTTTTTGTCACGGCTCAAAATGATGTCACTGAGTGATGCTGAAAGAGTCACTGACCTACTGAAGAGTGTGAACTGATAGTAACAGTCTGACAGGTCCAGGGTGCCTAAGACATGCCTCACAGAGCGGTGGTCTCTTTGGCAGCAGCCCCTCCAGCAGCTGCAGCTGTCTGTGCGCGGTGGGCATCACGGGGGTAGTACTTGGCCAGGGTGGACTGGGGAATACGCTTCAACATCTCCTTAGGGAAGATTCGCAGCAACTGCCAGCCAATGTCCAGGGACTCAAAGATAGTTCTGTTCTCGTAGTGACCTGAAAACACAATTTGGTTGTGAATTCAAACTATCATTGTGAGCTGACTCCTCATTTTGATTGTAAATTCAAACTACGCAACTTAAAACCAACAATTATTTCTGAGAGTTTTATATTTGCAAGTTTGGGCAATTGGTTGTGAATTCAAACTACGCAAATTAAAACCAATAATCATTTCAGAGAATTTCATATTTGTAAGTTCAAGCACAAACTAGGAGACTTTATTTAAGGAGCAAAACTGCAGAGCTGTATCCTTGGCAAAAATTACCATACTGTCCAATGAGTTCTTCTCAAAGACAGAATAATCTTATCAGCAAATCTGTTTCACAAAATTACTTATATCATTTTATACCACCTGGTTTCTTTCCAAACTCCCTACCAAAAATAAACAACAACCAATGTGGAGTATTTTGTTTGGTGACCATCATAAAAACAGGACCTGAACAACCATAAACTGATTGTGATGGCTAAATGGAAATACCTTGAGAGATGAAGTTCTTCTCGAACTTGGTCAAGAACTCCAAGTACAGCAGATCTTCAGGCGTCAAGGCTTCTTCTCCCACCACAGCCTTCATGGCCTGCACATCTTTGCCGATGGCGTAGCAAGCATACTGAAAACATCACAAGTTTTTTGTTTAGGCATGTAATGAAGTCTGACAATGTGATGCATTTTTGCTGACACACTGCATGCCCACTAGTTTGTCATTATCAATTTGTTCAATTCGAAGTATTACCAAATTAAAAGCAAACACTAGTGAGAATACTAGATAAAACAACAACAAATAAGACATACACTGTCATTTAATTACCAATATTGAACAGCATTCATTACTGAAACAAAACAACAACAACAAAGTCCCTGCTCGCTGTAAACAAAACCAACCAATGACATTTGTTAAAGACAGTGCATTTCAAGCAAACTATCCAAAGTTGTATTTTGAATCTCCAAAACAGCACCTGGTGGGTAAGGGGTGGAGATTTTTCCGATCTCCCAGGTCAACGTATGTGCAGACCTGCTTGTGCCTGAATACCCTTCGTGTGTATATTCAAGCAGAAGATCAAATACGCACGTTAAAGATCCCGCAGTCCACGTCAGTGTTCGGTGGGTTATGGAAACAAGAACATATCGAGCATGCACACACCCCGAAAACTGAGTATGACTGCCTGTATGGTAGGGTAAAAACAGTCATGCACATAAAAGCTCACTCATGTACATACAAGTGAACGTGGGAGTTGCAGCCCACGAATGAAGAAGTAGTAGTGTGAACATTGCTGCATTTTTGTTTGACAATGATAGATCTCGTGTTTCTCTAGATGACCTCGAAGACAAAACATATGATGTCAGAATTTGCATCCCAACAGATTATGGAAAACATATTATCACTGAAATAATCAATCAATATCCAAAACATTCGCTTTCAAAAGCAAATACAGTTTGTTTTGTACTCAGTCTTACCAGCTGGTTGGAGACATCGGAATGATCTTCACGCGTCATTCCCTCACCAATAGCTGACTTCATCAGACGTGACAGAGAGGGCAGTACGTTGATCGGTGGGTAGATCTGGAAAGCACCATCACAGTATTAGAAATTTAGGAGACACATTACAGCCAACACTGTCAGTCTCACAGCAATAGGGAAGTGGAAAAACAGAAAAAAGCATGCACAACAATAGGGAGGTGGAAAAACAGAAAAAAGAAGCATGCACAGCAATAGGGAGGTGGAAAAACAACAACAAAAAAATGCATAAAAATTCTTAAAAAAAAAGAAAAGTGGTAGAGAAATTTATGCAAATAATTGAGATGACCTTTGAGATAAAAAACAAAACAAAACAATTTCACCATAAAAAACAAACTAAAAACTATGACTTCAGAAAATCTAATTTCATGTAAAGCTATTTGTGACGTCTCTTGACATTATTTTTTTTTTGCAGAAAACAAAGTGAGAGATTACACATCATACCTGTCTGTTGTGAAGTTGGCGGTCCACATAGATCTGGCCCTCTGTGATGTATCCCGTCAGATCAGGGATGGGATGGGTGATGTCTATAAAAGAATTTAAAAAAATGAAATCTTCCATGAACTGCCTCACTTACAATTTTGCAACAAGGGTCAAGCATGTTATACAGCAACATAAAAACCAAGGCATAATAACAGCAGCATCCATCAGTATTCTTCCATGTATTAAATCGCTTAGGGCCGTTATCTTTCAAATGTAACTGTGCCTAAATCGGAAAAAAAAAATCTGCTCCGCATAGGCGGATAGTAGTTTGCACAGGACAGGAATGTCAGACCCCTGCCGGAGTCTGCACTAGTTGGGTCACGGTTAAGTATGTGTAATTAAACGGAGTTTTTATGATAAAACCAATTTCTTCAAACCTCATCCAAAACATACCAGCTGAATTCCTTTTTTTTTTTAAATGAAAAGCACTGTTCAAATAATATCTGTCAACCTCCACAAAAAGGCAATATTCTCTATAAAAAAAAGCAGCAAAATATTCTGTAAAAAATAAAAGCATTCTAACTTTGAAGTGAACGAAGTACAAACCATGACTATATAGTTTTAAAGTACTTTGGCAGATGAATGAACAGTGTAAAAGGAGAAAACATTTACTAAACACTATGTTTAATATCAAAGAGGAAAACATTTCCCTAAACATTACATTAATATAGAATCTGCTATCTCTAATGTCTCCCTACATCAGAGAAACTGTGTGGTTCTATAATTATGTGTTATAAAAGACACAACCACTGAAAATACAGACAAAAATCCAATACTACGAAAAGCTCAAAATGTCTAATGGCAAGACGTGAAAAGAACCAACCATCGTTAGGCATGGTGAGAATAGGAATTTGCGTAATCGAGCCATTGCGTCCTTCCACACGCCCAGCACGTTCATAGATGGTGGCCAAATCGGTGTACATGTAACCTGGGAAACCACGGCGACCAGGCACCTCCTCTCTAGCAGCCGATACCTGAATCACAACCCAGGCATTAATAAGCAGAATAAGTTGGCCATTTAAACTAAATGTGATATAAAGCAGTAATAAGCACCAATGGTAAGTCACTGAAACCAAATGCGATGAAAAGTTATAGATTCTAATAAAATTGTACAAATAAACCTCCACATATTTTTTCTGTTGGCAATTTATCAATCAAAAGAAAAAAATACTGCAAACACCCCTTAAAATTTTTTTTGTTTAAATCATTGTTTATCCAGTTCTGGTCAAAATCTGCTGACATTTATCGCAAATTGATCCGTCTGTTAACAGTTTGGTTAAATAACAGAAATGCAAACAAAGAGACACACCCAAATCTCCTTTTCCCTAGTGCTCAATCATCTGATGACATCCAAGTTCACAATTAATCAGAATTCATTTGTTGAACTAGATCTGCCTGAAAACAGTATTGCAAGTAAAACAAGCAAGCAGACAAAAATACCCCGTACCTCTCTCAAGGCCTCAGCGTATGAGCTCATGTCTGTCAAAATAACCAGCACGTGTTTCTCACACTGGTAGGCCATGTACTCAGCTGTTGTCAGAGCAATGCGAGGTGTGATGATACGCTCAATGCTGCAAAACAGGTAACTCAAATGGTAATCCATGTCTAGCAGGAAGGCAAGACAAGACAATCTTTACATAAAAGATGGAATTCCATTATGTTATAGTTTTGTATAATTTGTCTGAATCATGCAAAATCAAAATAATAACTCAATGTTTTAGATTTCAAGCACAGGAAGCAGCTAAAAATCAACAACACACACACACACAAACCAAACACACACACACACACACAAACACCCTAATCCCCCAAAACACACCACAGATAGCTTTCAAGATTGTGTGATAACTTGCAACTTGAAAGTTTTCAAAGGAGAACAGTTACTTGATTTAAATAATTTTATTAAAGTCTCAGTCTTTCAGCAGTAATAGCTTACGTTGGATCGTTGGCCAAGTTCAGGAAGAGGCACACGTTTTCCATGGAACCATTCTCCTCGAAGTCCTGCTTGAAGAATCGGGCAATTTCCATGTTCACCTGAAACACACAAACAACTGCTTCAGTTACTGTTGTTTTTTTCCCAACTGAAAACCTGCTCCAGTCTTTTAAGTACATCAGCTAAAAATCCATGCATTACAGTGCACAATAAATGTCAGCTTAAACTCACTGAATGACAAAACCATGATGCAAAGCTAACAATATTTGTACATGGGAAGATATTTAAAACTAGGAAAGTATAAACATTGACTTTCTTTATTTTACCAGAAAAAACAAAGAAACAAGAGAAAAAAAATCAAAACAGAAACAGATAGAAGGGAGAGAGAGAGATAAATAGCAACAGAAATAGCAACAGAGACTAGTGATCAGAGAAAAAAAACTGAGAGCGATCAGGTAGACAGATGCTAAAGGAGAGGGAGAACTAAGTGGAGAGAAATAAACAGACAATGGGACTTCAAGAGACAATGGGACTTACACCCATGGCAGCAAAGACAATAGCAAAGTTGTCTTCATGATCATCCAGAACACTCTTGCCAGGAAGCTTCACCAGACCACCCTGGCGACAGATCTGAGCAGCAATCTGAAAACAACACAGGCAACAAGGAATTACACTCGGGAACATGTCAAAACAAAATGTAAAAATATTTTATTCTTCTTCCCTTCATATCAGAATTTGTCATTTTAAAAATGTCTCACTTTCAAGAAATACACTATATCAGAAGTACACCTATCTTTTTCTCAACTCATAAAAAAGAGGAAAATCATGAAAATTACACATAACCCTGCAATGAAAACCCAGATGCATAAAAAGGCTGGTGAAGACGGAACAACTAGGTAATGGACTCATCTCAATAAGCAGTAGCTATTAGAATGAGTTGCAAATTTTGCCTGACAGAACACCTATAGGCCGAGTTACAACATTTAACAAAGACACTATATGACATCAAAAGATCAGTTTTTAGTACTGTGAACAACAACAACAACAAAAAAAAGAAAAAAAAAAGAGAAAGAATGGGATGGAGGGGAACTGAGACAATGTGCCACTGTCATAATTCTCAATGATAAAGTAACAGTCATTGTATAATCTTCTGTGACAATTACAAATTCAAGGCTAATCCTTCTCCCTCCATCTCCCACTTTACCCTTCCCCTTCTCTTGTATATTTTTTATAATATTGTTGTTGGTTATGGTTTGCTCTGTTCTGCATGAAGCAAAAACACATTACCTCATTGTGTGGCAAACCAGCAGCTGAGAAGATGGGGATTTTCTGACCGCGGGCAATGCTGTTCATGGTGTCGATGGCTGAGATACCAGTCTGAATCATCTCTTCCGGGTAGATACGTGACCACGGGTTGATGGGCTGACCTGAGCACAGATATATTAAATACCACTGAGAGGAGAAAATCATTTCAATCGGGCTGACAACATACAAAATACAAGTTCAAGACTGATATCATATTTGAAAACATGCAATAAGAACAAGAGGGTTGGCTGAAGAAAAGAAAACAACTTCCATAGTCATAGTGTTACAGACTGAACTGCAGAAAATAAACCTTTCACATGTTACAAGACAGCACAGTCAGACTTTCTCAAGGAACAATTGTCAAGTAAACAACTGATACAATACATGAAATACAATGTACTACATTTCCATCCAACTGTTTTCATCTACTGTACCTTGAATGTCTAGGTAATCTTCAGCCAGCACTGGAGGCCCCTTGTCAATGGGTTTGCCTGACCCGTTGAAGACACGACCTGCACACAAAAAACTAAGACTGAAAAATTGTTGTATCATACACACTGTAAATGGGAAAGTTTGACCCCAACAGACATAATACATCACAACTGACCACTTGGAACAGCTCAGCTGTGGTATACAGACAGCTGATGGTGATCTGTCTACTTGCATGGGACCAATCAATCTGCCAGGATGACCAAAAAACAGATCACCACTGATATAGACTCAGGTATCAGCACATCAACAGCTGTGGTCTAAGAGAATCTGCAGCAGTTTGCACAATTTATCACTTTTATGTCAAGTAACTCAGATTACTGCAGACACTTACCCAACATGTCTTCTGAAGTGGGCATTCTCAAAATGTCTCCAGTGAATTCGCATGTTGTGTGCTTGGCATCAATACCGGAGGTCCCCTCAAACACCTGAAGACCAGTTATCTCAAAAGTTACCACAATGAATTGTAAAACAGACATTAAACAAACTTCAAAATTCTCTTTCTTTGCAGTTTTTATAATATATCAAACTAAATCATGCCCTCCTGAGTAAGTGAAATACCTTATATTGCTTGAAAAGAAAAGTGAAAACTGAAATACATTGTCTCTTGCTGTGGTACACTGTCTGTTGACCAGAGTATTATAAGTAAATTAATATACTCCACTTCAGCGTTAGCTCCTAACTGTATTTGAGCCAGCCTGTCCACATTACTCCTCAACACAGGCTTTATGCATACAGCCCTCTTAGTCTATATGTAAATTACAATACTGACAAATATTTTGAAATTGCATCTTATTCTTATGCTCTTCATTGTGCTTAATCAATATTCAGCATGGTCCAGTAATCAGCTAAACTGATGGATCATCCATGTATACAAAAGTAAAAACTACAAAGTTTTACAAACATAAACTTGCATTTATACTTAGCGCTTACATTCATACATGACCAGAAACACACACACACTACACTCAGTGTCATTTCACAGGTATTTCATACTATACCTGTACAACAGCTTTGGATCCACTGACTTCCAGCACTTGCCCACTGCGCTTACTGCCATCAGCCAATGTCAAGTTGACAATCTCAGCAAACTTGGGAAACTGTTAATTAAACCAAATTTACAAACTCATTTCAAGCATCTTCCAAGCATAAAATTTACATTATCACATCATTCAAACATATAACTGGTCCAGGAAAAAAAATCAAGATAGGTTACATTGAGAATTTAAAAAAATGTTTCATATTCAATCAAGGAAAGTTTCAAAAATCCATTGTTAAAGAAACAATCTGCTATTAATATTATGGAGTATGACAAGACATCCCTATAAAACAACCTAGGACTTCTGAGCACTTTTTTCACCTACTTCTGCCTGTGGGAACACCAAATCAAATCAAATCATGTTGCTCAAGGCCAAGTCAACCACAAATGGGCCATTTCATGGCAACACCACGTACTCCCTGAAGTCTGAACTAATCTTCAACCTAATAAAGGTATTCCCAGTAAGGAAAAAGAAGAAAAGGAAGTCTGTGTGTGATGAAGCTTTCTTTTCTTTTTTTCTTTTAAAAAACAACTTTACCTTAAATAATGTTGATTGTGGTGACCAAATACTGTTTTATTCAAAAGTAAGTTGTAATCTTGTTTGTTTGAACTCCAAGCAAGCAGGCAAAACACCAGCAATTTTTATTCCATGGAATGCATGTATTCATTCATTCATACATTGTGTGTGTTATTCTAATATTATACCATCTAGTGTTCTGCAAATACACATGATTTTCAAAGAAATTAGACAAAGAAAATAAAAGATAAATAATATACATATTTATTTATTAAATCAGAGATGTTAAATCATTACCTTGACGTCATCCAGAATAACCAAAGGTCCATTTACACCGGATACGGTCTTGTAAGCTGAAACAATCATGATAAATTGATATAAAAGAGTTCATATATCTTTATATGTATATGATCTACATATAATAGCACCGAGAACTTGTAATGAAAACATTAAAACTGGCTTTTGTAACAAAATCATGAGATTTTATAAAAAAGATATAATACATGTTTATTGAAATTCTATAAAATCTATACTGATGCGTCAAAATTGATCAATCAAAATCATAAAGTACTGCATAATTTACAACTGAAAACATTTTCCCATCAAAAACAACTTTTCAATTCAAGTACTTTTCCACTTTTAGAACTGATAATCAGCTTGTTGAACTTTAACAGCAACAGACAATGTAATCTTTTTTTCTTTCTTTTACAGTGTAGTGAAGATTTACAGTGCAAAAATGAGTTACCTGAATTACCACTGTGAAACATAAAAAGCAATGAATATCAAAAGCACATTATTTTGTTCAAACTGTTTACTGTTTTAATTTATCAGTGTGATGAACGAGAGTAACACACATTTTTCACAGTTACTGAATCATAATAGCACAAGGAAAACTACTGAGTGAGCAAACATATAGTGAAGAAAAGACCGTTTCATCTACTGCTCTAGATTTGAAAAAAAGAAAGAAAAAGAAAGAAGAAAGTTTCATTCTTACACTATAAAATGCTGTGGAACGATTCACATGATTGTATCCAAAAAATGTATTATTAGGATCATATACACTATCGAAAATAAAATCCAGAACTGTCTCACATGACTTCTATCGCTATCGTAACTTCAGAAGAGTCAACATTAACGAAGCCCACAGGCAATTTTTTTCGTTTTTTTCCATTCTTTTTTCCATTAAAAATATTTTTCAAAGAAATAATTAGGTTTAATGATACTCTCATGAAAAATCAGTAATATCTCATTCGTACGTTTGGTTGAAAAACCCAAATCCCCTGCCAATGTCATCGGCTAAGTCAGGTGCCATCACCTGCTCCCCGGCAATTTATGCACTCATGACCATCGACACGACGATGCCACGAAGTAACGTTGAAGCCATTCACGGGCATACTTCAGTAATTTTCTCACAAGCAAAATACATTGAGTTCAATTTTTTTTTAAATAAACAACTACATTTCATATAAGCGATACTTTGTTAATATTGCTGGTGTTTTTATTTGGCTGTAATGTGGCCACCCGATTCTGAGACGGATCATCATCAATGGCTTTTGGCAGACGACAAAACGTTGTGGGGACTGGGTTTTCACGAAAAATATACACTAAAAACACGGTTCAAAAACTTACTTATTCTTGGTTGTGAAATGTAGTCTCTTGATACTGCCAATTTGTGTGTTTTCCTCGCTGCTGCATCACTGAGAGGTCCATTAAGAGACCGCATATCCATCGCTCCACCTTTGCTCGCCATCTTGATTATGCCTTCTGTCATGTGACTGTCACGAGCAATGACCGCAGCAAAGCAGCTCTTCAGGTCTATTCAGCTCTTCAGAATTACTTCCCCTTTATAGTCTCGTGGCGGTCACCACGAATGCGTACGAACTTCGCTTCCGGTTTACGCAAAGTAAACAAGCGTGATAAGCCTGTTCAAGCAAAGTTGGTGGATTTTATTTTATAATGTTATTTGTCATCCTTTTTTGTGTGTGTGGCACAACATTATTTTGTCATAAAGACATCTAAAAAATTTAATGGACATATGCACACTATGACGTGGACAATGTGGAAGTGACGCCAGCTGATAACAGTTCAGTTACCCAACTGCGTTCGGACAAATCCATAGGGTAAAGTGATCAAATTCCGACCGGTTCAGTCACATGCTTTGGTTCTCAACGAATTACTGTAGACTAACAGCATACCTATTTGATTCGCACAGTCAGTTGCTTTTGTCAGAATGTCTGTGATCGAATACAACGCCCGTCGTGTTTCTAAGTGCTGTTTTTCGTTCTGCCATCCATCCCTCTTTCCAGTTCAGACTGCCTTCACCTCTACACTCCATCACGCTCACTACGATCAGCTTCGGATCCACTCAATTTACGCATACCCAGATTCAAACTCTCGACTGTTGGCCGGCGTTCTTTCTCTGTCTCTGGACCTTGCAATTGGAATGAACTTCCTCTTTCGCTTCGTCAAGTTTCCACACTCAGCTCTTTCAAGTCTGACCTTGAAAACCCACCTCTTCCCAAAATAGCCTCCCTTCCCTGCCTCTTCCTTGGCTTCAGTTTCTCCAGTTATGCATGCGTGAGAATGACTGGTGCGAAAGCGCTTAGATTTGTCTATGCACAAGATTCAGCACTATATAAATACCATTATTATTATTATTCTGCAGAAGCCGTTAAAAAACTTTGGTGTGTTTGATCTAAATCCAACCGGGTGGATCTAAACCTGACCGATTTGGTCACTTAATTTGGTTCTCAAGGCATTACTGTCAACTGACAGCATATCAGTTTGGTTTGCAGTTTGTCTGTGATTGTAGAATCTCTGTCATGTTTCTGTGTCCTGATTTTAGTTCTTCAGAAGCCGTTAAGACCAGCCTGAACAAAACCCGACCATGTTGATCTAATGCTGACCAGAGTTCTGAATATGTGAACCTGTATCTGGATAATTATGGACTATGCTGGGACTGAAATTGACTGTAACTGCAACAGGGAGGGGGTTAGTTTGGGTTCCGCACAGGAGTGGGTCAACTGGTGTTGGCTCTGAACCATTTACCTGAAGCCAGTTGACGTGATATCAGGCAGGTTGTTCCACTCCCCTGTTGTAAATGTGCGTGTTTGTGTGTGCGCCTGCGCGTGTGTTTGTGTGTTGTGCAGTGTGTAAGAACTTGTATAGGGATCACACACACATACACACACACACGCGCGCACACACACTCACACACACACACACACACACACACACGTACATGTGTGTGTGTGTGTGTGTATCATCCCTATACCAAAATATAAAAATATATATGTACAAATATATATATATATATATGTATATAGCCAAGAAAGAGGATATATTCACTGGAAACAAAACACACACACACACACACACACACACACACACACACAGAATAAAGTCCACATTACATCTGAACTGCTCAGAATTAGATCCACCAATTAAAACAATGGATCTAACCTCGACCAATTTTGTCTGTCACTGCTTGGACAAAAATAGCCTTGAAACCAGCTGAAATGTAATGCAATCGTGCATTGACACAGTGATTTGGCGTTAAAACTGTCGTCAAGTAAGTCGCACACACATGGGGTGTTTTTCGCGCCACTATACATCACCATCGGTTTCCCGTGATGTTCACATTGGTCAAAATGATTGGTTTATTCCATTGATAAACTGAACAAGGATTTCCCAGGCTGCTGCCATGAACTAATCAGCATTGCTTGTCATGGGAAGAAGGTGACTGTGTAAAGCAGTCGGGTTTAGACCCATAAAAAATTGGTCGGAATTAGATCACCTTAACCTAATAATACATACACAACACCACATATGCTAAGCAGATGCCCGACCAGCAGCGTAATCCTGTGCGCTTAGTCAGGCCTTGAGAAAAAAAGGAGTATGTTTAGTGATTTATGTGATTAAGTAATAGTAATAGTGGTGTTGGTACATATATATACATATTTATATATATATATATATGTTTACATCTGGATAGTAGTTGTAGAAGTATTAGTGTAAGCACTGAGACATATGTTTACATCTAGATACACTATATATGTCTATGAGTGTAGGGACTGGCAGGTTGTCCGCCAAGGCCTCACAGCATTTTTTATGTTGCCTTCAATATCTGTCTCTTTTTCCTTTTTTGTGGGATGCGCATACAGTATTCTTCTTCTTCTTACCGTTCTCTACCGCCTTAATCATAATAAAGATTCTGTAGATTATAAGGGGGCTTTGCCTGTTGTTTGAGTCACTTGTGGTACAGTTTGCTGGTTCCGGGGATGCTGGGGGGATGGGGATTGGTGGGGAGCTGGGTGGGTGGGTGGGTGGGTGTGCAGGGGGGGGGGGGGGGGGATCAGATTTGGGACTTGAATCCTTCCAGGGTGGAGCTGAGGGCAACCTCAGCAGGAAGGCTGTTCCAATCAGATATTGTCCTGGGGAAGAAGGACTTCTGTCTGTATAGAGTCCTGCAGTTGGGGGGATGATACGTTGCTGGATGCGACTGTCAGGTTCCTTTGGGTGCAGAGGGGTTTTTGGAGGGTTTGTGGCACGTTTTGATGATGAGGCTTCCATTGTGGAATTTGTAGAAGTTCATAAGCTGTGCCCTTCTCCTTCACTCTATGAGGGGGGACCACTGAAGGGTCTCCAGCATGTCTTGTACACTGGAGGTTTTCCGATGTCGATGGGTGACCCAGCTTGGCGTTGGATTGTTTCCAGTTTCTTGATGTCCTCTGTGTAGGGGTCCCACACAGTGCTGGCATATTCAAGGGTTGGGCGGACAAGTGACAGGTAGGCTTGCTGCTTGATGCGCTGGGATCCTACCTTCATGTTCCTTCTCAGTAGGCCAAGAGTCTTGTTGGCACGGTTGGAGACATTGGAGATGTGTGGGCTCTGCCTGAGGTCAGAAGTGATGGTGATGCCAAGGTACTTTGACCTGCTGACTGTATCGAGGGTGTGGCCCCTGAGAGTGTAGTTTGTAAGTAGGGGGTTCCTCTTCCGGTTCACTCGCAGTCATTCATTCACTGTAATTCATTCGTCAAAGTCAAAAATTGTTCTTTTATTTAATTTGGTGCCGGAATGAAGGAGATTTTTAAACATATTAATATTCCATGTTTGGTTTCATTTGGTAGTGCATTCCATATTTGTTAACTAATGAATTTTTCCCTAGGTTTGTATTACAGTGTTCCTTACAAATTTTCATCACTGAGTTTCTTGTACTGTCATAATCAGACATTCTCACAAGATCACAAGATAATTTATTGTCCTTAAATGGAGATGCTTGATGTGGTGGCACACAGTTAAATTCTATATAGTACAAATATAGACATGCATAAGCCATTCAGCTAATTTGCATATGCTCAGAAGCACACAATCTCGGCTGCACCAAATATCCATATGTCCGCTATCAGTCTCCATTTCACACTCGTTATAAAAAAATATTAAAAACATGTAAAACGACCTTCAATATAAACAAGTAGGTTACAATAATAAATAAGCCCCAAAATCAAGGAGAGTTTATAACATAGATGAATAATCAAATACATAAATAATGGCAACAACAATAACAATATCAATAATAGTAATAATAATAATGATGATGCTAATAACAATAATAATGATAATCACAACAGTAATAATAATAACAACAATGATACTTCTACTACCACTACTACTACCACCACAATCACCACCACCACTACAACTACCAATAATAATAATAAATGAATGAATAAATGAAGACTCCTTGTCCTATACTAAAAACTAGGCACACCCTCAGATTAAAATATAACACTCAATACCTAAAAACTAACAGTAAATGCACTGCAGTATCAAAGAACACACACACACACACACACACACACACACACACACACACACACACCATTATCTAAGCTTAAGATGAAGAAGAATAAATCAGTAATACACGATGAAAAATAAAATGTGCACAGTCGTAGACACCCACATATATGTGTAGTAGTTCCGAAACAAAGTAAGAGTAAATTAGTAATACATGATGAAAAATATGAGAAATAAGCACAGTCAGTATAATGTCAGACCTACAGTTTGAAAAATATAGAAATAAGCACAATCTGAAAACAAATATAATCAGCATCTAAGACTTAAGATTAAAGATAAAACATGGTAAATGGAATTGCTCTCTACATCACAACATAATAGACCAGACCCAAGTTTAAAATTTCCAAAACTAAAATATCAAGCAAACACACACACGCACATGCACAGGTACGTGTGTGTGTGTGCGCGCACACACGTTTGCACACATACATCACACATAATTGAATGTGCACACCATAATTAAAAGTCAGTCAGCTCACTGAACCAGGCAGCCAGGCATCAACCCAGCAGATCAGTCAAAAACACTCACACAATCAGTGAGTCGATCCAGCATATAAAGGTGGTGAGGAGTGTCACAGTTCAGTAAACTGGGCAAGTGGATAAGGGTAAGGGAATGGGGAAGGAGGGTGAGGGGGAGTGCTGGGGGTGGGAATACAGTTCAATAAACGGGGAAAGGGGATGGGGTAAAGAAACAGGGATGGAGGGGGGAGGTAGCGCTGGAAGGTGGTGGGGGTGGGGGGTAACTTATCTAAATAAGTACTGGAATGGCAGATGGTGGCACCAGTTCAGACCTCATAGGTTCTTCCCCTCAACTCGTTCAGGCCTCTGATGGCGGACGGGATGAACGAGGCTCTGAAACGTGTTGTCCTGCACCACATCGACAGCAAGCGACCAGAGTCCCAATGTGAGGTGCAGTCTGACAGGGCAGGGTGCAGTGGATGGTCAGGATCCTGGAGAATAGCGCAGGCTTTTTTCAAGCATGACTTGGTGTAGGTGTCAGCAAGGGGGGTGACGTCCTGGCCAATGACCTTGGCTGCGGCTTAATCCTGTCCAGTCTGTCCCTGTCAGCTTTGCTGAGAGAGCTGAAACAACACAGCTGGTTGTACATGAGTACAGACTGGATTGTGGACTGGAAGAACAGGTTGAGGATGGTGTTGTTCACTCTGAACTGTCTGAGTTTCCTCAGAAAGTACAGGTGTTGGCTGGTTTTCTTGCAGCAGGCATCGATGTTGGGGGTTCACTCTAGCTTGTCATCGATGATTGTGCCAAGGTACTTATAAGTGTGCACAGTGTGCACTTCCTCGCCCTTGATGACAAGTGGGTCGATACTGTTAGAGTTCCTGCAGAAGTCAATCACCATCTCTTCTGTCTTGGCAGCGTTGAGCTCGAGGAAGTTCCTGTCACACCAGTCCACCAGCTCGCTGACCGCATCACGATACTGGGTTTCTTTTAGATGTGCTGGGGAGGGAACTTGACCAAACATGACAAAGACAGGTTGGAAAAAGTCATTAGAAAAGTGGAGGTGGAGAGGGGGGGATTGGGGGGGGGGGGGGGGGGGGGGGGTATCAGACAAGACACCTTTTGTGAATTGTACACTAGAAAACTGACTGATCACAACAATTTTGACAGACAAAACATGCCCACTACATAATGATATTTTTAGCAGATGGTCAGACATTAGTAGTAGACTCAGAGCTCCACGCACAAGAACATCTCGTTACATTGATTCATTCATTCCTACATCCATTCGCATACACAGTCAAAGTATGTGATACACTCACTCGTAGGACTATGAAACTAATCACCACCCCATCCCCCTGCACCTCCCCCACCCCCAGCAACACATGAACTTCACCATCAGGCGAGTGCATGTTTGCAGACATTATGCATGCATGTGGCACTGAGTGGCTGAGCATGGGCCGGCGATAGCGTGTGTGCGATCAAAAGTGATTTTAAAAATTCTTTTATTTATTTATTTTATTATTTTATTTTATTTTATTTTTTTTGTAGGGATTTCTTGTATCTTAATGTTAAATGTACTGAAATTATTGGCATGACATATATGCATGTTTGAGTGTGTGTGTGTGTGCATTTTACACATATATACAATTTATCTCCTGCATGTTTACATATATATATATTTGTTTTACAATACCTTATGGTCTTAATGTGTGTCTGCGCGCACGCATGTGTGTGTGTGTGTTTGTGTGTGTGTGTGTGTGTGTGTGTGTGAGTTCGTGTGTGTGTGTGTGTGTGTGTGTGTGCGTGTTGTGTGTGTGTGCATTTTACTTATAGATACGATCTCCTGGATGTTTATATATAGATGTATTGTACAATACCGTATGGTCTTAATATGTGTCTACACCTGCATGTGTGTGTGCATTTTATTTTAGTTGTATTTACCATTATTTGTTGGATGTTTCATATTTGTAAATATTGTTGTGCAATACCCAATTGTCTTAACGCGTGGATGTGTGTGTGTGTGTGTGGGGGGGGGGGGGGGGGGGGGGGGCGGGGGGGGAGCGCTTGTTTTAGTTTGTCGTCAGCTATTAGAATTCTTATTTGTCTAGTTTTAATCTCTTTTTGATCAATTTATGTTGGTATGTACAACGAGCCTGTGATTGCACAAGTTAATTTCCAAGTGGATTGATAAAGTGTTTTTGATTTGATGGAATGTTTTAGATGCATATCTGTCAGTAGTGTCCATGAAGGTCTTGGTTTGATTCTTGCTCTTGCCTTTTTCTCACAAGTTTGACTGGAAAATCAAACTGAGCATCTTGTCATTTAGATGAGATGATAAACCAAGGTCATGTGTGCAGCACTCACTTGAAGCACTGGGAGGTAACCCATGGCAACAAGAGTATTGTACTTTGGCAAAATTCTGCCGAAGAAATCCACATTGATAAGTCCACAAATATGCATGCACTCAAGGTATGACTAGCACGTTTGGTTATGCTGCAGTCAGGCATCTGCCCAATAGATGTTGTGTAACGAATAAGGATTAGTCCTTGGGATCAATCCAGGTATCAGTGCCAGGTGGGTTAAGAGTGGAGATTTTTTTCAATCTCCCAGGTAAAAATGTGCAGACTTGCTGCACATGCACAAAATTAAATAGGTACATTTTAAGGTCCAATAATGCAATTTAACGAAAACTTGCAAACCCTCTGAAATGGAGTGTTGCTGCCTACATCAGTTTATGAAGGGTGAGGGAGGGAGTCTGTGTTTGCATGGAGATAACTGATTGTAGACATGAATGTGTACTTGTTGCCAGATTGATAATTGTCTGTCAAGCAATTAAGTACAACTTTGCAAGACCTGCTATGGAAAGATAATTTATATGTTTGCCCAACTAGAAGTAAAAGATATTTCACATCTTACTGAATTTTGGCAGGTATTGCTGTCTCCCCATGTCCTTAAAATTCTAAGACACCAGTTTTATATTGTTAACAGTTGTTCTTGAAGGATTTCATAATAAATTTCAAATAATATTACTGTTCAATTATTTGTATTTTCTGTCCTACAGGTTTGGCTAAATTTCATGCACCACATCATGCCATCCTGTTTAATCAAGCTGGTGAATACTTGTGAGCAGTTGATGCAAGAGAGTGCAGGTCCATCACTATTAATGCTGCACAAAACCTTCACACTCTCATCAGGGAAGAGCGACTGGACATGACTCTAGAATTGGAGCAGCCAGGATTTTGAAGCTGCCCAGCTCTTTGCAGCCTCTGCTGCCATGGACTGTATCTGGAAACACCTGAAAATGGAATACGGCTGCCTACATCCGGACTAAAAGGCAGGGTAAACATGATCATATATGTAAAACTCCACTTGAAGACTGATAGAGATATGAGTGTACACATTTACATGTGTGTGTGACATTGTATGAGTTGTAATTCTGCACGTTCAAGTCTTTGTGCTTTTTTTTTGTTTGTTTTTTTTTGCTTTTTTTTATATATCTCTGTATGTTTGTGTGTGTGTTTGTATGTCTGTACACGTGAGTGTCTATGTGCATACATGTGTTGGTGTGCACATGCGTGTGTGCAAGTGTTTGCTTATGTGCTTATGTGTCCAGAGGGCTTTTATTAGGTGGAAGGGGGTTTGGGAGCGGGGCTATACACACTACTTAAACAGTATACATTTTTGACTCACTTGTGTAAACAAAGTGAGTCTATGTTTTAACCCGGTGTTTAGTTGTCTGTGTATGTGTGTGTGTGTGTCTGTGTGTCCGTGGTAAACTTTAACATTGACATTTTCTCTGCAAATACTTTGTCAGTTGACACCAAATTTGGCATAAAAAATAGGAAAAATTCAGTTCTTTCCAGTCATCGTGTTGAAAACAATATTGCACCTCTGGAATGGGCAAAAAAAAATTTTTCTAAAAAGAAGCCAAATTATATGCAAACTGAATTTACTGTTATATATATGTATTTTTTTTATTCTCTAAACTTGGCACTTTGATCTGGTATTCTGACACAACAACAAGAGCAGTCATTTTTATCATTTTTTGTTCAAACAGGAACTTCTTTTGCTAAACATGGAAGTTATATTTCTGGTTCATGTCTTTGCTGCAGATAGTAAAAAAAGGGAAATTCTGTAATTAATGCTAGGGGGTTAATTTGCTTTAAACTGATCTTTCTCATCTTAAACATTACATTTTGAAATTATACTTAATACATAAAAAGGTTGTGTGTTTTACTCTCAGTGTACAGGGCTTTCACTATGTTCATTCACCCAAGTGGTCTTTTTCGGAAAATACTAAAATCAATACTACGAGTGGACTTTATAGATCTATTGGCTGAACCCTGAAGGTCATGGGCAAAAATGAATTGCGTACACATGTTTATACATATTTAAAGCACGTGCTTATATTCCTTGCGAACTGAACGCGAAGGACGCCATTTTGTTTCAAGTTGTTGACCTGCCTGTTCAATCCTATATTCAATCAACAATACACGATAACATGTGATGGAAAGTTGGAGAAGGAGACTGTTAAATATTTATTCAGAGAAAGATTTGTGAACGCCTCATCACTAACTGGATTGTGCCCCAAACTGCCATAAAAATATCAACAAAATCAGTCGGAATTCACAGTTAAAAATAATAAACCATGAGAGTTAATACCCTTGGTGAAACGTAAAAATTTCCAGTCTTGACTTTTCTCAGAATGAAGTCCTTTTCACTTCATACGACGTTTAGAAGTACTGGTACTTGGCTGTACATGTTATTAGTTTAACAAAATACTCAATTTTCATATCAACTTTAAAACTATAAAACTAGAATGAACATAAAAGAGAAATTGAATCAACTGTGTCGTACATTCCTGGCGGGTGTAACTAAACTTGTACATCTATCTAGATCCAGAGAAAACGGCTAAATATTGCAGTGTGATTGCGGCGATAGCCACATCTCCTTTACTGCAGACTTAAAAAGAATTTTTAATTGCCCTTAAAGATTTTTTGAATGCCCAAGATACACCAGAATAACATGATTTAAACAGCGTTCTCATTGCAAATACCACAATCGATTTATCACCCTTTAAAAAAGCATGTTTAAATGTTATATTTTTGAATGTCAGTAAAGGAGCCATGATAGTGTAATGGATAAGACAGTTTCTTTTCATTCAAACACACGGGGTTTGAATCTGCTGTTAGGACTTTTTCTTTTCTTTTTCTTTTTCATTTAACCCGATGCTTTATAATAACAAATAGTGAAATACAGAACACATTTTAACGATTAGATTTTTTTTTTTAAAGTGTATCACAAGTGAGTCTTGAAGGCCTTGCCTCTCTTGTTTTCTCTTATATTGTAGTGAGCCTTTGTGAATTTCTATGTATAAATTATGTTTGCATGGACATTGTATGGTGTATCATTGTACACATGTACTTGTGTATGTTGCTAGGTTGGTAGCTATCATTCAAGCAGTAAAGTACAATGTGGCAAGACCTGCAATGGAATAATAATTGATGTGTTTACCCTGTCAAGAGTAAAAGACAATTCTTTTCATGCATGATTTTGGTGAGTATTACCACCTGACCCACAGAACAATAATTAATGTGTTTGCCCTGCCAAGAGTAAAAGGTAATCCCAGTCTTGCTGAATTCTGAAGGGTATTACCACTTCCCCATGTGTTTAAAAACCATGTTTATAAATACTATTAACAATTAATTAAAGAAGGTGTCTGTGTAGATTTCAGATCATTTCATAAGTGAATTATTTGTGTTTTCTGTTCTACAGGTTTGGCTAAATTTTATGCCTCACATCATGCCATCCTCTTAATCAAGCTGGTGAATACTAGAGAACAGCTGATGCAGGTGTCACTGGAAGAGTGCAGGTCTGTCACCCTTGATGCTGCACAAAACCTTTACACCCTCAAGATGAAAGAGCAATTGGACACGACTCTGGAACTGGAGCAGCCAGGATTTATTTTGAAGCTGCCCTTCTCCTTGCAGCCTATGCTATCACTTTGCTATGAACTGTTTCTGTTGTTTCTTGTCAAATGCACAGACAGTGGAAGTGCCAGCCTTTTAGATTTCCTTGTTTCTTAATTTTCTGCTTCTGTTTTAATTCATTTTTAAGTTTGATAATTTCATGGTATGCTTATTTACTGTTGACCAATTTATTTTTGTATTTTGTGTGTTTGTATAATCATCCAGTATCAGTTGTCTCTATATCTGTCACACCTGCATGTCCTTGAAGTCCTGCAAATCACCACAAATTCACAGCTTTCCTGATAGCTCTTTGAAATATCTGTTAAATCTGCCACGCTTTCATGTTCTTGCAAAAGTACAGATCTGGGAATACTTTGTCATCTGTGCCCACAGCTTGAAAGTTTAAAGGTCCATGCAGTGTCTTCATCTTCAGAACTGAATATTGCTCACTCAGTCATCCAGTTTGATTGTCTCTGTGTCAGTGTATGTATGAAAAAATGACCAGAAGTAGAGTGGTTACTCAATAGGTTGAATATCATATAGCCGTATAGTGTATGCATTCATATAAGAAAGGTAGAAAAGAAAGAAGTGGGAAGATGAAAACTTTTCATTTACATACATACATACATATATGTACAGGTGAAGTTTAACAGCCTATTGGCGTAATGCCCTTAAGGTCATGTTGTACAGACAAAAGTCTGATGGTAGTTGGTTGGCTATGGTTGTCACGACAGGAGTCACGTTGCCAAGTTGTGGTCAACTGCATTGTGTGGGGTTGGTTGTTAACTGCGGAGGTCAAAATGCTGGCTCAGCTGTAAACTATTAGCAGAGGCCATCTTCAGGGCCAATGGGCAGCAATCTTCACACACCGTCAATTACCCACATGTCCCAAAACGGCAGACCACTACCAGCAAGGAGAACAAGAAAGCCACGAACCGCCACCTGCTCTCCCACAGTTGCCTTCCTGAGTTCAGTGACCCTAGCGCAAGACTGCGGGAGAAAATCAACTCAGACCCGCCAACTCCCAAAGCAGCAGTAGCAATACATGAACTAAGACACGCAGGCTGCCAATGCTGGTGAGGATGGATATCGGCGCTGCCCCCAGACCATCAGCACGACCATGTATGAAGACCCCAAGGAGAAGCATAAGCAGCTTTGGCAATCCAAACTGCTAGGGACCCAAACCACTTAACAGGAGTCTTTGCCGTAGTTGCTGCAATCGCTTCCTTAAATCCTGTCCTGCAGCCGCGTTGTGCGAGTCTGTTCCATTTAGGGAGTTGTTTGTTTAACTATAATAAAGAGGTTGATTTTACTGTGGATATTGATGTTTTTAAGCCAGTTGTGCTTTACCTCTGTCAGATGATACTGATTTTATGTTGGCATCACTCAGGCTATACAGACTTTAATTTTTAAAATAAAAGTAATGTTTTAAAAAAAAAACTTACCCAAAAGCGATATTTTTGACAGAAATTGCAGTGTCATCCACATGACAGATATTGATTCATTAAAGGGCCATGATATATGAGCTGGCACATAAAAAGCAGTCCCTTTTACCCAGATGTGGTTTTTCAACTGTTCTTTGAAAATGAAGTGAGTGGAAAACACACACACACACACACACACACAAGGTTGTGAGGAGTAAGTTAGGTGGGGGTGTTTTGTTGTTGTTTTTTATGATGATATTGAAATAAACAACAACCATATTTCATGTCTTCCATTGATATATATCTTAGTCTACCAGACAGGAGAAAGCCCCAGTGTTAATGTTGAACCCTCCCCCCAACCCCTCCTGCCAACTGCCATGATACAGAGGTTGGTGTCCTGGAGAAATTTACAGGTGGAAAGTCTTTATGGGTTGTTGTTTTTTTGTTTTGTTTTTTTAAATAAGTAGATTTGTCTCCCTTGCACCAGTGCGTCTTGAAAGAAGGACTAATTTCACAGACTACTGATTGGCTCTTGTGCTTATATTTTTCACTGTCCTTTTATTTTTTTTGTAAACTGCCAGTGGTTGGAGACTGCAGGAGACTGTTAATGGCTGCTTTAAATACTGTGGTGGTCCATGTACTGATAACTTCTCTCTCTCTCTCTCTCTCTCTCTCTCTCTCTCTCTCTCTCTCTCTCTCTCTCTTATGCATAATGCATCTACAGTCTGGAGCAATGCCAGTCACAACCAGCTAAAAAAAATTAACTCATTACATAGACGAGCAGTTAAACTTATTCTACCCAACCACTCACTATCAACAGATGAGAAATTAACAAAACTGGAAATATTACCACTGTACAGGCAATTTGAATACAATAGAATAGTCCTCATGTTCAGAGTACACAACCACATGTCACCACTGTACCTCAGTGAATTTGTTCAAAGGGCAACAGAGCATTACGATTCAGATAATTATATTGTGCCTCGTGTGCGCATTGTACAAATCTAGCTTTGCATTTTTTGGACCATCTGTTTGGAACTCTTTTCCTACGTTCGTCAAGACAGGTAATTCATTATTGTCCTTCAAATCAAGGGTACGAAAACTTCTGCTCCACAAACAATAGACCCCCAAACCAAATATAACCGGCCTAAAAACATCATGCCCTTTTTGTGAAATGTATGCGCTGTCTATTCCTTTACATACACTGACATGTTTCATCTTATTGTCAACCTATTGTGATTTTCATGTATTACATGCATGCTATTGATTGGATGTTATTGCCTGCCACATCAACGTCAGATTTCTCATCACTGTTGTATATGTACAGTGGTATAACTATGTTTCTCTGCTCTGTTTATATTTTTTTTATTTCAGTCATGCCTCTTTTCTGTATTCACACACAAACAAACACACACACACACACACGCACACGCGCACACACACACACACACACAAGGTTGTAAAGAGTGAGTTAGGTGGGGGGGGGTTTATCATTTTTTTATGATGATGTTAAAAAAAACAAGATATTTCATGTCTTTCATTGATATTTATCTCAGTCTACATTATTGAAGACAGCAGAACCCACCCACCCCCCAGCCCCAGTGTTAATGTTGAACCCTTCCCTCTATCCCCCACCTGCCTACTTCCATGATACAGTGGTTGGTGTCCTGGACAAGTTCACTTGTGGAAAGTCATCTTTTACTTATCTAAGTAGATTTGTCTCCCTTGCACTGTTGCATTCCAGTGTGTCTTGAAAGAAGGATTAATTTCACACACTACTGACTGGCTCAGGTGCTTATATTTTCCACTGTCCTTTTAACTCTCACCATACGAACGGCGAAAGAGACGACGTTAACAGCGTTTCACCCCAATTACCATCATCAAAATATTGCAAGCGGAAGGCTCTTATACTGAAGACGTGAATGTTGACAAAGAATACCACAATTCTGACGACGGAAGCTAAAGGTTAGGTCATTCAGACAGCCACTGGACATCTGAGGGGTCTGTGTAGAGGAGAAGAGAGGACTGGCTGTACTGAGTGAGTTAATATACTGCCAGTGGTTGGAGACTGCAGGGAACTGTTAATGGCTGCTTTAAATACTGTGGTGGTCCATGCACTGATAACTTCTCTCTCTCTCTTTCGATCTCAATCTCACTCTGTCTTTCACACTCTCTCTCAAATTTTATCTCCCCATTTTTTCCTATGTTTGTGCATGCATGCACACGCACATGCACACACACACATACATACACACTGTATCCACACACACACACACACACACACAAGGTTGTAAAGAGTGAGTTAGGTGGGGGTTGGTTTTTTTATATCATTTTTTTATGATGATGTTAAAAAAGGCAAGATATTTTCATGTCTTTCATTGATATTTATCTCAGTCTACCTTATCGAAGACAGCAGAACCCACCCACCCCCCAGCCCCAGTGTTAATGTTGAACCCTTCCCTCTAACCCACACCTGGTCCATGCACTGATAACCTCTCTCTCTCTCTCTCTCTTTCGATCTCAGTCTCACTCTCTCTTTCACACTCTCACTCAAATTTTATCTCCCCATTTTTTCCTATGTTTGCGCGTGCATGCACACGCACTCGCACACACACACACACACACACACTGTATCCACACACACACACACACACACACACACAAGGTTGTAAAGAGTGAGTTAGGTGGGGGTTTTTATCATTTTTTTTATGATGATGTTAAAAAAAACCCCAAGATATTTCATGTTTTTCATTGATATTTATCTCAGTCTACCTTATCGAAGACAGCAGAACCCACCCCCCCCCCCCCAGCCCCAGTGTTAATGTTGAACCCTTCCCTCTAACCCACACCTGCCTACTTCCATGATACAGTGGTTGGTGTCCTGGACAAGTTCACTTGTGGAAAGTCATCTTTTATGTATCTTTTGATAAGAAGATTTGTCTCCCTTCCACTGTTGCATTCCAGTGTGTATTAAAAGAAGGATTAATTTCACACACTACTGATTGGCTCAGGTGCTTATATTTTCCACTGTCCTTTTAATCTTTTGTCAACTGCCAGTGGTTGGAGACTGCAGGGAACTGTTAATGGCTGCTTTAAATACTGTGGTGGTCCATGCACTGATAACTTCTTTTTCAGATAGTGCCATTTGATTAGAACAGGACAGTATATGGGGGAAGAGCTGTGTTATTTTCCATTCACCAGAGGGACGAAGATAAATAGAACTGATGTAGTGTTTGTTTTATTGTATGTCCATAAGTGTACTGTAGGCTGACAAGGAAAATCCATTCAAGTTATGTTATGTGTGTTCTGTTTTTTCGTTGTTGTATATCCATACATTGACTCAGGGAAAATTCATGCAAATTGTGTGTGTGTGTTCTTTGTGTGTGTGTGTGTGTATGTATCCATGCATAACAGTTTGATAAGGAAAATTCCATGCAACTGCATTGTTCTTTTGAAAAAAAATCCATGCGCAATAGGTTGACTCACAGAAAATCCATACAAGTTATGTGTGTGTGTTTGTGTTTATTGTGTTGTTTAGCAGATAATATCACATGTTCAGCATTTTTTAAATGACCCAGTACTTGCTTTTATTCAACCACTCAGCATAATGGCATAGGGAGGGTGGTGTATACTATGTGTTTCTGTAATAATCGCAGCTATGCATAATTAAAGTAATCTCTCTCTCTCTCTCTCTCTCTCTCTCTCTCTCTATATATATATATATATATATATATATATATATATGTGTGTGTGTGTGTGTGTATCTACATATCTATCTCTATATATAAATGTGTGTGTGTGTTTGTGTGTGGAGACAGACAGACAGAAAGTATGAAATTGAACATGCCTGCATTACTTTGGGCATGATGTTGAAACCTTTTTTTTTTCTTTTATTCTATTAATCATTGTTTCATATCTTCCACAGATACATCGATTCTTGATATACCTCACACAGATTATAGTTCATAATCATCTAACACACACACACACACACACACACTTGATATTCTTGGCCCCTAATCTAAGGGAGAGAACCAATAATTGTTTGCTTGATATGACTGCAGTTTCATCCCTTGTAGACTCATCTTGGCGTTGGTAGTGATCAATCATTTCCCCCACAGCAAGTGATCCAGGGACACTAATGATAGTTTAACGGCGCTCTCAATCATAGCAAGGAAAAAAAATCTCAACCCCACTGACTTCCTAAAGCTGCCCGTTCAGGATGAAGTAAAAAAAAAAAAGGAAGAAAACATGACAAAATGTAGTGAAAAAAGAAATGGTGGGAACTAATTGGAACACCTCATAAATAATCTTTGTATCTACGCCTGGGGATTCAAAAAGGGTGCGAGGGTGATCACAACGTGTTTTAGTCTTTCCCATTCAGTTGGAGTCCACATCTCACCACCACAACTTAGTGTAAGACCAACAATTATACCTAGTTTCTGTTTCGTGCCACGTTCTTTTGTTCCGGTTGCTACGAGTGGCAATCGACCGGCACTGAGAGAACAGAGAAGGCTGCGAAAAGAGAAGGAAACAGCCATTGGCAGAGTTACAGTGTGTTGTGAATCTAGAGCCAACCATGTCGACATAGGACCACAGCTCGGGGAAACAGCAGACACCAGCGAAGAAGGTGACCGATTTACTCTGAGGCTCCTGTCAGCAAGTACGCCGGCTGTTGCTACTACACTAGTTATCCACGCTCAGCTGATACTGAGCTGTCCTACAAACGCCTCCCTCCTGCCCTCTGGGTAAAGCCATGTAGCCGGGTTGGCTACGATCTTCGTTGGGCCAGCTTAGCAGACGATTTTTGTGACTCGCCGAAGGTTACCAAGGAAGTTGTAAATCGGTCACAAGTTATCTCCCTTTACAGGGAACCGTATGATGATTTTCATCAATTTGTTAAATTATAAACACTTCCTTATAGATGAGATTATAGTTTTGTGTTATGGAACTTCAGAACGATCATACTTCTCAACTGTAATGATATCATTTGGCCAGAAAGCCTATAACTTTTTAAAACTAATATTTATGTGAATGAGTTTTGGCGCGATCTTCGAAATCCACTCAGTTGAAACATACAAAATACCTTCGTTTTCTATAAATCGATATAGTTACCGTGGAATTTAGAATGTGCATTAAAATGTAAATGATTAAGCCTTCTTCTCGTGTACTGCTTTCCGTGTACACCTAAGTTATAGGCATGCGATGGTACGAAATGTCTGACGGCATTTCGGCGCCACAAAACTATCTCTTCTTCAAGCCATTGGAATTCGTCAGTGCCGATTTGAGCAAAATACGTTTTTACAATACCTACACATTTTTATATCGTGTCTTGCAGATGTTTGCATTTCCGTTATCAATCTGATTAGTATCGTGCATGTATAATTGTGTTGTAGTTGGTTTAAACGAAGTATTTCATTGTCGATCACAAGTGCCAAAAGCACCGCCAAGCGGTGCCGACACGGGAGCTATCCGCTGAGTTTTCTCTTGAATTTTTACATAAAAAATCTTTACTCTAGAAGCAGATTTTATAGATGATTTTTATATAGTTGGAAATTCAGGATGTTCAGTTACTTAATTGTTACAATTATATTACATATCGCGACGTATTAATTGTTGTAATGTACAAAAATGATACATGAACTCGTTAAAAGCTCGTTCATTCAGTGACTCTTTTTGTTTACAGTTTTTAACTACATTAATTTTGTAGAAAATGGTTTAGCTTAAGAAAATGCTCGTCTCTTGTAGTTTTGTGTGATATATAATATGTCTATGTTAGTTCCCCGAGCCGAAAGTCAGAAGCCGCTAAAATTGGTCAAACAAACACAAGCTTGGCCCCTCAAGGCTCGCGGAGGGCCGGTTTCGTGAGTTGCTTCGCGGCGCTGGCTTTGCGGTTCGGCGGGACAGAATATAAGGAGTGAGCGAGTGCCAGACAAAGGAGAACTCTCCTGGCCTGGAAGAATGAAAGAATAAAAGAAGAAAACCAGCGCACTGCCTTCCCGAGTCTACCTTGCCTGGCTGCAGCTCTCTTCTGCTAACACCTTCTACCTGTCTTCACCTTCTCCAACACCACCTTACCACCCCGTCACAGCCAGGTACAACTGATGCTAGTCAGCCATACACAGCGAACCATAACACCCTGCTATGAGTATGAGTATCACGTTATCTTAGTCGGAAAGAAAAAAATAGTAAATACGGAAATCAACTTCTTCTTTCATCGTTTTTCAACCAGTCATGTAACACTGTACAACGGTAAGGTGCCGGTCCGCTTTTTATTTTATTTTAATCAATTGTTCAGTTATAAATCATGTTTATTCGGCAGTCATAAAATAAATTGCATTTATCACTCCCACACGCACGCACTCGCGCGGCGCACACACACACACACACACACACACATGTACACATATGTAGCCCCCTACACACACTACACACCACCCGTCCACCCATTCATGGATGTAGGCCAAAATAGGGTGGGTAGGCCTAATTGCGAACGATCCAGTTGAAGCGACCAGCTCAACGTGTGTACCAGTTGTACAAATAGCAGGTCGCATCATTGATCGTCAAATGTAGAAGACAAAAATGACTGCAGGATTCTTCAAAGACAAAAAACACACTAAAGTTTATAAAAACCTTTTTGGTGGTGGCTGAATCCTCTTTGTACAGTGGGACACGACGTTTCGAACTATGTTTTGTGGCTGATGCTGAAGGCCTTCAGAGAAGCTTTCAGAGTGTCTTTGAAGCGCTTCTTTTGGCCTCCATGGGAGCGTTTGCCATGTTGGAGTTCGCCGAACAGCAGTTTCTTGGGGAGCCGGTGGTCTGGCATGCGAACTACATGGCCTGTCCAGCGCAGCTGGGCCTGCATGCATCAAGATGGTGTAGATGCTGGGCAAGTTTGCACGAGTGAGCACGTCTGTGTCAGGGATCTTCACTTGCCACTTTATGCCGAGAAGTTTTCTGAGGCTGGTGGTGTGGAAGTGGTTCAGCTTTTTGGCGTGGCGTTTGTAGACCGTCCATGATTCACATCCATAGAGCAGTGTGGTGAGAACTATGGCCTTGTATACTTTGAGCTTCGTCTCCAGGGTGATGCCTCTCCTGTTTCAAACGTTTTTATGGAGTCTGCCGAAGGCAGCGCTGGCTTTGGCGAGTCTGGCATTCACCTCGTCGTCGATGACATAACTGTGCCCAGGTATGTGAACTTGTCCACCGCGTTCAGTCGTTGCCCGTTGATGAAGATGTTTGGTTCAACGTAAGGCTTTCCTGGAGCTGGCTGGTGCATCACCTCAGTCTTCCTTGTGCTGATTGTGAGGCCAAAGTTGTCACAGGCAGCAGAGAACTTGTCAACGCTGTGTTGCATGTCAGCTTCGGAGGCAGCGTTGAGAGCACAGTCATCAGCAAACAGGAAGTCGTTGACGGTGTCTGTCCTCACCTTGGTCTGCTCAACTGTATGTGGGGGAGACCTACCGTTCTTTGGGCGAGCGCTTCTCCGAACACCTGAGGTCGATGAAGCTAGGCTACAACAATCCTGTCGACCAGCATTTTGCTGGCCCACACCACAGCTTCACCCATGCAAGAATCTCAGCTGTGTGGCAGAACCCCAGTGACAGCACGTACAGAAAGTACATGGAGAGCCGCGTCATTGACCGCTTGGGGACCGCACAGCCGAATGGATTGAACATCAGAGTCACTGACGTCTAGCGCCTGGGCCCTTCTGCCTTGATCTCTCTGTCCTTATTCTTTCTTTACCCCCTATCCCTCTTTTTAGAAGCAATATATATGTGTATGCATTTGTATGTATGTGTATATATGTGTGTGTATGTGTGTGTGTATATGTATGTGTGTGTATATATATTGTATGTGCATGTATGTGTGTATGTATATGTGTGTGTGTATATATATGTGTGTGAGTGTATGTGTATGGACGTATGAAAATGTGTATGTACATGTGTATGTATATATGTGTGTATATATATATTTGTGTGTGTGTGTGTATTGCACTGAATGGTGATCAGCAAGTGTTTAGTGTGCATGGCCCATCAAAACAGAAAGTAGTGAGATGTCATCACCCTTTTCTCACATAGGCTTTCCTATTCAAACTGTCCTCTTCTCATCACTTGACAACGGGCCTATGGTTCGAAACGTCGTGTCCCACTGTACAAAGAGGATTCAGCCACCACCAAAAAGGTTTTTATAAACTTTAGTTATTTTGTTGTCAAATGTAGCATTCTGTTTTTGAATGCTTTCTCCGATTAGCTGCACCAAAAAAGTTCGTCTATCCCTTCTTTTCAACGTTTTTTCAACGGTTGAAATAGCAGGGGTGTCTGAGGGTAATGCGAACGGGCAAGTGATCCACTGCAGTTGCGAACGATGGGTTTAGGTACACGGGGACAATTAATTAAAACAGAAGCACGTCTTGAACTCATTACACATAACATAATTATCATTGGAACATTGCACGAGACTGTTGTATTCTTGGTGTCGAAGTTCAAGTCGTCTTGCTTGCTTCCCTTGATTTTAGAGCACGTTGTGAGAGCACGTTTCGGAACTTGGTCGGCAGTGGTGCGCAAAAAGAAGAAAGAGCGCGGAAATAGCAAGAA
Organism: Babylonia areolata; assembly: GCF_041734735.1. Taxonomy (NCBI): domain Eukaryota; kingdom Metazoa; phylum Mollusca; class Gastropoda; order Neogastropoda; family Buccinidae; genus Babylonia; species Babylonia areolata. The sequence goes on from NC_134877.1 coordinate 40,965,654, forward strand.
ATGCTGATGTTTGATTGGTTCATAGAAATGAAGATTCATTGGGGTTTCAGAACGAAGTCGAAGCAGACGATAAATTGTGAAAGGTGTGTCGTGAGAACGCTTCGGAGTGGGGCGGTACACGAACCGTTCGCAATTACACGCTGTTCGCAGTTAGGCATACTTACTATGCAGCGTTTCAAACCGTACATAACTGAAGTCCTCTCTCTCTCTCTCTCTGTAGAGAAATTGTAACCTCGTGGTTCATTTTCCCTCCCAAGCCAGGTATACCAATTTTTATTTTATTTTTATTTTTTATTTTTATTTTTTTTTACTCTTTAATATTTTGTAATGTCATTTGGTCACTTAATCCTTTATGAAGGCTGTGGCCTGGTGAGAAAACCATTCGCATTCTCCCCCGCCCATCCCCGCCCTATATATTATATATATATATATATATATATATATATATATACATATGAAATATGTGTGTGTGAGAGAGAGGGAGGGGGAGAATTTGGACCCTACGATGAGTTTAATTTGGGGCCATTTGATTTCGAAGGGAGAGCTGTGTGTGTGAGTGAAGTTGTCGCGGTATGCTTTTGGGATACCAGTATAGTTAGTTCTCACGATCATTTAGTGTTGCCTATCTTGTGTGCCATAGCTTCCCCGACACGAGTTGATTCAGTGAATGGGTGGTGGAGATGATTACAGGCCCGTGGTGTAAGTTGCAAAACCGCACCGGCTGAGTCTCTATTGAAAAATGCCGGTGTGTAACCATCCTGATAACACAGCTTGTCAACGAATAACACTACATTCAACACGAGAACATACTGCAAGATTGCTTGCAGCTGTGACCGACACCCTTTTGTGAGAGACGAAGCGAAGAACGTTTCCGGACTCTGGCGAAACTCCGCTTAAGCAGAGCCTGTCAGCGAACACCTGTTGCGATTAACGTAAGAACCTGCCAGAATTGTTCTCTTGACGCAGACGTCGAAATGAAATTCGTGATGACTGTGTCATAAATCAGTCGTTTATGCAAAGGGAGAAAACTCCAGTTTCTGATTTGAGCCAAATTTGACTTCGAGTTTGTCAATGAACAGCCGATGGGAATCTGCAAGAATTTAAGAGTGGATTGGACCTGGCATTCTTGAAAGCTACGATATATTTATCTGTGCGAGGGATTTTTTTTTTTAAGTGACCTCCTACATGTCCTTTTGTTGATCTAACTTCTGACAAATCGGTCAAAATAACTGAAGACAGTTTTAGACGGTAGATGACAGAGAGAGAGAGAGAGAGTGTGTGTGTGTGTGGGTGGGGGAGGGTAGGGGGGGGGGAGGAGGAGGGGGTCTTAATTGTGACTCGATTAATTTCAGCTACTGAATTAAAGCAAGAGCCAGGGCCGCGGTGAGCCAGATCATCAGTTATTCATCTAGCAGATAGATGATTCGAAGCTGGCAACCTGTTATAGTTTTCGGCACTCCGTCTACTTGAGGAAAAGGTGGTTTCTTACTGTGGTCCGTGATTGTGCATAATTAGGCATTATATCCTGACTGCATGCGGCAATTGGGGCATGAGCGGATGTCCTTGTGTGGTCGACACGGGAGGGGACACAACACATACCGTATAATGCAAGACTTTAAACGGTGTGGTGAGTCTATTTATACGCATGATAATTTGTGTCCGCTTCTGTCCTGTCAGTGTCCGTCTGCTCAGAGATTGATGCAAGCATCTGCGGGCAACTCTGTGTGTGTGTGTGTGTGTGTGTGTGTGTGTGTGTGTGTGTGTGCCGTGAGCGCGCGTGCGCATATTTATGTACTTTATGTATGTGTGTGTGGTTCTGAGTGTATGCCTCTGTACATGTCAGTATGTGAGTCAGTGTGTGTGAATGTGTGCGTCTGTGTGTGTGTGTGCGCGCGCACGCTTATGTACCTACGTTATGTGTGTGTGCGTCTCTGTGTGGTTCTGAATATATGCCTCTTTACGTGTCGGTGTGTTTTTGAGTCACTGCGTAAAGTGTGTGTGTGTGTGTGTGTGTGTGTGTGCAGGCTCGTGCGCACTATAGGGAGTGGACAGAGAGGAATTGAAGGTTCTATCATTACCACTCGGAGGGGACTGATCTATAATATAAAAAAAAAAAATTATTGTTGACTCAACAGTCAGTTCATGTAGATGTTCTAATGTACCAAATACCCTTGCACTTGATCCAACAGATCTTTCTAAAAGTGGCAGCCTTAGCCGTGTATGTGTAGGACGTGTGAGTTTGATACGATAGTGCGAATACTGTGCCAACAGCTGACACGCTGCTGCCAAATCACCGATATTGCTCTCTCTGTCTCTCTCTGTCTCTCATTGAGTCTCTCTCTCTCTCTCTCTCTCTGCCCCCCCCCCCCCCCCCCCCCCCCCCCCCCGCCCCCCTATCTCTCTGAGTCTCGCTCCCACCCCCTCTTTCTCTATATATCTCTCTCTTGTGTTGGTTCAAAAGGCAAGGTATTGATTGCTTTTTGGAGGTATCTGTTTGCGATACGATCGGTTTTAGTTCCACTACTTCTGTACCGACAGACAACCAGGTGGAAGCGTCTAAAAAAAAAAACCACACACACAAAAAACAACAAAAAACAAAACAAAACAAACAAACAAACAAACCCTAAATGCTGAATGTGATTCATCCTGACCGACCGACTGCCTTTCTGTTTGAACTTAATTTACTGCATGTAAAGATCTTCGTCTGAACATTAACAAAGTAAATGTAATTGTTTTTAGAAAATGATTTTTTTTTTTTTTAGTAGGCCTGGAAATGAAAAAAAAATGATCTAGAAGTTGTGAATGAGTACAACTATTTGATCTTCATTTATCATTATTTTACAAGAATAACTTCAATAAGTATTGTAACGGAGTTGTTGGAGTTGCAAGACGAACAAGGTTGTTTTGAAAGTGTAAAGTATGTAAGGAAGCTAAGCGAAATGACTGAAACATGTTTCTGCTTTTGATACCCAAGTACACCTTTTCCTTTGTGTGCTGCAGACGTATATGGATGACAAAGGCTGAAAACTATTGAGAAAGTTCACACACTTGCAGTTAAACTCCTTCTTCTTCTTTGTTCGTGGGCTGCGATTCCCAGACGAGTGGGCATTCACGTGCCGTTTTTACCCCCGCCGTGTATGTAATTCGTGCGTATTAGATCTGATTACGGGATCTTTAACGTGCGTGTTAGATCATCTGGATGCGTATACACATGAAGGGGGGTTCAGGTACTAGCAAGTCTGCACATCTGTTGACCTTGGAAATCGGAAAAGTCTCCACCCTTTACCCACCAGGCTCCGTGACCAGGATTCGAACCCGGGGCCCTCAAATTGAAAGCCCAACGCTTTAACAACTCGGCTATTGCGCCCGTCATTTGGCAGTTAACTAGTTCTGATCTGAACTGAAGTACCTGACAGTTTGTCGATGTATAGAGAGATTGGTCGCTACCCATTGTATGTCAACAGTGCAGTCAGATGTATCAGATATGGCCAGGAACATCAAAAATGGACAAAATACTTCTCCCCAAGCAGGCATATATACCTACCATGCTGTTTACTCTGGAAAAAAAATGGTTAAAACAACAACAAAATGTTGGGTCTCTCGCGTGAAAGAAGTACTCTTTGGCCTGGGTTTGTATTCATCTGGCTGCAACAAGGAGTTGGTTGTGAAAAAAAAAAATCGGCTTTTTATTTCTCTGTTAAAACAACATCTGAAAGATAGTTATCTTCAATAATGGGAAAGCTCTGCACTGCAGAAAGATATGTAGGCTATGGTTACTAAAGAACATTTAAAACTGCTTTTGAGAGTGAAATATCTTTGATTTTGTGGACATAAAATGTTTCAGAGAGTGCATTATAAAGATATGCTTGGGACGATTACCTTTGAAACAAGTTGCATTTAACTATTTTAAACAATGATAGGGATAAACTTTGCAGCTTACGTGGAATCGCTAAGGATGAGTATGTATCTGTCCTTGTCTTTTAATTGTATTCCCAAATCAGAGACAAATTCCTGAACAAATACCTGGTCTACAGTCATACAAAATATATACAACTATTGCAGTTTTGTGATAGTAATCAGTGCATAAAGCAAGGAACATAGCAATTTCTTCTCATGCAATGTAAACAGGAATCAATTTTACAGTTAATGTAGGAACGTTGATGCCTTCTGTCAGCTTAGATAAACAACTGGGAATCTGCATTAGCTGGACATTTACAGTCTCACTGCTTGGAATATCATGTTTTCGTGTTGCTGCTTTTCGTTATTCAAAGCGTTTACAGCTTTGTCTCTGACTCAGGACAGGCGCTAAGTATCCTTATCAGTCAATAAATCAGTTTGTATTCTTCTTTGTTTCTGTGGGCCGTAGGCCTATGGAATATTATTTTCTTGTCTTGTCTCTATCGCTCTATCTCTCTGTCACTGTGATCTCTCTCTGTCTCTCTCTCTCTTTCTCACTCGCTCAATTAATTTTGTCTCCCCATGTCACACACACACACACACACGTATGTACCACCACCCCCCCTCAGCCCCCACACACATCACCTGTCCACCCACCCACGCACACACTTGTCCCCACCCCTAACCCCCACACACTATACAGACAGACAGAAAACGGTGACACAAACGCAAAGAGACTTCCTGACTGGCTCGTTTCGCCAGAAATTTGTTTTTGTTTTGATTTTCACTTGCAACTCGATACGCTTGATATGGCTTTTTACGCGTGTATGGGGATCTGCGGCCGATCCCTTTTGACACGAGTTTGACAGTATTGTTCGTAATATTTTGCACCTTTCTGCACCTACCGTACCCCGTGAGGAATTTGGGGGCTTAGATTAGCACACACAGAGAATCCGCAAAGTGTCAGGCTGGCGACGATTTTCTCAAACTTGCGGGATCAACGGAAGATGAGTTCCGCACTATGTTGTGAGTTGATTGATTGAATATATGTATATAGCTTTATCGGATAATCTGGCGTGGGAGGGGGCCGTGAGGGCAAGGCAAAGGCTGCGGAGGTGGGTTGAGGGGGGCTGGTGCGTGAAGAGGGGGAAGGTGGTGGGGAGGGGCAGAAGGAGTGATTTCCCAAGGGTTGTTCGTTCGTTTAAAGGTATTGTGTCTTCTCCATACCTTTATTGTTGTTGTTTGTTTGTTTTTTTAAAATTTATATATATATATTTTTTTTTTTACAATTTTATTTTTATTTTTTATTTTTTTGGCGGTGGCAAACTATTAGTTTGAGCGAGCACATGCTTTTTTTTTTCTTCTTTCTTTAATTTTTTCCTGGTTTCATTTGATATCACAGGATAAAAAAAAGCAACAAAAAAAACAACAACAACAACAGTATCTAGGACTTCACATGCTTTAGAACGACTGTGCTGTTTTCATGGTCAAGGAAACTTAATGTTCAACACAGTACTGAAGACCACAACACCAAAGGCATCGATCGTAACTGACCACAGGCGTCAGACTGGACAAGACTGTAGGGCAAGGCGATAAGGGTTTGTACTGTCAGCACCGACAGTCTCTGCCTGCACGCCAAACTGTGGTTCGTCGGACCCTGATTTCGCTTCACAAAACTGCATTTCTTCGATGGACAGAGACGAGATTTCCTTGAAGATTTGCTATCGGTTTACTGCGGTCGTCCCGACACGAAACTGAGCCCTGAGGTGTCTAACGCGTCCAAAAAAAACAACAACAACCCCCTCACCCCCTCCCCCACCAAAAGAAAACGCGGTCGAAAGTCGACGGACACTGCAGTAAACTACTATATAAAACGCCAAGAACATAGTGAACGCCCACCCGCCATTTGGGGTTAAGAAATGATTTTAAATGCCCACCCCCACTTCGAATGAAAATCATGAAATAATGAAAATCCAGTTTGCTATTTGTGACCGTGTTGCTTTACAAAGCAGAGCAGATTTATATATTAGGATGAACAACAGAATGTGATGGCCTACAGGTAACGCGTCCGCCTAGGAAGCGAGAGAATCTGAGCACGCTGGTTCGAATCACGGCTCAGCCGCCAATATTTTCTCCCCCTCCACTAGACTTTGAGTGGTGGCCGTCTGGACGCTAGTCATTCGGATGAGAGGATAAACCGAGGTCCCGTGTGCAGTATGCACTTAGCGCACGTAAAAGAACCCACGGCAACAAAAGGGTTGCTCCTGGCAAAATTCTGTTGAAAAATCCACTTCCATAAGAAAAACAAATAAAACTGCACGCAGGAAAACAAAAAAGGCGCTTTAGTGTAGAGATGCGCTCTCCCTGGGGAGAGAAGCCGGAATTTCACACTGTTGTGATAAAAAGAAATACAAAATACAAATATATATGGCGATGTTCATTAAAACAAGATAAGTGCGATGTTTGACCACTTGTAAGTAGGTGCCAGAAGGACTGCCACCTTCCCGTACTGATGGTGGCGTGTGCGTGGGATGGGAGGTGGGGTGAGAGCAGGGGATTGGCTGGTGGGGGCTTTTTTTTGTTTTTTTTGCTGCAACAAAGACGAGAGCAAGCAGCAGAAATGATCGGAGTTCAAACAAAACAACTGCACCAAGTGAAAGAAAAGTGTGACTGAGCAGATCTGTCAGCGCTGTGACAGACTTGAACAAGAGAGAGAGTGAGTGCGAGAGAGAATATAGATTTTCTGTCTTGTTACGTGATCGCTAGGAATGCATGCGAGTAAAGGTTGAGGGATTAAGATGCAGTCTATGTCACGAGGAGATTCGCTGTCAGACCTAGGATACCATGAAAAGGCGCAAGGACCCGCGACGATGGGTCATACCAAACCCCTATCGCCACACTTCTTGACAAACACTCCAAAGCCCTCTGGATTGTGTGTGTGTGTGTGTGTGTGCGTGTGTGTGTGTGTGTGTGTGTGTGTGTGTGTGTGTGTGTGTGTGTGTCTTGTGGAGATGTCCTTTTTTCACGCACACATATATATATATATTTACACCCAGCCATCTGGAAAATTGTCCAGAGGAAATTTTTCCTCTAAATTCTTTATTCCACTCTTTTCCTTCTCTGCAATGTTTGTTCCGTCTTGTCGTTCATTCACCTTTGCATTCCCAGATATTTACCTTATCCAATTTTCTCTCCTCCCCTTCGCCCCTTCCCCCAAGCCTCTCAACACCCCCATCCCTCCCCCCTCCCCATCCCGGTCCTCCACTTTCCCCAAAGCCATCTCATTTGCGAATCTTTGATTTGACGCTGACACCTGTACTGGAGGAAAGTGAGGAGATGTTCATTAACGATGGGATTGGGCAATGGCCTCACCGCTCTGCTGTCACTGCTAGTAGTTTGTACATATAGCGTTGCAACCACCGACTTGTTTTAAAAGGGGGTCATGGCTCCTGTTTGCTTGTTATGTCAAGCAGAATGGCGCAAAGAAAAAAAGAAAGAAAAAATGAGCTGTGTGCGGATTTTCTTGTGTGTGTGTGTGTGTGTGTGTGTGTGTGTGTGACAGACAGACAGAGAGACAGAGAGAGAAATGCGCTGTCTCTCGTTCTTGTTATTCCTAGTTTTGGTCGCCGTGGAACTAGAGCGTGTCTAAGTCGTTTCGAAAACATTGCCACCAGGCAGTCCAGTGTCCTTGGCTCTAAGGGATGTGGAGTATTCTGGGGGGTGGGTGGGGTGGGGAAAGGATAGTGGGGGCAAAGGAAGAAGTGAATGTGGGTCACATGTCGTAACAGAGTGGAAGAAGGGAAGGGGGCGGGGGAGGGGAGGGGAGACGGGGCGTTGCGATGAGAGCCTCGTGTTTAATGAGGTGTGACCGTCAAGACTGTGACAAAACCATGCTTAGACCCATGTAAGGGGGAAGAGGGGTGAGGTCTGTACACGCACACATAATTATATATATTTACACATAATTATGTTTATACACGCACACATGTGTGTGTGCTTGTATGTTTACGTGTGTGTGTGTGTGTGTGTGTGTGTGTGTGTGTGTGTGCAGACCTCACCCCTCCTCCGTGTGTGTGTGTGTGTGTGTGTGCGCACCTCACCCCTCTTCCCCTTACACAGACTACCATACCTTCCTCCCGATTCTTCTTGTTTCGCCTGCAGGCAGCTGCGTTCCAGGTTCATCCGTGTCTAAAGAGTGGGCGTTATTCACGTGTGTGGTTGTTATTCCACGCCAATTAGGGCAGCCATTTTCCCAGGACTGAACACTGGATGGGGTTCAGAGGGTAGGATGGTGGTTGTGGTGCATAGTGCGTGTGTTGGTCTTTCCACATCCCTTCGAACACTTACATGGATTTCGAAATGTTTGATGTATGCGTATTTCAACTTCTGCAAGTCTGCGCATGCAAACACACACACACACACACACACACACACACACACACACACACACACACACTGATGAAGAGAGGATAGCACGATAACAAATCTGCAATATCAAATGTTGGGCAGTGAGACGGAAAGCGTGCACCCACAGGCGCTAACCGGAATGGAAAGCAAGGACGTCACAAACCGGTTGGGGCCGGACGTGCATGCGTCTCGGGACCTGGTCATTTTCATCTGTCGCCGTGCCTGTTTTGTCTTACCACCCAGCGTAATAATGTTGTCGCCGGCGACAATATGTGCCGACTCTCAGTGCACATTATTAATTTAACGGCGACTAATTCGCCCGGTGAAAATATATGTCCCTCCAAAGGCAGCCCTATCTGAATCTACCGACACAGAAGACTTTGATACAAGCTCATGACGCTGAAGATAACTGAGTGGGTAGAGTGTCAGACTTGTTATCTGCGGATCCTGGGTTCGAATCCCTCTTGCGATTGAGTATGGAGATAAGATTAGATTATTTTTCGATCTGCAGATCAACATTATGAGGCCCAGGGGTGAAGACCTGCCAGTACCCTAATCCTCTTTGTGTGCACACACATATATAAGTTTCGATACGCCATGCCAAACATCCTGTAATCCACGTCACGGAAATAACATTTTGTAATGGGGATGTCGTATTTTCCTGTCATTGTTAGCATCATTATTACTATAATTAAAGACCCATTACACCCACCCATCCACACAAACATATATATACACATAAATAAATATATGTATGTATATATATATATATATATATATATATATATATATATATATATATATACAGAGAGAGAGAGAGAGGGGGGGTACACATAAATAAATATATGTACGGCAGGAACGAAGAACCGCCAATCTTGTCGATTTTGGGCCAGTATCTGAATGGTACCTCAGGTGTCTCAACTGTTCTGCGCCAAGTGGTCTTTGCCCTTTCTCTGTCACGTCTTCCTTCTGATGTCCAGTAAAGGTCTGTTTGGGCTGTCTCCATGACCTCTTGATTGCACTGAGCGAATAGTGGTTGATGAGATGGTATTGTGTTTGTTGGTTTCTTCTGTTGCTGTTTCCGTAAGAAAATTTCTCTTTTATTTTTATTATTATTATTTTTTTTTGTTGTCCTTTTTACGGGACCGGGTTATTAGCCCTGCGCCCAACGCCCAATCTGGAGGACTAATGGATCGCGCTTTGTCCTTCCTCTACACCCTTAGGCCTGTCCGGCTTGGGTGGCCCCATCAGGAGCATAAGTTCCCGACGGCATAGGGGTCTAGGGGTCCCTGAGGCTCACAAGCCCTCCATTACCCCTTACCACGGCAAGGTGGAAATCATTCACACGGAGATCATTCCCAACAATGCATCGGGTGACAACGCGTTCCGTTCGTCTAGTGTCCAAGGACCCCGGTAGGGTCTTTCCAGTGTCTATCGCTGGCCTATTTTGACACTTTCATAATGGACACTGGGACATAAGAGTACTTGGACATGTTACTTTGCACGTAGGCCTACACCCGAATCCTCATATTTACTTTTCATCATTTACAAGCAAGCAAGCACACACACAGACACACACGCTCGATCTCACGCGTGGATGTGCGCACATGCATACACCAAAAACAGAGGCACGCACGTAGCAAGCAGGCTTAAAATGCATTCACACACACACACACGGCTCGCCCGCACACACGCATGGACGTGCGCACGCGCACACACCAAGCACGGAGGCACACACAATCCCAAACCAAAAACGTACACTAATGCACTCAAGGTAGGTACATTTTGTTTCGGTTTTGTTTCAGCCTGTCCTATGTCCCACTCGTGCGCGCTCAAAGTGCAGCGAAGATGAGTATTATCTTGTGAACGTAGCACTCCAGGCAGTAATTATGAAGAGAGAGAAAGAGAGAGAGAGAGAGAGAACCAACGGGTGCATGCACCTACCAAAACACACAAATCCAAATTGCGGGCACTTTGCTGCTCACCGGGAGTGAGTTGGCTTGTTATGTCTTTTTAACATTGGTCCTTGGCTCATGCCTTCTTTCTTGATACTACGTCTATACACCAGGGTCATGCTACGGTTGTAGACAACTATAATCATCCGAACAACCATCAATTTGTTTGGAAAAAAAAAGAAAAAAAGAGAGAGAGAAAACACACACACACACACACACACACACGAAGAAACTAGGGTGGGTTATGTAATTAGCGTGAAAGCCAATAATCATTCGTTTCATTTGAATGTACTTAGCGTGTAAGCCTAAAATATATCTGCCACTTGAATTGCAACTTTCACATGCTTTGTATGAGCTCTGAGATTTACCAGTGGAATCTCCCAGAGCACCTCACTGGCACACACACACGCACACACACAGAGTATACTCTGACACGCACGCATGCTCTCTCTTTCTCTCTCTCTCATAGACATACCCCCCCCCCCCTTCTTCAATGAGGCAAATCGGTGCGCAGTGGCAAATTATCATGTGTACTTGGGCACGATGCTGCTATGATCGTATATTTCATTTAAGTCAGTATGTCGTACCTGCATCAAAGACTGTATTACGGAACTGTACGTTTCCTTCAAGTCAGTCTGTATGGTTTGGCTGTATAGTGCCTGTTTTGTCAAGATCTTTAGTTGCGGTCACAATGTACTGACCTCAACTATATTTCCGTTTGTAGCTCATCCCGAGTCTCCCATACACAACCACACTAGTTTCGTCTGCCGCAGTTCCAGAGCCGGCAGTTTACAAGGAGCGCCCGATGTTAGGTCGCCAGGAGGCCACACACCAGAGGCGACCCTGAACTGCCGCTGAGTCATATCATTGGTGTTTACTGGTGTGTGCTCTGATTAAGCAGGCGCAGGACATCACTTACTAAGCTCCTTACTGATGACAATAATCATTAATAAGGCACGGAACCAGACTTAGGGAACATCTCCCCGAGAGTGGGGACCACCTCCACGGCTCCCTCAAACGTGCCGACACCGAAGGCTTTGACAAGAACTCACCACAAGCATGGATGTGGAGTGGAAATCGAAACTGGGGTCACCATGAGAGGAGGGCATGAAAGGCTACCGAATCTGGGACATTTCCCCCGCATTATTGATGATGAATAATGGTTGTCTCTCGTGAGCTGATGATGTATGATGATGATAACGATACCGACACCGTTTTGGTCCAGTTGGTCTTGGGACTACGTGACAAGGTTGTACGCTACGCTTCTTTCATAACAAAATCGCGGTGTGAACCAGGCCTGAGAGATACAGACACCTGAAATGTTAGAAAGTTAAGCAATACTCCCAAAGACACATCCGTATAGGCCCAGTCTTCATTCCAGTTTATTCATTCATTGATTTGATGACTTATCTATTTATTTATGTATCCTTTTCTTTCTCAAGACTTGACTATGTGCGTTGGGTTACGCTGCTGGTCAGGCAACTGCTTAGCAGATGTGGTGTAGCGTGTATGGATTCGTCGGAACGCTGTGACGCCTCCTTGAGTAACCGAACCGAAACCGAATTCCCATTTTAGTCCATAGCAAACTGTGGGAAAGAGCGGCCACAAACCAATAACTCCCCACCTCTGATGTTGTTCGAACAGGCGTTCTTCCAGTCGTCAGTCCGCGACACTAATCACTTCGCCACGACGGCTGGTCTCTCTCTGTGTGTGTGTGTGTGTGTGTGTGTGTGTGTGTGTGTGTGTGTGTGTGTGTGTGTGTGTGTGTGTGTGTGTTTCATGTTTTCTGCGACTTAAAAAAGTTATCTGACAATATATGTCTGTATGTTTGCCTACTTAACACAAACCCTCGCATGCGCGTTCTTCGATAAAGTCGCCATCCCCCATCCTCTGTGTGTGTGTGTGTGTGTGTGTGTGTGTGTGTGTGTGTATGTGCGTGCGTGCGTGCTCTTCTACCCTCACCCACACTCAAACCCTTTATCTCTCTCATAATGACAAGCGCAACCTGAAATTCCTGGGTTCGGTTCTGGTATCGGCACCTGCTGGGTTAGGTGTGCAGATTCTTCCGATCTTCCAGGTCAGCATGATTGTGCGCCGACCTAATTTTGTCTTCATACCCTTGTTACGTGTACACATACAGGAGTTTACACACGGCAAATATCCCGAAATCCACGTCATTGTTCGATGGGTTATGGAAACACCGAATATACCCAACATACACCACTCCAGAAAACGGAGTATGGCTACCTACGAAGTGGGTAAAACGGGTCATACACGTAAAATCGCTATCGTAGATACGAGTGAGCCTCGGAATCAATATGCAGATTCCGGCCAACGCAGAAAGAAAGAAAGAGAATATTCAGAAAGCTGAATGAAACATAGACATACATTTGGACAGTAAGATTTCTTTGTTGCCCCATCTTCTTCATTGCATAATTCATATTTTGACACTGTCAAATAAAATCCAGTTTAAACTAACAATCTTTTAGTAAGAAGAGAATGTAATCAAGCGACATGTACGGGACGTTTCAGTTGATACGAGGTAATGTTGTGGAGAAAAAAATAATATAAAAACAGAAAAATGGAAAAAGAACCTACGCATTGACGACTTTGCTATTCGTATTCGGCTAGCCGTGCCCGTTTTTACCTGGGCAGTGTTGCCTGAGGCAATCTTTGCAGTGTCAAGTTTGCTTAAGAATATGGAATCTACTGTGGAGTTTCTTAACGATAAGCAAACTTAACGCTGGATGTGACACGGAGAGAGAGAGAGAGAGGGGGTTGTGGGTTTGGCTATCTCAGTGGCTCAGTTGTTTGATAGCCGTTTGGCTACCTCAGTGGCTCAGTTGTTTGAGCGCCGAGTACGCGGTCAAAATGTCAGTTCGAGCACAGGCAATTGTATTGATGATATTGGAGTCTTTGGTTCGAATCACAGACATCAAACATGAAACTTTTGCCAACTTTAGCGTGTTGTCATTCCAGTGGCAGTGTAGTGTCAGATATGATTCCACCCACCCCGACCCCACCCCCAGTTTTCTGGGATGGTTATCCCCGTGTGTCGTCCCTATCACCCCAGGTGGGTGTCGACGTTAGACCCTTTGTAACTGAATAACAACTGGCCGGCAGATCGACAAAGAACGGCCTGCGGAGCTCATGCAAGCTTTGTCAGTCAGCCAGTCCCACCACACACGCTCGCACGCAGTCCACCACACAGCAAACAAATTACGCACGCGCGTACACACGCACTCACACACACACACACACACCACATCTCATGTGACTGAAACAGAAACTTGCCCGCGGCGCCCAGTCGACGGGCCTTCATAGCAGTCTCACTCGCGCACTCATGTGTCAACGGAAGAACAACGGAAGGGGGGAAAAAAAGACAACATAAGGCAAGACGTAGGGTCGGAAGTGACAGTCACAGATTTTTACCTGCCAGGGGAAGAGAGAGCGTCACAACCTGGGGTCAGGGAGCACAACACAACTGAACGACTGGCTATGTTTAGATAGGTAGGTGGATTTCGTTACCTGCGCAGTGCTGTGATGTTGTTGTTTAATCGACTATAAAGAAATTTGAAAAAAAAAACACCCAAAAACTAAGTGTGTGTGTGTGTGTGTGTGTGTGACGTGAAATGTGTGTCAGTGTTGCAGTGAAAAAGCAGGTTGTCATAGTGTATTAACTATAAACTTTGCGCGCCAAAGAGAAAGGAGAACCAGCTTCAGAATAAACAAAGCACGCGTGAAAAAATCACTTTCGTGTTTCTTCTCTCGCACAAAGGAGTCTCCAGTTGTGAAATCTGTAATGAAGTTGTAAACTTTAATGTTTTGCCATCTTCTTCCTTCCCTTCTCTCTCTCTCTCTCTCTCTCTCTGTTTTCTCCTCCCGAAGAAAGCTAATGGTATAGGACGTTCCGAGGTCGAAAGCAAATAGTTGTCACATGAGTTAGCCGACTCTGGCGGACATAGTGTACAGCATGACACACACATGCATATTTATCTCTGGAAGAAACACTTGAAACGCCTTCAACTAGCCGCTACACAAAAAGGCAGTCAGTCCGTCAGGATCAATCAATCCAGCATTTACATTTTCTTTAGATGCTTCTTTCTGGTTGTACGAAATTGTAGAACAAAAATTGATCATTTCGCCATTTAGAAGCTTCCCAAAAGCAGTCAATGCCTTGGCTTTTGAACCAACATAAGAGAGAGAGAGAATCACAGCCAGAAAGCTTACAAGAGATCAGCATGAGCTTGCAATGTGTGGTGTGTGGTGTACGTTCAAGAAAGCATGCGTGTTGATGTGCTGTGTGTGTGTGTGTGTGTGTGTGTGTGTGTGTGTGTGTGTGTGTTTGAATTCATTTACTCAATGTTAATAGCTTATTTTATTTTATTCCCCCCACCCCCTCCCCGCAGTGATTGTGTTACATTTGGCACGGTAAACACAAGTTGTGTAGAAAGTAAGATATACACTGACAGTTTGTCGACAAGTTTTGAAATATTAAATGCAAATATTTCGGAAAAATGGATGTGCACGCGAATGTTATCTGCTCAAAACTTATTAGTTCCTGCCGTTTTGCTCTTCATTTATCACTTATCCCCTTACATTGTTTTCATTTCGATTGTGCCAGTGTTCTGGTTATCATAACATGTACATACAACACGAGTTTTAAAAATGCAGACATTACTGATTTTCTTCATTGTTTGAAAATAACACATTGCTCATTCTTTCGACAGTGAGTTTTACGTACAGTGAGCTGTTCATTGTCGTCAAGATGCAGTTCAACTTACAGGTAGTTTTAACATTGAAAGAAAATGCCGATTCGTTCAACGATGAGTTTTAAAATGCAAACATTGCTGATTTCGAAGCGTGAGGAAGGTACAGAACCGCGTTCACCAGCAAGAATGCTCCATTTTTCCGACAACGTTTCGTCTACAAGCTGTGACTTCATTTCGACTTGTTCCGTACAAAGTGACGGGGTGATCCTAACAGAAACAGTTTGAGGTGTATGTACCAGTTCAAGAGCAACGGGTGAACGTTTTGCAACAACGAAAACGCGTCAGCGTCTGTGTGAAAGGGGTCGAAGGGTCGAGTACACCGTATATAAGTCTGGACCAAGGTTATAAACATATCCTTGGCCTTGAGGGTGTAGACGCCAATACGTCGTTAAACTCCAACAACACGATAAATATGCAGCACACATAACATGCCACCAGCGACCAATGCATGGTCCCTTGACTTGTGGGTCTACTGGAACGTTGCTCGACAAGTAAAGAGGAACTGTGAGGTGATATGGCCTTGGCACAGGAAAAGATTTATTACCTTCAGCCAAACGATGCCTGCGTCGAGTTTTTGACTCACTTGTGTAAACAATGTTTTAACCCGGTGTTCGGTTGTCTGTGTGTGTCTGTGTCTGTGTCTGTATGTCTGTGGTAAACTCAGCTTTAACATTGACATTTTCTCTGCAAATACTTTGTCAGTTGACACCAAATTAGGCATAAAAATAGGAAAAATTCAGTTCTTTCCAGTCATCTTGTTTAAAACAATATTGCGCTTCTGGGATGGGCACAAAAAAATTAAAAAAATGAAGCCTAAGTATATGCAAACTGCATTTACTGTTATATTTATATTTTTTGTATTCTCTAAACTTGGCACTTTGATCTGATATTCTGACCCAACAACAAGGGCAGTCATTATTATCATTTTTTGTTCAAACAGGAACTTCTTTTGCTAAGCATGGAAATGTTATTTATTTTGCAAGCGTTTTGGTGCAGATAGTAAAAAAGGGAAATTACTCTGTAATTAATGGTAGGGGACTTAATTTGCTTTAAACTGATCTTTTTGAAATTATACTCAATACATAAAAAGTTTGGATTTTTTTTAAGTGTATCACAAGTGAGTCTTGAAGGCCTTGCCTCTCTTGTTTGTTTGTTTTTTTGTTTTTTTTTCTCAATGTTCATGTTCAGCTGAAATGTTTTACTGCGCTTTTCACCTGGGTATAACGGGTGGGCTTACGGACGTACGTACTGTCATAAATGCGCTTGTGTGGTCAACGAGATACTTTACATCGCCGGTGTCATGGGTACTTAAGAAGTTGTAAAGTGTTTTATTTTCTGGTGAGACCATTCTTCCTCCTCACTTTGTGAACACATTGACCGTTAGGTAGAACGGCAGGTGAAAAAGTCATTAATCTTTCAACCATTCTCACGGCGGAAAAAAGCTCTGTGTGTCTGTTGGGAGGGGGGTTGTAATGGTTGAATGTTATGGTTAAAGTGCTTTTGCGGGGGGGAAAAGTCTGAACGGAAAAGTGGAACGGTACGAAGAAAAAGGGACGGACATTTCTACGAATTTGTTTTAAAACAGAATATTTTTTTAGCGTGTTTTACCATTGCAAACAAACTTGCTTTCAACAATTCAACAGGTATTCACTTGCTACGTTGTTTGAAACATACAAAAACACGTCATTTCAGCCACGATTGAAAAAAGGGATACTCCTAATTCGTCAATAGGCTCATATGTTTCATTGGTTAAGGAACAGCAACACAAAAAAACAACAAAAAACCGATTGTGCGGTGTGTTTGCCTGCGCTGGGCAATGGGTTGCTTTGTTTGCAAGGCCGGAAAAAGCAGACACTTCAAGCGCGAATAAAAGTGAATTAAGATCAAAAGTGGACCAACCCCCCTCCCCCCAGCCCCACCACCCCCCAGTCCCCTCCCGCCCCTCCAAACCAACCAACCAACCAAACAAACAACAACAAAAAATGGCAAAGCAAAACAATAAAAAACAAATGCAATAGTCGTTAATGAATAATATCACTGCGGGGATTTAAGGGGGGAAAAACCCTCATTTCCTAAAAATAAAAAAAATAAAAAAAATAAAAAGTAAATAAAAATAAATAATAATAATAATAATAAACTGGACAAAATCACGCATAGATTTTCAGTTTCGGTTTCTCAGGGAGACGTCACTGCGTTCGAACAAAGCCATATACGCTACCCCACATCTGCCTAGCAGATGCCCTACAGCAGCATAATCCAACGTGCTTGTCATGCCTTGAGTGCATGCTTTTATTTCTATGTACCTGTCAGAGTGGATTTCTTTTTATATAGTTTTGCTAGAGGACAACACTTTGGTTGCCATGGGTTCTTTTGCAGTGCGCCAAGTGCGTGCTGCACACGGGACCTCGATTTATCGTCTCATCCGGAAGATTAGACGCTCAGTTTGATTTTCCAGTCAAACTTGGGAGAAAGGGCGAGAGCGGGATTCGAACCCACACCCTTGCTGACTCTCTGTATCGGCAGCTGAGCATCTTAACCATTCTTGACCTTCCAGAATAGAATAGAACAGAGTGTGGGTTATTACAAAGTGTACCAGGGTCACAAGGAGTAGTTTGGGGGACAGTAAATAAAAAGTACAAACATTAATTGTACATTATATACAAATACAAGTATTTCAGGAATTTAGTTCGACATAATACGATTACGTATTGGTGCACGCGAATGCGCTCACATACACACACACAGGGTATCAACGCGCATGCTGTCTTGAACGCACTCTACACATTGTATATGAGTATGGGGAAATGGTCTCTGGTTGTACAATTCTGTCTTATTCATTTTATGTTGGTTTTGGAAACGAGGCATTTGATGCTTTTCGGAAAAAAAATGTCTTGGCGATACGATTTTTTTTTTTTTTAATTCTTAAACTTCTGTACCGATGACCAGAGGAAAGCATCTTAAAGAAAAGAAAAGAAAGCTGAATGTGATTCATCCTGACTTTATGTCTTTATGTGTTTTTATCTTGTTGTAGGTCTTTGTTTCTCATGATATGGTAGATCAGACACAGTAATCTTGGTGGCATTTGATGTTTACTTCATTTCATAACAATCCTGTTTGTGCCATACAATGTTTCCATACTAAATAGTGTTTTCTGGCTCTTATACATAACCGAAATCAACTGTAACGTACATGACTGGTGAAAACAGTGATCGACAACACAAACTCTATTGTTTGCAGTGTCAGCATGCCTGGATTTGTGTCCTTGTTGACAATGATCATGTCCAGAGAGCAATAGTCGCTAGCACACCTTGAGCTCATAAGTATTTGCTTTCTTCTTTCTCTTCTTCTTCATTTGCTCTTCATTCAACTCAGTTGACACACACGCCGTGCACGCCCACGCCCATCCTGGCTCCACCCACCCACACACAGCAGTACGTGCGCGCTGACACTATACCTTTCTGTGCCACTAAATATTTTGTTGATGATAACGACATCTTCAAATCTCATTTCGAAGTATCGAGAAAACAATCCCCCAGAGTCAGATCAGCTGAAATAAATTATCGAGTCGGCTCTTTGCTAACAAATTGATATCAGTGAGAAGATCCTCTTCAGTTACTCCGCCGTTAATTTACAAATTGTCGCTGATAAAGTCTTGGAGTCGACTAACTAATCTATTGATTTTTGTTTCAGGTTCATCATCTCCATCGGCACCATCATCATCGCCAGGAAAGGGAGAAAGGGGAGCTCACCAACACGGTTACGTCACATCCTGACAGTACCGTGTTTAAAGCAGACGACTTGCGGATCAGGCGACAGTGTGTGCGTGTGTGTCAGTCCCTGGCTGTGCAGCAGCGCTTCGCCGACTGACAAGTGGGATTGCCTGCGATCTATTTAGAACTTTGAAAACTTTGCGACTTTATTTTCATTGCCTCCGTTTTCCCCGTCGTTCCGAAAGATGTGGCTGCAAATAATCTCACTTCTTTTTGCTCATGGTGAGTATTACTGAGAGAGAGAGAGAGAGAGAGAGAGAGAGAGAGAGAGAGATTGTATGTTCGTATTGTTATTGCTGTTGTTGTCTTTCTCCTTCTCCTTCTCCCCTCCTCTCTCACCCCCATCCTCCTTATATATATATATATATATATATATATATATATATATATATATACACACACACATATATAAACATATGTGTGTGTGTGTGTGTGTAATATATACACATACATATGTGTGTGTGTGTGTGTGTGTGTGTGTGTAATATATATATACATACATACATGTGTGTGTGTGTGTGTGTGTGTGTGATGCCGACCTTTTCTGGTGAATAAAAGTATGACCTCATAAGCATCACCTTGCATGTTACGCTATTTATGCATTTTTGTGCTAATACCTTGTTTCCATGGAAACACTTTCTACCGGCTGTCTGTGCGCACTTGCGCGCACAAATGTTTCTCTGCATTTATCAAAATAACTGCATTAATATTCTAAGGTAAACGATTTAAATGTCAAGAGCTTCCGAGAGCTATATGAATCACTTCATTCTGTCCAAATTATTATCCGAAATATTTTTGCTCCTCTCTCTCTCTCTCTCTCTCTCTCTGTGTCTCTCTTCCTAAGATGTGGCAGTCTAAAAAAATTGCTAAAGGTATATGAATCAACGCATCGTTAATTCCTGCTGTAATTTTGACACCCGTACAGTGTGATTCACTAAATTCTACGTTGACTCACTGTGAATCATACTGAAATGATGATAAAAATGACAAAAACCGGCAAAAACAAACAAAAATAAACAGCAACAGACAGCTAAATAAACACGAAGTTTAGAATAATAATCACTAGATCAAACATTCATATTCGGATAAATGACAAAGTTAATTATCTGATATAGTTCAGGACCGACAGACAATACGAATATTTGAAATGCCGACTGATTTGCGGCCGTTTTGGATGGAAAGTGTCTGAATCCACAATCCGTTCCCCAAAATGAATAGACAGATGAATGAATAAATCAATGAATAAAAATATAAATGAGATGATAATAAAATAAAATAAGCCAAAAATTGTTGAACAAGCCACAAAGACACTGACATGCTGGTGAGATGGCGGCCGAAGAGTCGGGGACACACGGTATAAAATATGTCAATACTTTGTTTCAGTTATTCATCGCTATATAAATGGAAACATTAATTAAACCGACTGGACCAGGATATTTCGTGACCCAGTTGATCTGGCTATAGAATATCAGTTAGACAAATATAATCTTGACCCGGATTCATAATTACTCTACCGCAATTAGATCTCTTATCAGATATCCGGTAATTTATCGGAGAGTCATTGGGATGCTAATGTTGCTGTTCATGACAGGACTACAGCGATGCGTCATTTCGTGTACTGTTTTCCAAAACTGCCAGGGCTACAACACAGAAAGCAGCTGCGAAATATCCACAGTAAGAGTGGCATAATTCAGCACTGGCGAAGAAATGAATCAGTGAAATCTGGTCAGTCTCACACTGCTGATAACATAAAAAAAACAACAACTACAACTAATAAATAAGTAATATTCGTAATAGACACTTTGATAAAAATCATCATGAATCAAACGTACCTTGTTCTGCTTTTGTTGCACAAACCGAGGAAAGGAACTGATTGCAGTAATGATTATTTTAAGTAGGTTGAGAAAGAAAGTGGTCTACCTTTAACATTTCCAAAAAGTAGAACGAGCAAAACATCGCAGCGTCATTTATCCTGATTT
This sequence comes from Babylonia areolata, assembly GCF_041734735.1. Taxonomy (NCBI): domain Eukaryota; kingdom Metazoa; phylum Mollusca; class Gastropoda; order Neogastropoda; family Buccinidae; genus Babylonia; species Babylonia areolata. Next base: position 40,986,434 of record NC_134877.1, read on the forward strand.
TATGACGTCATCTGAATTCACGTTTACACTGTTTAGCACAGCATGCTCTTGTAGCATCTCGTTGGAAAGCTTTTGTGTCAATGAATACAACTTACAAAATCCAAATGACGCAAAATGGAGCAATCATTCCTTGAAATATACTGACATGTACACCAACAGAAGTGTGTCGAAGCAGCGTTAAAGCGAACTTTTATTAAGTTCAACTTTAAAAGTAGGTTGAAAGTAGCCCATTAAAAGTACCGATTTTTTTCCAATGTGCAATGTGCATATATACAATGCGTGTAATTATACCCACATAGACGTTAACCAACTCTGCTTTACTTTATTTGCAGTTTACTTTTGCACATGTGGAACAGAGAATTCTGAAGCCTACTTGTACAACACAGGTCTTGAGTCTAGAAAGAAAAAAGAAAAGAAAGTTCTCTCCGCACAGTCCAGTCATAATTAAAGACAATACGAGAAAAGGCACAAGAAGCAATAATAAACGATTAAACAATTTGCTATAATAAAGTATTAAAAAAAGAAAAAGAAAAAAAAAGAGAATAAAAATAAACACGAGAAAGAGAGAAATAACAGTTGGCGTAGGGCAGACAGTTTTAGTTTCAATGTGTCATATCGTGCGGACTGTTCCACATGCATCGGCTGTTAAAAAAGTAGTAGATGCCAGACTGATCCATATTGCAACACCACATCAACTGGAGCGGACGCCTGACCTTCGCAAAGCTGCGCGCTGGTCACAACCAGATCGGTGTTTATTCACCATCACCGTGATTTCAACAGCTCAAAACAGGTTGTTGATGTATGAGAACGTTTGTTTGTCTCTGCCTATCTTTCGACATCTTCCCTCCTCCCCCCCCCCCTCCTTTTAGACTGTCCCACCCCTCCCTCCGCCCAGTTCTCAGCACCCCCAGTCCCTTTCCTTTATTTGAGCTTTGTTCGAGTTGATAAATTCCCCGCTCCTACCCCCCTCCCCCCCCCCCACCCCCCTCACCCTTTTTCTAGTTGTTTGTTTTTGTTTCCCTGTCCCGATCTCCTTTCAGATTGTACTGATGATAATGGAGTATTCATGGAGTGCTTGTAAAACCCTAAGAAAAAAACAAACAAAAAAAAAACAACAACAACAGCGACAACAACATGAGAGACTGAGGCGCGCGCGCGCACACACACACACACACACACTACATTCGTTTAGATAGACGCTTACGCACCCACGCCATGCATAGTCTACATAAATAGATCGTATACCTGCTCTCTCTCCCCCTCTTCTCTGATTGAATACCTGCTCTCTCTCTCTCTCTCTCTCTCTCTCTCTCTCTCTCCCCCCAACCCCTCACCCCCTCTCTCTCATACACACTAATACATACCCCCCCCCCCCCCCCCCCCCACACACACAACACACACATGGAGGGCAAACACAGAGAGAGAGGGAGAGAGAGAATGAATCTGCTTCCCTCAAATCCATCATAATTATGTTTAACAGATTGAAAACCGGCAGGAGTTGTAAAGTTGCATGACGTTTCTTCACTTGTGTTCATGCTGTCCATGACGTTCTTCACCACTGCACATCATTCATCTCTTTTCCAAAATGGAGATGTTCTTATCATATTTTACTGTCTCGAGTGTGTCGTCAGTGACCTCGTTTGCTGAAGTGCAACACCCTTCTGGCCACTTCTGCGGTTTGCGCGCCGACGATGTGAAAGCCGATGGGGAAGATTTAACAGCTGGGGAAAAAATATAGATATATATCTCCGATGAATATATATATATATATATATATATATATATATACCCCAGCCCCCCCCTCTCTCTCTCTCTCTCTCTCTCTCTATATATATATATATATAGAGAGAGAGAGAGAGAGACGGACAGACAGACAGACAGACAGAGATTCATATTGATAGATATAAAGAGTAGAGATATTGACATAAACACAAAGAGAGGCACATACACCGAGGGAGGGAGAGAGAAAAAGAGAGATAACGATGATTTATTCAAGAAGAGGCCACGGCCCCATTTGAAGGGGGTAATTTACAATAAACATGCATTTCACACGTTAGCCACATACACACATGCATTACTTTCAACGCGCTGTCATTTTACAACGAAGCAGGCCTGCGCCTTCTTTTGAAAAATATATAGACAGACAGAAAGGGAGAAAGAAGTTGGTGGGGTGCAATATTCAGTTTCCCAAACAGGCGTCACTGCGTTCTGAAAATCCATATTCGCTAAGCCACATCTGCTAGGCAGATGTCATACAGCAGCATAACCTTACTCGCTAGTTAGGCCTTGAGTGCATTTATATGATTATATTTGTTTAACTGTCAGAGTGGATTTTTTTTTCCAGAGGACAACACTTATGTTGCCATGGGTTCTTTTTTCTGTGCACAAAGTGCTGCACACGGGACCTCGGTTTATCGTCTCACCCGAATGACCAGACGCTCGGTCTGATTTTCCGGTCAAACTTGGGTGAAAGGGCGAGAGCGGGAATCAATACCGGACTCTCACGGAGACTGTAATTGCAAATGTGCGTCTTGACCATTCAGCCACTTTCCCTCCCATAAAAGATTCGTATCTCAAGGTGGAAAAGGAAAATCATACGATCAGCTTTAGAAGCGTTTTTTTTTTTTTTTTTTTTTTTCTTCTTCTGGTTTTAGAACTGAATAATAATCAAGGCCACGGGCATGTGTGCGTCAGTACACACACACACACACACACACACTATCTCTCTCTCTCAGAAAAAAAAAGTTTTACGTGAAATCGTAAGAGTGGGGAAGGGTGGGGGAATGGGGTTAGTGACGGTGGGGGCGCGGAAAGGGAACGGTATAACGGCGTAGTGAGAGGGAGTCTCGAGGGATGGGAGTGGGGGCACAAAAACTTTCCCGTGTAAAGTGTTAGCGAAGAGAAGGGGAGGGAGAGAAAGACACAGACAGACCGACAAAAACAGGCGACAGACAGATTCGTAAGGTCTTGTTACCGTCACGCGAAAGGCGCCGATCGTGTTCTTGAATGCCACTCGTTCTGGTTCTGATTTGCTGTTGGCTCTCTACTCCAAAACGAACAGTAATCTAGGCAACCCAAGCCAACAGAACAAGACCTGCATAGGTGGTCGTGACACACGACTGACCCCCTCACACACACGCGCGCGCTCGCGCGCGGCACGCACACACGCACAGACACACACACACACACACACACTTATGCATGAGGCGATGGTTCAATGTTCGATCTTCTTTCTCTTTGTCTCTCTGTCTGATAAACAGTCGCAATAGACCATTTTTTACGGCTGCCACTCCAGATTTGTAACTGGCTGTAGACCCGTTCTAAACTCGTTGAGAACCAAGAAGAGTCCGAAACTGCTAATTGCACCACGTTTGGGTTTGATCGGTGCATCTCGTTTGGATTCGCATCACTTTGAGGTTTTGGGGTAACATTTGCATTCTCATCGGTTTGGGGTAATATTTGCATTGTTTGCATCGCCTTGGGGTAACATTTCCATTGTTTGCATCGATTTGGGTGACATTGCACCGCCTTGTGTGACATTTGCACCGTTTGCATCGCTTTGGGTGACAATTTCATCGCTTTTGGCGACATTGGCATCGCTTTTGGTGGTATTCACATCACTTTAGATGTCATTTGCATTGTTTTGGGCGACACTTCCATCACTTTGGGCAACATTTGCATCGCTTTGGGCGACACTTTGGGCAACTTTTGCATCGCATTGGGCGACATTTTCATCGCTTTGGGCAACATTTGCATTGCTTTGGGAGACACTTCCATCGCTTTGGGCGACATTTGCAATGCTTTGGGCGACACTTCCATCGCTTTGGGCGACATTTCCATCGCTTTGGTTGACAATCCTGTCTGTATACAGACAGACAAATGTATGTCTGCAAAGCAGTTGCACACCTGGTACTACGTGCAGTGAGGGCTGCACGTATTGTCACCGGCGACAATCCATGCAGGGGCGACAATACATGCGCAACCCACGGTTCTATGTAGGGGGCGAATAAGTAGGCTAAACTCTCGGTCCGAAACTAACAGTAAGTTGAGGAAACAGAAACATAGGTCGAGAAAACATAACAAACTGTTGATGAAAAATGAGAGAGAGAGAGAGAGAGAGAGAGAACAAGGAAGGTTACTGACAGAGGAGAGAAAAGGAAAGAAAGGTTTGTATGTGTATGTGTGTGGGGGGTTAGGGGGGCATGGGGGCGGGGGGGGGATGTCGGAGGTTGGGAGTGTGCACATGGTTGTCGGGGACTGGGGATGGAGCGTGACGGTGTGGAAAGGACATAGAAGCAAAGAGAAGCGAGTTGAGAAACAAGGGACTAGGGTGTGTGGTATAGAAGGGGGAAAAAAGGGAGGGGTGTCTGTACAAACGAAAATAGGTTTATGGGAAAGAAAATAGGTGACCGGGGAGTAGGGGACATCAAGATGGCCAAGAAATATAATTTCTTTCTCTTGTTCCTGTGATGTAAGTACACGCACAAGATCTGTCATAGTGAAAGCCATATCAGAAGGTGTCCACTGACGTATTTCAACGAAGACAGTACTCGGATGTTTGAAAGGTTTTTATTTTTCTTTGTTTCTTGTTTTTTGTTTGTTTGTTTTTTTGTTTGTTTCTTTTTGTCTGGTGCGTGCGTGCGTGTGTGTGTGTGTGTGTGTGTGTGTGTGTGTGTTTGACGTCCGCGCGGCGTGCGTGTGTGCGTGTGTTGTGTGGGTGTGCAAGTTTACGTGCATGCGTGTGTTCATCTTCCGTCTGACATCACCGTGGGACTTAACAATATCTGAATGAAGGAGAGGTTGGTTTTGTGTGTGTGTGCGCGCGCGCGCGCGCGCACGCGAACCTGTATGTGTTCGTATGTGTGGCAGTATGTGTAACAGCAGCAACTTTAAAGAGTTCTGAATAAAATTCAGATCATCATGAATCATCAACACATTACTGACTTGTCCATCAACCAACCAGCCAGTCAGTGAATCAGTCGGTCAACCAACCAGCTAGCCAACCAGTCAAGTCACCCAGATGACTGATCAGTTACTAATTATAAACCAGTCACTTGATCAGTCAGTTCAGTTAATCATAGATCCGAAGTCTTGTCTTGGAATCCCATGTGTCAGCACATGATCAAAATGATTCCCCCTAAAAGGATGAATAAGATAGTCTATAAAAAAGAAAAAGAATGAAAAAAAAAAGAGAAAAGGTGTACCGTGTTCATGAAGGTAATGTAGATTCTTGGGACAAGGGAGATTATGTGGGTAAAGTATACCTTTGGCCTAGACTCGAGCCTGAGGAGTATTATATTGCTGAGTGGTGATACTTGACTCGTCTGTATGTGGATCATTATTTTTGAGTGCCTTAACCTCGATAAATGCGGGCAGGTTGGTTCGGTTGTGACACAGGCGTTGTGATGTTTCTTCTTTGGATATTCCTTCTCTGTGTTTTTCTGGCTCTGTCTGTCTGCCTCTCCATCTGTCCAAACTCACCCACCCAATCATCCATCTCTCTATGTTATCTATCTGACTGTCTGTTTATCGATGTCCATCTATCTTTTCGAGGCTTTCCTTGCCTATGCCGATAACATTTCGAGTGAATGGGAGAGGGAAAGAGAGACTTAGACATACACACACATAAGAGAGAGAGAGAGGGGGGGGGGAGATATGAAAAAAACAAAACAAACACAACTCCACCTATAACCTACCACGTCCTGATATATTGATTTATCCCAGCACCATCAGGGTGAAAGCCCAGCCCTTTTACCACAAGGCTATACTGTGCATGTCACTGTTTGACGTTTGACGTTCTAGGAAGACTGCTGCCACGTCTTTCAAGCTTTTCTCAGTGCCAGACATGCACATGCAGCATACATAGTATCACGTCAAATCACGCGATACAAATGATACAAACAATACCCGACAGCAATATTCACCTATTTAGTGATTTATTTATATATTATGAACAAACAAAATCAGAAGACCTGACAGTTATATTCAAAGTGTAGCACACGTGCCTGGCACAGCCATCCTGTGACACGTTCCGTGGCAGGCAGTGTGGGGAAGTTCTTTTCTCCTGTCGTGAGAACGACTTTTATATTACACGTCGAAAACAACTGTCAAATGATAGTGATTTGCATTTTATCCTGAAAAAAGGAAACCATATTGTGAAATACGAGTGGGTTTGGGAAGAGGGAAAATATTCCATTTTTTCCTTTTCCTCTCTCTTTTTGTCCCCACTTGTTCGTGTTTGGAAAACCCGAATTCTCCCTCTCTCTACCTTCATCACCCCCCCCCCTCTCTCTCTCTCGTAGTTAAACCAAACCTCTAAGGCATGTCCATATTGTCCGATGATGTCTCTTGCAGTCTTCCTTGTGCTCGCTTCACAAGTTTGCGATCGTACACATATCTTTTAAAAAGAAATTTGTTTAAAGTTTGGTCATTATTTCATGTAGAATAATTGGACCAACAGGCAAGTCGAGTTCGTTCGTCGATGCAGGTGTGCAAATCAGAAAAGACGTGATTTGGCCCGGGAACATGCTGTTCGCTTCAGTCGGAGGTGTCACGTTTTCCACGGAAAGAATTCCGTATCGAGCTTTGCACAAGTAGAATCAGGACACGCAGAACACCTGTTAAAATAAAAAGTCCCTATGCTTCAATAAAATTTACAGCTTTTAAAGATGAGAGCCGGAGCGATTCCTTCGCCATCTTTCTTCGTCGCAGGAAGGTCGTGACCTTTACCTTCGTCGTGATTGGATGGCGAGCCTCGCACGATCGATTGGCTCGCTTCAAAGTTGAATACGTTGTATCCATTGCAACACCTCGTGCACAAGAGCGAGAGCTCGCTAAGAAGGGGCGCCAAACATAACCATTTCAGTAGATCTAGCTCAAGAACGAGGACAAATTCGAATGCCTCGAAGTGTGAACACGACTTTCATTTCGTTTTTATTTGTTCCACAAAGAATTAGGAAGCGGTACAGACATCTTGAAAGGATCAGATGAACCATAATCTGTTTTGAATTATGATTATATAAAATTGCTGCTGTCATTCCTCAACTGACTCCTTACCCGCTCTGTTGCCCCGCCCCCACGCCTTCTCTGCAAGTCCACACCCTGTAACCCATGCCTGTTCCACCCATCTCATTGTCTCACTCATGCGCACGCGCACAGACACACACCTATACTTCTCTCTCTGCAGTACATACATAAATACACCACATGTTTACGTGCGCACGCGCGTGCACAGGCACACATTGTATTCATCCTACATACGTGCATACATACCCGCTCTCATGCTTTTCTTTGTGCTCATGATAGGTTCGTGGCTTCGCCGTCGTAGTAAAAACGTGTAACTCCTGTCAACTATGTTTGATGTATTAATGATCAGAACTGCATATGATAAGATCACTGAGTTCGGATTGTATTTGGCTTGAAATAAGTAAAATGTCAGCCACTAATTTTGAAACGAGAAGTTTGGATCTTCACTTTATGAATTTTTAAGTCGGCGTTTGCTTTCTGGTTCTGATAGTTAAAACAGCACAGTAATCAACAACATCAGCAGTACATGCAGATGGTAGAATCTAAGTGGTTAATATTGTTGACTGACTGACTGGGAAGTTCTTGAATAGAACTCTGTCAGTAGTATAAATTTCAGTATCTTAATCAAGAGAGAGAGAGAGAGGAGACTGGGTTTGTGTGGGAAACTGGGTTCACACACTTCAGTGTCATCCGCTTCAGGGACGCAGTTTTATGTCACTGACAGTTTCTGGTTGGATTTCCGTGCATCCAGGATGCTAGTGGGAAAGGGATCGACGAGCACAGGACTGTCATGTGATCCGGTTTCTTAACCAGATTTCAGGTGCCTGTGTCTCTGGCCCGGTTGAATCCAGGATGTTAGTGAGAAAGGGAGCGTCGAGCAAGGGCCTGTCAAATAATCTCCAACAACAATGAATCACGATGATATCCCCGCTGTCATCCTTGTCATCATCGATCATCCTGAAATACGGGGGAAGAAAACCCACTGTATTGCTCAGTGATGTAATGTATTTATTAATGCGACTGATCATCGTAGGAAAGGAAAAAGACAAGTGCTCCAGGCAGTGTTGCCTTGTCATGGTCCTGAATCTTAATAAAGTTATATTATCAGAATAAAATAGTCGCTCCTTTCCACGTTTGTGGCTGGTATTCGTCAAGGTCGGCGACGACAGATTTATGGGGGTTGTGTTTGGAGGAACGTAGTGACACTCTCCACTCCTAGTAGAACGCTCACTCCATTTTGTGACCCTGACTTAGCAGTCACTGGCGACTTGATAGATGTTAGGTTGTGAATTCGGAAGTGCTGAAGTGACTCAGCAGTGGTGTAGGGTCTTCCACGTGAGTCCTTGCGTTGTGTTTCCGTTAACTGCTGGAGTTAGGACGAGGACAGAAAGAATTTGGGTGTGTATGTGTAGGAGGGAGCTAGGGTGAAGAGCATGAGAGAAACATCATTGAAAGGGTAAACATTTGGTGCAAACGAAAGGCACTTGGAAGTTGAACGTCTTCCTCCAAAAACCACGCACGCCGACACACTCCCGCTTTTCCTCCTCCTTTCACATAGTCTGTGTTAATGTTTGAATGTGTAGTGCAGGTCTGTGTCTGAAAGTATGGACTAGTTTCCAAATGTGTCTGAAAGTATAGATTGGTTTCCAAGTGTGATTGAAAGTATGGACTTTGTATTCAGTGTGCATGAAAGTTAAAACTGGTTTCCAAATGTGTCAGAAAGTACTGGACTGGTTTCTAAACGTGTCTGAAAGTATGTACCAGTTTCTAAATGTGTCTCATAGTCAATGGACTGGTTTCCATGTGTCTGAAAATGTGGACTGTCTGCCAAAATAATCAGATGTGGCTTCGAGTCAGCGAAATGTCTTGCAAGTAAGGTTATGCAAGTGAGTCGACGTGGCAAGTAATCGGTATTTACCTGTGGAAAAGGGCAATTCCTGGAGATGGCATTCGAACACGTGCTGGCCCGCACTATAAAATGTGCTCTGTGTGTGTGTGTGTGTGTGTGAGAGTGAGTGAGTGTGTGTGTGTGAGTATGTGCGCGCCATCGTGTGTCAGCCTGTGTACATCCATCTTTTTTCTTTCTTTTTTTCAAATTTACTGAACGTGCTTTACTGAACGTGTGTTGTGTCACTGTCAGGTACTGTGTATGGTCTGTAAGTCCCTTTACCTCAGCGGAGATAGAACGCATTATATGACCTGCTGCTGCCGAACATCTTTCTTGCGTATGCACATGCAGACCAAGTATCAGATCAAATATGCACGTTAAAGATCCCGTAATCTATGCCAGACTTCCGTGGGTCAGTTACGGGAAAAAAAAAGAATATATCCAGCATGCACAACCCCGGTAACGGAGCATGGCTGCCTAAATGAAAAGATAAAAACGGCCGTGCACGTAAAAGCCCATTCATAAATAGGATACGTGTGAACGTGGGAGTTGCAGTCCTTGAAAAGAAAGTGAAAAAAAGGGGGACCAGCTGGAGCGGGGTGCCATACAACCCAATTATTTTGTATGATATATTGTATCACCTCATTGAATAGGCAGCGTGTTTGAAGACACATGAAAAATGAAAAGAGAAGTGGCTGAGCGTGTGAATGCGAAAACGGCTGAAACGACTTACGTGTTAGTACCCACCCGTGGCGGCTAGTGCAAACGGTGGAGCCTTAATTATTGTTACGCTTTCAGGGAAGTGGAAGAAGGGGTGTCGGGTGGAATAAAGCTACGTCGGACAAACGGCTATGTCGGACAAACGGCAGCCGTCCTTGCACGCTAGCACCCGTTTGTACCCCTTTTGTACATTCATGTACACATGCGCACACGCTGTCACACACTTCACTACCCAGAAATATATTTGGCTTTTCACCCAGAGAGTGAGCTAGCGACAGAGAGAGAGAGAGAGAGAGAGTAAATTTGTTCAGAGAACATACTGATTGATTGATATGGATATTTATATAGCGCCTATCCTCGGTCGGAGACCAAACTCTAAGCGTTTTACACACACGGAATAAATTACACAACAGGCTGCCTACCTGGGTACAGCCGACTGACGGCTGCCATTGGGCGCTCATCATTCGTTTCCTCTGTCATTCAATCAGATTTCAGGCACGCACAGCTACACACTCAGACAAACATGTAACATTTAATATTTTACGTGCATGACCGTTTTGTTTATTTACCCCGCCATGTAGGCAGCCATACTCCGTTTTCGGGGAGGGGGGTACATGCTGGGTATGTTCTTGTTTCCATAACCCACCGAACGCTGACATGGATTACAGGATCTTTAACGTGCGTATTTAATCTTCTGCGTGCGTATACACACGAAGGGGGTTCAGGCACTACAGGTCTGCACATATGTTGACCTGGGAGATCGGAAAAATCACCCTTTACCCACCAGGTGCCACCGAGATTCGAACCCGGGACCCTCAGATTGAAAGTCCAACGCTTTAACCACTCGGCTATTGCGCCCGTCAATAAGATAAGATATAAGATGATTGCTGCTGTAATCTGACCAAGACCTTTTCAATACAAGAAGCGAAAGAGGAAAGATCCTTTCTTGTGGAGAAATATCTTGTTTGGTCCTGAACTTATCAGTCAGGAACGTAAGAAATTAACATTACATTTCTTAGGAAGATACGTATCGATATCCGGGCTGTGCTCATCTCCTTAACCCCTACTATCCATCCCTCACTCTCCACCCCCCACCCCCACCCCCCTTCGCCCCACATTCCGTCTTTCTCATCGGTGAAACACCGGGAGCATCGATACGTTTTCATTGTTATCAGCTGAAAAACACGCTCTGTGTCACTAGTGACACATGTCACAGATTTTTCTTTTCTTTATTTTTAAGAAAGATTATCCATGGACTTTGAGACTGTTTTATTGGGAAACAAAAAGACAAACGCTTGTAATTTCCAACATTCTGACGCCAAGTGATTAACATATCAGCGTGCAGTGGTTGAAATGTTGATTTGGTCCTTTACCATCAAACGACTGTTAATCAGTTTGGCACACAGTGCACGCGGGCATACAGTATATTAGTGAAATAATCGTTAGCGACTTGTATCCGATGGACTAACTGTCCCGTTTATACAGAAGAGCTGCCGCGTGAGCATTTCCGACTGTTATTTTTCAACGGACGTTTCTTGGAAGCCGAGGTGTGGGAGATGGGAAGGAGAGGGACTCAAATTCTTCAGCTTGGGAGGGTCGGGGGTTGGGGGGTGGAGTAGGGGGAGGGGAGGGCTGGATGTACAGAATGAAAAACAAGGGATATAAAACGTAACCTTGGGGACACCAAACTGCACTGATGCAGTCTCAGAATAGAAGAATAGGAGGACAAGGAGCTGAAAAAAAACAAACCCCAAATAACAACGAAACGCGAGCATTTCATACATGTACGTCGACAGTGCACAGGCTTTTTTGACCGTAGATTGGCCTCGGGCCAGAACACACACAACCAGTGCAGCGCACTGGATGTCTAACACGGGTGAAAAAAACTGGAAATGTGTTTCGCACAATGGAACCAACGATGCATGCATGGCAAAACATGGGAGTGCTAGTGATTTGTTGACAATGGCACAGATACTCTGTTTTACATACTCCCAAGATATCGATACGTATGCTTGTGCTCACAGACCCACACACACAGATACACATAGACACATACGTATGCATACACTCAAGAATGTGCGCGCAAACACGAACACGCACACACGCACGCACACATGCTTAAGAGCGCATATGAATATATATATATATATATATATATATATATATATATATATATATATATCGAGAGAGAGAGAGATGTATGATATATATATATTATATATATCATTTTATGTACACACACACACACACACACACACACACGTGTGTGTGTATGTATGTATGTATGTATGAATATATCATACTGTTCCAACAGCGCCAGAGCTTCTATTCCCCGGATTGAAAACGGTTTCAGAAAAATATTATGATATTATGTTTTACTTCCAATTGTACAAAGTATGTTTATATATGTAGCCTTTGAATTAAAAAGAAAGAAAGAAAGAAAGAAGGCTTTCTGCATAGGCTGGTCGATTTTATCACGTTGGGTCACAGGAATAACCGTCAGGATAATTTATGTTCGTAGGAACTGAATCATTCCATAGACAGGGACACTTCCGGGTACCCGGGATAATCACTGAAGCAGTCCGCAGTCTAAAAACAACAACAACAATAAAAACAAACAAACAAACAAACAAAAAAAACCTCTATATTTCACAGCTCTGTGGTTTCGTTTGGTTACTTCTCTTCCCTCTCCCTCGGAATCCCCCCCCCCCCCCCCCCCGCCCCACTTCCTGTGTGTGTGTGTGTGTGTGTGTGTGTGTGTGTGTGCGCGCGCCTTCTTCATCATACATGTTCATCGGTACGATGGGTGTACTCTTTGTTGTGGATGTAGATTAGCAAGGACAGACTGGAAAAAAGAATGGGTCTCCAACAGCCCAACCAGCAGACCGTGGATTGCCATTTTCTTCACTGTCTTCCTCTATATTATTTTGTACATATTAATTTTTGCAGCTGGTGGTATATATTATGAAGTGACCAGGGTTGTGTGTTTGTGTCCATTTCGACACAGCTGTTGCCTTGACTACTGATTCACTTCATATCGTGTGAGTCATGTTTTTAATACTGGCTCCATCATGGCTACGATGGTGTGGCCATTGTCTTGTGCTGCTTTTGAAGATCAAAGGAGAGGAGGGTAAGAGCGTCGGCCTCGGCAATCAGTCCTGATTTATTCTGATGTGCATCGCTGGGTCGGTGGATATTGCAATGAATATGTGAAAGGAAATAAACGTGAACGTAGAAATACATCTTGCCAAGTAATGCGGAAGTAACAAGCTAACAAACAAAAGAAAAAAAAAAAGTAAGTGAATCAATCCCACAGATTTTAAAAGGGATTTTAAACCGTTTGAAACATTGTGATACTGAAACATATATATATATATATATATATATATATATATATATATATATATATATGTGTGTGTGTGTGTGTGTGTGTGTGTGTGTGTGTGTGTGTGTGCATACAGTTATGATGTACGTAATAACGATGATTTCACCATGTCCTTGAAGGTTTATTTGCTATGCCTTTCTGTTCATGTTAACACCCACGTCCGTGCCCAACTCGGGCTCTCCATTCTCCTGGTCAAATTACTGAATAAACCGAAAGTCTTCTAAAAGCATCGTCATGACACGAAAAGCAAAAGATTTCGCTCCCGACGAGTCCATTCCCTGTGGAGGCGAAGTGGCTTTAAATGCTCTCCGCTACACTGACCCTTTTGAGGTCGGTGCTGCGTCTGGCAATGACACCGTTTTGGCTCCACTGAGGTCGGCCCAGAGTCACACACTTTGGAGTCATTTCAGAGCAGGCCTGTTTTTTGTTTTTGTTTTTGTGTGTGTTTTTTTCCTTCACCCCATGCCCCACATTAACGTCAACATTCTTTTTTTTTCTTTTCCTTTTTTCTTAACTTCATGACAAATCTTAAGGGGTATTATTTTGGGGGCCAGAACTACAATGTCCAAACAATTACCCCCAAAGGGGGTTATTTCGGGGCCAGGGGTTATTCCAGTTCGCCTGTTCCCGTTTCGCCTGCTCTTTTGTCGTGCCGCCACTCACGAAGGCCTTTTTGAGAGTTTGACTCTTTGTTCCGTTTCGCCTACCCGCCAGTCCCCTTTTCACCTACTCTCTCTGTGTAAATTTGTGTTGATGTGGAATTCAGTATTAGAGTGGGAAAGATGCCAGCCCACATTGACTCGTCATAGAGAGTTTTTGGGACCAGGACTGGAGTGTGTTGGGGGCGTCTCAAAATTAACTCACACACTGTTCTTTCACCAGTGATATACTCACTTATGCTTTCTGATCAATTTGATAAGATTTTGATTTTGAGGGTGTAGAGTCATTTCAGAGCAAGGGTAGAAGTCTTTCCGGGCAAACCTCCCACTGGAGTCACTTCAAGCCTTCCCCTGGAAGGTCGCAATAGCCGAGAGGTTTAAGCGTTGGACTTTCAATCTGAGGGTCCCGGGTTCGAATCTCGGTGACGGCGCCTGGTGGGTAAACGGTAGAGATTTTTCCGATCTCCCAGGTCAGCCTGGTTGTGCCTGAAACCCCTTCGTATGTGCACGCACACACAGGATCAAATACGCATGTAAAAGATTTTGTGATCCATGTCATCGTTCGGTGGATTATGGAAACAAGAACATACCCAGCATGCACCCCCACCCCCCGAAAAAGTAGTATAGCTGCCTACATGGCGGGGTAAATAAACGGTCATACACGTAAAATGTTACATGTCTGTCTGAGTGTAGTGTGCGTACCTGAAATCTGATTGAATGACACAGGAATCCAATGGCAGCCGTCAGTCGGCTCTGGACAGGTAGGCAGCCTGTTGTGCAAACGCCCCCGTGCTTGTAAAGTGCATAGAACTTGGTCTCCGACCGATGATAGGCGCTGTATGAGTATCCATATCATCATCATCAAGACGAGGGTGGGTTCATTGTGGGGCGTCACACCGGGAAGTCTTTGAAAGTCTGGGCGGTGCTGCGCGTGTTTGTTCAGTTTGGGAAGGCTTGTGTCGTTCGTTGTCCGCTGACTACAAGTTTCACAGCGAGGGTGAAAATGAAGTTGAATTCTCAACGAAACACAGCATATTTATGCAAGGTATACACACACTGGAACATAAAATCTCAACCATGCGAACCAGTTCGCGAGCACACACACGGATGCTTGCACGCGCGCGCGCACACACAGACACACACACATCATGAACACTCACGCACGCACGTGGCATTTGTGTAATATACACACGCCCAAAAACGCGCGCGCGCACACACACACACACACACACACACACACACACACACACACACACACACACACACATCGAGAGAGTCAAACAGAGAAAAATGGGGTTGGGAGACAGGTAGACAGGAAAAAAACAAACTTTTTTTCAAGGACACATTTTTATCGGGTGTTGATAACAGTGCAATGTTATAACAAGTAATAGTTATTATTATTTAGTTTCAGCATAGAACTAAGGACACTTTGCGTAATAATCAGTGTGCGTCAAGCAAAGTAATGGAGGGGTGGGGGGGGGGGGGGACGCAATCCATATATTGATTTCTAAGAAACATATGGAGTATCATATGTATCAACACATTTCCTTTAGTTAGCCATATACGAAGATATTACACCCATTACATAGTCATGATAAATGTGCATGCACATAAATACACATACACATACATATACATTAACATACTCGCACACTTTCACATTCACATACATCTGTCCTTCAAGTATGATAATACGATCATTGAACCTTCATTATTGTTTTGCATTTTGATATTACATCATATTTTGTTATGGGTTATTGTTTTCAAGAAGGTTTGTATATATGGTCACCATTTTCTAGTAAAGGCCGTGTTTAACATTTCAATTGAACGCATGTATATTTCCACTTTGTAGTTATTTCTTAAATCGTTCAGAAAGTGCTCTATACATTGTTTGATTTTATATATTCTGCATATTTATAGTCAAAATATTTTGCAAAAAGAAGGATATAGTTGAAAGTTTCATCAGTTTTAGTAATTTCATCATTTCCAAAGTGCACTAATTCTATGTTTAACTTAACATTTGAGCAATTATCACATCTTCCTTTCAAGACTTTCTCCAGTTCTTTCCAAAATAATCGAGAGAACCTGCAAAATCATAGATAATGTTGTACTGAATCTTTCTCATTACACATGTCATTGTTTGTAATACCCGCTTTTTTCAGAATTTTGTTTGTGACAAAATGTTTTGACAAATTCTAATTTGTAACCATTCCAATGTTCTTTTTTTTTTTTTATTCTTTCCTTGCACAGAAGGTTATGTTTTCTCTTCCACATCATCAGCATAAAATTTTCATGTTACATATCAAGTAAATACAGCGAAAATACAACTTACGACATATTTGTTGATTATTTTTTTCAGTACTCTCTTTTACTTTTTTTGTTTGTTTCATGGTGGTTTCCAATTAACGGTAATATGTAAGTTTTGCTCCCGCTTAACAAAGGAATTTATGTTGTATCTAAAAAGTGGTTCAAGAATTATGTCATGATATATTTTCGGTCCTTTCTTAAAGCGGGATATTACAGAAAACAATTTTGTAACTGTATTTTTGTAAAACAATGTTAGAAAAAAAACTGATACGATTCATATGCGTCAAGCTATTAGTTCCGAAAGCCCGTTCTTTACTGGTATGCGGAATAAACAGCAGCATTTGCATTTCGTTTGTGAAGACCAAATAATGTCAACGATCTGTGAAGCTGACAGTGTTGGTGGCAGTTACGTATTATTTATATCGTATTCATGTGCTTGTCATATTTTCCGATAATGTTTTCGAGGTCTTATGCCCATTATGTCCTCATGGAGGGAGGGCATCAACAAAGAACCGCCACTCTTGTCTGTGTTGGGCCTGTCTCTGGATGGTACACCAGCAGTGCTTGTGGGATTAGTCATTACTATGACACAGCAGGTTTTAGATGCCTCGGGTTGTTTTGTTACTTTGTCTTTTTTGTGAACAGCTCTGCATGTTACAGGCTCTCTCTGTCGAAGATTTACTGCGTTTGTGTTGTATCACGTTTGTCAGTGCGTTTGTACTCGTGGAAATTCTTCACTGTCATATCATCACCATATTTGCATCAGAGGAACACAAATATGAAGCAGAATATAGTAAAACAACTAGATGACTGACGCATAGTTCTGTATAGGTGTAAAAACAAAATATAAATCATGTTGAATCGCAGTTGTATGCAATATCACTGTTACAAAAAGCGAAAATCGCTTGTCCCGAGCGGGATGCGAACTGGCTGTCTTTTCAGACAAGTCTCTAGCTTCCTTAAACTGCAATCGTTCCTTGACACTCGGTCAGCGATTTATCTACATGTCTGATTATTATTTCTTTTATTTATTCATCTATGTATTCAGTACTTCTCCACTCTCTCAATGTGTAAATGATATCCTTTCTTCACATGTGGTTAGAATAGGCCTTCTGCTACTATTGTACGGTTGACGGAGGCACTTTGTTTTGGGTGTTTTTTGTTTTGTAAAATTTTAAAAAAATCTATTGTGTTTTTTGTTTTGTTTTTGTTGTTGTTGCTTTTTTCTCTGTGTGCCGAAAAAACGTTGATGTAATATTATGAAAATTTTTAGAGATAAAGAATAAAGCGAAAACTGACACGATAGCTGGTCATAAAATCATACTCGGCATTCAATTACTTCATTATAGCCCTCCATGTGAAAGTTTTTTGTTTTTGTTTTTGTTTTTGTTTTGTTTTTTGTTCAGCGAGTTTCGTTTGTCCTGTTGCTTCTTACGTTTGCACTCACCATATGCAACTTAACACATAATATTATATCAGATTAGGAAGAAGAAAAAAAAGGGGTCTGTCATAGAATTGTTTTCTTCTCCTTTCTAGACGAGATGTAAATGAATTCTAAAAGTCTTCCGCGAAATCCTTTCTTTTCTATGCATTCTGTACTAGATAACGTGATGGAAAATAGCCAATTGAAAGGAAACTTCATTTGAGGGCGTAAATTGGTTCTCGTCAATGGTCGATATTCACCAGTTGTCGGAATGTGCCCGAGTATTCTTCGAGTAATACAAATCTATTTGAGTTTGTTATTTTATGACGGTCGAGGAATAGAAACATGTTTTCGAAATCTGTAAATTTAATCATTACTAAACCCGCCACACCCCCCTGTTGATTGTGTGTCCTACCGTTACCCTCCCTTCCCCCTTCCTCCCTTTGCCTCTCCCCTCTTCCTTCCCATAAATTCAATCATTAGCAAACCGCCGTTCCTTCTTTCACCTGCGACCCCACACCCGCACACCCGCTCTGTGCAACACCCCCTCACCCTCTTTTTCACCATCTTCTCCTCCAAAGAAGTGTAACTTTCTGTGTAACTTTTAGTGAAAGAGGCTGCCAGTACAGAACCGTTGAAAACTTTTTCGTGTGTGTGTGTGTGTGTGTGTGTGCGCGCGCGCGCGCGCGCGCGTTTTGCTCCAACCGCACATTCAAATGAGTGCACGAACTGACCGAAAGAAGATAAGCCCACATTCAAATCATATTGTGCTAACGTCAGCAAAGCCCATGTCCGGTTAATTGTTCGAGCTGCTCACAAAAGCTGGTAATAAATCGTGTAGAAGTTCAGGTGACCGGTAGCTGATAATCAACCCAGTGCAGAAGCATAACAACAACAACAACAACAACAACAACACACACACACACACACACACACACACACACACACACACACACAGAGTGTATATTTACACGAAGATGTTCCCATGAGAATCGTGCGTTTTGATTTAAACGCGATGTTGTGATTGTTCTTGGTCTGAATTTGTTGTCATATATATATATATATATATGTGTGTGTGTGTGTGTGTGTGAATGTGCCCTTTGTTGAAATGGCAGTTTTCTTTGTTTCGTTTTTTTATAAATAATTTTTTTATTCTATTGCGGACACTTATGTCACGACATGCAAAGAAAAATCAATATGTTAGCTTGATCCTCTCTCTCCCCCTTTCCACTTCCCTTCCTCTCTTCACGCACTGATGACATTTCCAGCTGCATAAAGGACAGAACCTTTTTGACAAATAACGAAAAACGCGAGAGCTCCTGACACAAAGGCACTTTGTTCACTGTTTGAGACGCAGCAACACCTGATTGGATGTTATTGTCCGCCCAGGTTCCTAACTGCCCTGTTGCCGTTGTTCATAAAACAAGTAACAGTAACGGGGAAAGGCAGACCCGGACCCGGACTCGCACCGCTAGAAAATGACATATTGTATTTTACATACATATTGTCAACTCTTTATTAAGTGGGCGTCGATTGGGGGAACCTGTCAATATTATGAGAGGTGGACGTTATTGGATTGGAAAGGTTGACAGCGTTGCAATGATGGACTGGACTGTCGACAGGTTGTTTTCGGGAAGGCTGAGGACAGGGGAGGGGGGTAGAGAGGGGGGGAGGAGACGATAACTGTATGCCTAATAAAGGAGATGGCATGGAAGTTATTGTGTTCGATATGAATCGGATGCCTCGGCAAACCATTTTGTTACCGTCAAAAGAAAACGGGTGTACTGTAGAAAACAGTCCCGGGCAAGTCTCCGTCTCTCTCTCTCTCTCTCTCTCTGTGTGTGTGTGTGTGTGTGTGTGTGTTTTGTTGTTTTTGTTTTTTGATGATGATGTCAATTTTAATATTTTTTCCGATCGACGATTTCCCTATCCCGATGCTCCTTTTACACCACCGGAGCTTGCTTGTCTCGCAAAAGACAGTGAATATGGTGATCCTTCGCTCGGTAGATATTAAGTGAATATGGTGGTCCTTCATTCGGTAGATATTAAGTGAATATGGTGATCCTTCGCTCGGTAGATATTAAGTGAATATGGTGGTCCTTCGCTCGGTAGATATTAAGTGAATATGGTGATCCATCGCTCGGTAGATATTAAGTGAATATGGTGATCCATCGCTCGGTAGATATTAAGTGAATATGGTGATCCATCGCTCGGTAGATATCAAGTGAATATGGTGGTCCTTCGCTCGGTAGATATTAAGTGAATATGGTGGTCCTTCGCTCGGTAGATATTAAGTGAATATGGTGGTCCTTCATTCGGTAGATATTAAGTGAATATGGTGGTCCTTCGCTCGGTAGATATTAAATGAATATGGTGGTCCTTCGCTCGGTAGATATTAAGTGAATATGGTGGTCCTTCGTTCGGTAGATATTAAGTGAATATGGTGGTCCTTCGCTCGGTAGATATCAAGTGAATATGGTGGTCCTTCGCTCGGTAGATATTAAGTGAATATGGTGGTCCTTCGCTCGGTAGATATTAAGTGAATATGGTGATCCATCGCTCGGTAGATATCAAGTGAATATGGTGGTCCTTCGCTCGGTAGATATCAAGTGAATATGGTGGTCCTTCGCTCGGTAGATATTAAGCGGAGGGAAGGAACAACAGCAAGGCAGTTGGTAACTTAAAAGAAGAAACATTTTGATTCTGTAAATAATTATATCAATAATAATAGAAAATAGAATAGAACAAAGAAGGAAGAGGAACAGGTTATATCAAAATTGTTACGAAAGTAGTTGTAGTCATAATAATAATGATAATAACAATAATGGTAATAATGGCGACAATGATCATGATGATGATGTTGATGATAACATGATAGTAGTAATAATGATGATGATGGTGTTGGTGGTGGTGGGTGGTGATGGAATAAAATCATGAACAATCCTTTTTTCTTTTTTACTTCTGAAAAGAACGACGACACCACTGCTTTCAACATAAGCAAGTCACTTTCGAAGGCAAATAAACATTCGTATAATTATTTGGGAGACGGGCGGGCATACAGTCAGAGAAAGATAGACATACACAGACAGAGCATGCCAAATGCTTTAGGAGAGAAAGAAATGAGGCAGGGAAAAACATATATATCATGTGTGTGTGTGTGTGTGTGTGTGTGTGTGTGTGCCTCTGTGTATGTGTGTGTGCGCGTGCATGCGCGTAATGAAAAATGTAACATATTTTTTTAAGTAAGCGAATGAATAAGATAGTATAGATAAAAAAAAATGCTCATGATCAAAGGGGGACGATAAAAAACGAGATCAAAACGGGGCTTTCAGTACGGTAACTATGAAATTCCCTGTTCCGCAACGTTCGTTTCCAGTTCCACACAGCTCGTTAGCAAACAATGAGGCAAAACAAACAACTGACGATGGAATAGCTTTCGGCACATACTGGTAATCTACAGGGCACAGCTAGTGCACGGCGGATCCACTCCAGAACCTTGTGACAAGGAAGTTTCCCCGAGTCGTAGAGGGAAAATGGATACATAAAGGACCATTCAGACGGTTATCTCACATCGCATCAAAACACTCACGTAAACAATACGCGTTGTAACACCTGTGTGTGACCTTCCTTGATCCTTCCCCGTGTCTTTGTTTCTTTTTCTGTCTATCATTCTGTCTGTCTGTCTCTCTCCCTCTCTCCCTTCCGTTGTCTTCCCCTTCTCTCTCATGCTTACGTCATTTGTGTCTTGAGTCTGTCTCTGTCTCTCTCTGTCTTTCTCTCTCGCTGTCTCTGTCTGTCTGTCTCTCCTGTCTTCTACTAATGATAACGGTGTTTTTTTTTTAAATCTTGCCATGTTCATTTACAAGTCATTAAAAAAGACGAAGGTTCATGATTGGTCAAACAGAATAGAGCTTTGCTTGGTACACATGTTGTAAGATTATATCCTTCTGTAAATATATTCATGCAAAATATGTAATCAGCCCTTCAAATGGGGCCGTGGCCTTGTCGAATAAACTTTCGTTTCGTTTCGTTTCGTCTCTCTCTCTCTCTCTCTCTCTCTCTCTCTCTCTCTCTCTCTCTCTCTCTGTCTGTCTGTCTGTCTGTCTGTCTCCGTCCCTCCCCATTTCCACCGTCTTTCCTCTTCCACAACACCATCAATCACCTCTTCCATCAATAAAAAGAACCCTTCATGGTTTGACAAATCTTCCCCTCTTCACAGGTATCTTGACCCAGGCCGTGACCTTAGTTGCCCGAATTTCCGTCGGTGGCGTCAAGGGCACGGTGACCTTCATTCAGTCATCTTCAGGTGGGGATGTGACAGTGGCTGTGGATGTGTCAGGACCCAACGTGGACCAGGTCAAAACCTGGCAGCTTCACACCCACCGCCTTAACTATGACGTCATCGACCGCTGTGACGACACTCAACTGGGACCCAGGTCAGCGACCCGACGATGATGTCATGATGACATCCTGATGATCTTGTCGATGATGATATTGTAGATGGTGATTCTGACGATTATGATCACTGTGATGATACTGATGATGAAACTGATATTGATGACCACACACACACGCACGCACGCGCACACACACACACACACACACACACACACACACACAGAGCCGTTTTGACTTCTACTGTACGTGCTAATTAAGATCCCTGCCCAGTTATGCTGTTCGAAGTTCGCTTATAATAATTTGTTTCTTGTCAGCTGCAAGACAAGCGCCACTGGCAAACCGGATGAGCTGTGCAGCTCTCATTGTCGCTTGCTTGTACCATGCATACAGAGCTCTTCATTTGCATGGAGGAACTATTCATGCAGAACACGCATTGTAGATGGAAATTCCTCCCCTCGCCCTCTTTCCTCCTGACACGAGTCCGTCATTAAGATGTCAAATTCATTCCAGGACAAACCGTTGACGTTTGTTCGGCTTTCCTTTTGATT